>NC_140922.1:27298116-27598116 GCF_045865225.1 Trachurus japonicus | reverse complement strand
GGAACTGAGAAGCTGCGTCCTGTGGTCAGTGTTTAGTTGACCCGTCCATCCCCAGGTAGACTTCCTCTGACTTCCTCCTTTTCACCCGTCATAATTAGAGTGATTTAAACTGACACACGACCTGTAGCTACAGCTTATCAATAAGAAATGTCATAAAAACAACATATAGTTGTTGTTTTTTTAATGCGATGACAGACAGTCTCAACACCTTCTGGAGCGGTGCATTTTCTAGAAGAGGAAGGAAAGAAAAAGGAGCGTATGTATGTGTGTTGAATCTCAATGTAAAACTATTGGCGCCGGCCGGGCTGCTAACAGGTGACAGCGCTGGTCGAGGGCCAGAGATGTGCCAGTCGAAAATAAAAGGTCAAGCCAGCAGGGACAGAGACGCTCGCTCTGTGGTCCCAGGGATTGAGTGACATAGACAGAAACACAGAAAAGGAAACACACAGAGAGAGAGAGACAGAGAGGGATGGTACCAGAGCAGAGAGGATCAATAGATGCCCTGAAAGAAGTTTCAATTGGCCTTGGCATCAGAAAAACACTGAACTTTAGCTGAGGCCTTAAAAGGGATTGGCTGCAGAATAAAGGAACAGATGGAGACAGAGGAAGAAGAGGAAGATGAAAAGGGAAGGACCGAGCGAGTTCAGAAAAATTAAAGAAAAAGAAGAAGAAAAAGCTGAGATTGTGAGGAAAGTGAAATTTAAAAGCGCTGTGCGGCACCAGCAGCTCCGTCCCTCCCTCCCCCTCTCCCTCCACTTCCCTGCCCTGCTGCAGAGGGGAAAGAAATGACAAAATGTTAACGGATGAAAGATTTCAAATGAACCTACAGCAAAGTTGTTTTTTTGCTTGTGCAGCCTGGTTTATATCCTCCTCAGCAGCACCCCCTTTAAGAGTTACCATGGCAATTAGCAGTTTATATTTTCAGGGGAGTTTTAATGCCATTTCAAAGGAAGAATTAATTAACAGTCGGCTTTACATTTTTACACTAATTTGACACACCTTCAATGACAGTAATTGCTTCAGGGTTATATGAGAAATGTTCAAAGCACAATATCTTGTCATATAATTAAAAAGGAAGCTATTTTAGTTTGTTTTTTATATATATAAATATAAATGCAAACAACTTTTGTTTTTGTGGCAGATGTTTGCTCCGTGTGTTTATTTATTTATGTGTATAACAGCACACGTCAGTGGAAGAGCCCCGCTGACCTCTGATCAGCAACACAAAGAAGAATCAATCAGAAAATCCACACAGCGACTTATCCTTTATTATGAGATCACAATAAATATGCATGAAGCTTAACAGCAATATATGCGCTGCCTGTAACAATAGAGAGGTTGCACTGAAACAGATGGAGTGTACTGGGTCAGCACTTGGGCAAGTCCTTGTAAATATAATTATGGCTGAACTGGAACAGACCACTTGTATAATTTATATGTCTTAAAAGAGAAGAGAAATGAGAATCAGTGTCCATGTTGTTGATGATACCTTAGTGTCAGACTTTACTGGGGGTTTGAACACTTAAAATACCATTAATATTTATTTAACTTCCTGGAGCTCACCTTCATTTAGAATAAAGATCTTTAAAACACAGAATCTCTGAAAATAAAAGTCTTGTGGCAATGATTTACATGATATGCATTTAAAAATATAGTGTGGGATGGATTTCCTTCCAGGATTCAAATAGAGATTGAAGGATAGATAAACCTTTACGACAATATTTATGTTTGATATCCATATTGAGTTAAGAGTCATGATGTACCACCTCAGATTTGATTGCATTAAAGTTGAGTACACAAGTAAATCTTTATTCCACTTCATTCCTTCACTAAATAATAATTCCGCATTTCAGTTTTTCACCTTTAGACTGATAATACTAAATATAAGCTTAGCCCACAGAGTGGAAGCCGGGGAAACAAGTGGTTAGTGACAGAAAACATGAAGTTTGTTTCATGAAACACTTTTCATCTTCACACTTCAGTTATTTGTGCATCACATCAGCACATTGTGTGTTTCATCATGTCCCCAGTTTTAGCAGTGAGCTAACTGGCTGCTGGTTGTGGTTGTGGCCTTAGAGCAAGACGACAAAGTAGCTCAGTAGAAGTCAGGTGATGCTGCAGGACGATGACTGTAAACACTGAAATAAAACCGTTAGACAAAGACCAGATGGCAATAAAGATGTAACAATTCCACTTGAACATTTTGCAGGTCTGAGAGAACCTTGTTTGAGGTTAATGTTACCAATGGTTCTTCTAAATCTAAATGTTTACTCACTTTTTCCCCATCAGATCTGTGATAGTTTGACAACTGTGTTCAATAAAGACACAAAAACAGTTACAGTTATTTGTATGTTATCATCTTAAGCACATGATGTTTGTCTATCCCTGTGACTTAAATGAAAATCACATCACGTCTTATCACCAATTAATAGAGAAAACCAACCCACTGTGTTTTTAACATGAGGGTCATGAGGGTGTCACTGTTCTCATGAACAATGAGACAAGACATTAAGGTTTGGACTGGTCGCGTACGCTATGCTAAATATTTTAGCATTAAAAACACATGACACTTTGTCTATGTTAAAGCCTAATTATTACACAATAATGTGCTTTCTTATCATACCTTTACAAAAAAATACAAGCCTTTATCTGTGTGTTGGGTTATCATTTTTCATCCTTGTCTTCGTCCTTTTGTTTAGATACAAAAAGAGACAGCGGTTAATAGGACTTCTTTTTCTGATTATCCCCAGAAGAATCCAATTACAGCACTATTTGGAGATCAGTGAGATTACAGTGTATCTAAGAGAAAACAATCAGAGCCTATCTGATTTTTTTAGCTTTAGCAGAAGACACGTCTCTGTAATGAAGTCTCTTATTTCTCCTCTTTCTACCCCATCTCTCTTCCTTGTTTTATCTCCTTACCTCCATCTTTTGCCCTCCTTTCTGCGTTTCCATTTCTCTTTGTCCTTTTTTCCCCCCATTTTTGTATTTTGCCTTTTTCCTCTTGTGCAATTTCTTTTATTCTCACTTTCTTTTCCTCCCTTTTCCCTCTTTTTAGACTTTCTCCACCAACTACACCTTTACTCTCACCACATACACCCCTCATGTTCTTCCTCTTCTTCTTCTCCCCCTTCATCATTCTTACCACATACTGTGGCCACTGGGGGATTACCGTGGCAGGCCTGAAGGTGGTGCACGTACACAGAGAGCTGAGTGAGGCAGAGTGGGTGTTTTTCATCTCAGAAATGAAAATATCATAGGAGACCCAGTGGGTGGTGATGACCTTTGGAGAGCACTGCAATTTTTTTTTTTTGCCTTGCTTGCTCGCTCTTTTGTAAAAAAAAAAAAAAAAAAAAATGCCCGGCCACCCGTCTCACCCAGCCCCTTCCTCCGCCCCTGGGCGACGTGGCTGCACTATACTGTACTGCACCACATGCAGAGCTTGTAGCTTGTCCATAGTCGCAGTAAATAATTTATCACTGACTGAAAAAAGGGAACAGGAAAGAGAGCAATGCTGTGCAAAGAGGGGTGATGATAGAAGAGGGAGAGAATAAACGACTATAAATATATAAAAACATAATAGGAACATGTGTGATTAACTTAAATAACTCAATATGACTTCACAATACAGACTTTTTATATGAATATCAGCGTATTGTAATGCCACATTCCTATTAGCACAAGATATAAAACCCATTTTGTCTCTTTGCCTTTCACAGTCGTCTGTTTATCCAAATGCTAAAAGTCAAATGTTTCTCATCAGCGCCGCCGCAGCAGCAGCAGCAGCAGCAGCAGCTCCAGGTCCATATCATGTCACTCCTGACTATCACATCTAGTCCTGACTGCTGGTCCATCAGCGCTGAACAGATGAATGCATTATTGGCACCATTATGTTGAAATGTCAGTGTGTCTCTGTGCCATACAAAAGGGAAGCATCACAGCGCACGTCCTGTCAGCTATCCTGCAGGTAATGAATTGTCTTTACAGTTCAGATTGTCACAACGATGGCTCTAAATGTTGACTGAACCATGATTTTTTTTTTCCTCCTGCAGATATTGTGGTTATTATCTGTTAACTCTATAGTTTTTTTACTGAGACTGTGTCATTTGCTCTGCTGCTCCGCTTTGATTCATTTTGTATTGTATTAAAGCCAAAGAACAGAGTAATAGTTTTACAATGAACATCACACACTTTTAGAGCAAAGTCCAAACTGATTGATGTTGCACTGATGGTGTGATTGTTCGTCAGGATGTGTCAAACACTCATGTAATGGTGAAACAAAAACACACAAGTAGTAATATTTGAAGGTGTTGTCGAGTGTGATCATCCTCTTTGCATTAATATCTAATTTTCCTATCAATTACTGAATGATTAGTGCACAGAAATATAAAAAATGTAAGAAATATACATTCAACACTAGCAAAACAGCAAATAAAGTTTTGCTGTTGCTGTGTATTTCAACACACTTTATTTGCAAATTAGGGTGAAAACAACTAGGCTATTAGATTAACTATACCAAACTCAATCTGCTCTTTATTACTTGGATTAATTGATTACAATTTGAGTCAATTAAACATCTGAAAATTGTTAAAAAGGCTAATGACAAATTCCCAAAACCAAGTTGTCGTAATTATTTGTTCTGTCCAACTAACAATCAAATACCCAAAGTAGCATTTTGCTTTAATATGCTGCTCATTAATTGTCTTACAGATCATTTAATCTCCAAACAAATCATAACCAGAGTTTCAGTTATGAAATCTGTGCACAATTCATAGCATGAAATGTTAAATATATATTATATATTTCTATATTATATCTGCTCAGTTAGAGTAAAAGTAGTTTTGCCTTTCCTGTCACTGAAACCATTCCCTTTTATATAATTATTTGATTTTGATAATGGTAATAAATCAGTCCAGCCGTCCTTTCAATCCAATTTGCCATAATGCTGTTAGATGCAATCTGTTTGTTCCCAGGGGCGACCTGCGAAGATTGATCGCGGCACTGATGCTCGGCTCTTCCTCCACTGATCAATGTATTGTAATGTGGAACACAGGGCTCCATCAGCGGGAAAGGTCAGAGGTAGAGGATCACTGCCAACGAGAAGTGACAGAGATGAAAAACATCTCTTCTCTTCTCTTCTCTTCTCTTCTCTTCTCTTCTCTTCTCTTCTCTTCTCTTCTCTTCTCTTCTCTTCTCTTCTCTTCTCTTCTCTTCTCTTCTCTTCTCTTCTCTCCTCCTCTGCTGCAGCACTAAACATTTCACTGAGCTAAGAAATCTTTTTCTATAATTCAACGTCCTCAGATTCCACTCCTGTCCTGAATGCACATGTAAAAACATATTGTGTGATGCCGAGCTTCATCCCTGGGTAGTTATCTTCCATTACTATGTAATGATATTCATGAGCTGGGCCCAGCATACAGCTGTGTGAGTGTTGTATGTGTTTCATGCTATAGATCCAGCCAGCGTCTCCTCGGGGGTATTTGGCTGAGGCCTAATGACCGAGGCCGAGCTAATCCCCTGGAGGAACACACACTCCACTCTCCTTTGTAGGGGAGAAAAAGGCTCTGATGAGGCCTTTGAAGGAATGCCACACTGGTGTCTCACTGTATGTTGCCTTTGGCTCACCTTTATCCCACACAAACACACACACAAACACACGCACACACACACACACATACACACACACTCGGCCTATCCTGCAGACATACGCATATACAGAAATGCACACGACTATGGGGTAAAAAAAATCTTTCTGTCCCTTTTTTTGTGTGTGTATTTGCATCTACACACACTCACAGATAAACACATGCAATGCAAGCACACACACACACACAGACACACAGACACGTGCACAAACACAGTGGGGCCCTCTCAGTAGGGGCCGCAGTAATAGGCACCCTGCCATCTGGAGACCCTGTCCAGGGGGCTGTAAACAATAGAGTGCACTCAATATGGCAGATCATCAGTGTACATGAATATATATATGTGTGTGTGTGTGTGTGTGTGTGTGTGTGTTTGTGTGTGTGGTTAATACAACAGGGGACATCATCGGATATTCTCCACCTAAACCAATGTTTCTTCACCCCCTGCATCCACCCTCAGGCTGTTGAGGTGCTGCTGCTCTTAATGGGACGATCGGCACATACACTCTGAATAATGTAAAAACTCATTTATTCAATACTAAAAAAAAAAAAAAAGCTGCAAAATGTGTGTGTGTGTGTGTTTTGTGAACATATGCCAGCTTTTGTACAATATGTGCTGATGAGGACAAAGTTTTAAACCGAGTATCTTTTCATTCCCGTCCTTTTTTTTTTTTTCCTTTTTCTCTGTCTTACTTTCTAATTGTTTTTAATATGGCTCCACTTCAGAGCGCTGCATTTGCTGCCATGGTAGCCACTAATTACAACAAAGGAATCATATTGCAGTGGAGCAGCAGTGAAGAGAGTCAAATGCAGACTCAATCAGTTCTTCAACAGCATCTCTGCTTCTGTTTTATATGGATATTATTTTCATATTTTCACAAGCACAGTATTTCAAATGCGTCATTTTCTCCATTACAGCTAATTTTCAATTTTCCAAATGAGACACTGCACTGCACAATACTATGGTCATGCATGTCATGTTATCAGCCAGGCCTTAACATTGTCCCACATATATATACAGTATATATTTAAAAAAAAAAAAACAGCAGCGTCTCTTTATAAGGTGAGAATCAAAGCAAGATCTTTCAGTGATTTTTCTTTAAGGCGCTGAATACTAATAACCATTTATACTTTGTCCCTGTTCCATATATGAAAAATAATTGTCATAACCAAATCCTTTCCACCCACACCCCCCCTCTCTCCCCTTCCCTCGAGCCTTTTATGAAAATCAGATCTGGAGAGCGCCTAATTAGGCGTGATTCACGGTAAAGGAAGAGGAAAGAGAGGAATGTGCATAAATTGAGAGCAGGAGGAGGAGGAGAGAAAGGAGCGACAGACTGGTGATTAATGTGAAGGCTGTGATGCACGTCAATGGGGAGACAAATGAAAGGATGGGGAGAGGTTTTCTTTTGAAAAGGGAAAGAGGACACAATATAGTCAAAAAGTGAGACTATGAAATACAGTCAAACCCATGGAGAGGGAGAAAATATTTCCTGTTTTATCTCTTGAGCCGTATTATTTTTTAGTTTTCTGAGTTGATCTTTTGACTCCCCAAAAATAAAAGAGTAACCTTTTGTCTATGCATTTTAATCGGGTCAAACCAAAGGGCCAAATTTTATGTTTCATCTATAACGACGATCTATAACATCTGAAATGACCCAGTACTTCTCAGATGTAAAAGCAACAACTTGAAATAATTCTGAATTTGTGCGACATTAATCTTTTTTTTTCTTCTTCTTCTTTTATGATCCTATTAAGTGTTTTATGAAAGTCCACATTTGTCTAGTGATTCAGGCTATATATTATATCGCTGTTTGCAGGATCTTGCAAACCAGTTAACTCTTCAAATAAAAATAAAAAAAATAAAAAAAACTCTTTATTCATCTTGTTGGATCTGATTTATTCATGTTTGCTTTACCAGAAACCTGCAGGACATCCAGGTCAGTCTACAGAGCAGCAGCTGACCGTCTCTCAGTCTGGTTGATGAGACTGAAGGCTTTGTGTGTTACCTGCCAGACAGACAAGACAGGTAATGACTGTCGCTGGCTTGGTGACTGCATGTCGGTGTGAGCGGGTGCTGAGTTTGACTCTTCTCGCCCTGTCTGGACCCCATTGAATCCAAGTCATTCAGTAGCTAAGCTGTCGTATCAACCTGACTGGCTGCAGCTCCTTCAGCAATCAGCAGCTCTGCTCTGCTCTGCTCTGGCTGCAGCACTAATTGATGGAGGATATGCAGGAGTCCTTTCCCCCCACCGCTAATGGGACTCTCTCTCTTTCTCTCTTTCTCTCTCTCTGTCTGTCTGCGTCTGATTCGCCTCATTATAAAACACAGAGCGCGGGAAGGTCAAGGAAAATGTTCACGTTTCGCACAGGTACCCTGAACTCTTGAATGGCTCTTTAAAGGGAACACAGGCGCCTGAAATTTTGATCATTTTCAGACCATTTTAAGACCATAAATATTCAGATAAGAATAGATTATCATCTTATTTCTGTTTGCATGTATGAATTGTGTGTGTGTGTGTGTGTATGTAGTGTAGTGGGCTGTGTGTTTTACTTCTGGAGCCCCAGGGTAGAGATCATGAAGCAAGGACATAAAGAAGAAAAGAGACAGATTAAGAAAAACACTAAACCTCCGATTATGCTTGTAATGAATCGGTAATACATTAGAATATAATAAATACTTACTAAGCTGATTTAAGTGTTAATTGATACATGTGACTATGAGTATAACAATTATAGAGGTCACCAGAGTGAAGGCTGGTATATAAACATGAGTAAAACCCAGTTGTAAGTCAAGATTATTGATGATTGTGGAAACTGGACATTTATATACCAACTAACTGTCTATAAAACCTTTTATTGACTGATTGTAGAGTTAATAAAATGCTAAATTTTGATTATTACATAAGGTTATTGCGCCTGTTCTCGTCTTGTGGTGTCCTTGAAGGAATCTGTATTAACATCCTTTTATTTTACACAGATAAAACTCACTTCAACTCTTCCCCACTACCCACAATGCCACAATGATCATCATCAGCAGCAGCAGCAGCAGCAGCCGTAGACTTTAGCTACGTGCAGTTTGTTAGCGGTGACACTCCTCTGCTGTCCGCTCCAGGGAGTGATAAGTGTTCCTTTTCTAGGTCACTGGTTATGCGATGCGCCGAGCCACTGGGAGCCACAAGTATTCCTGTTCTCCCTCCTCCTGCAGGAGAAACCAGCCACATCTCCAATTAATCCGCCCTCCACCCATCCGCCATCGGATCTGGAGCAGTCATCTTGAATTCAGACGTCTTCCCTCACACTCTAGTACCCAGAAGTCCCTGAAGATGCCGGGGAGAGACAAGGAAAGATTGTTTCCTGATTGCCGGCAAGAGGAAAAAGCGGGGAAGGGGTTTTTGAAATATTTAACAGTGAAGCGGTCTCGCTGGAACGAGGAGGTTTTGTTTTGTTTTATATTTGATGTTGGTAAACTTCAACGGTACACAGGTCTTCCATTTAAATCACAGAGATGTCACAGTCAATCAGGATTCACCATGACTCCACGCATGACTTTTTCAAGGCAGTTGGGACTTGGGGGTGAAGAAGATGAGGAGGAATGTTTACATGGCAGCTGTTCAAGAGGGAGAGGATCGTCTTATACAGAGAATTACTATTTAATTCAAAGAGAGCGGAGTCTTCCAACTTTTCCAAACATGTACATTATAAGAAGAGTGCAGAGACTAAAACTCTCTGTAATGAGGATTAAAGGACCAATAAAGTGATGTTCACATATGATTCATAAACTAAACCAGTCAGATAAATCCTAATTTGTAAAATGTGGAGAAAAGATTTTTTAACTATAAAAGGAAAAAACAAAACAGAACAGAAAAGCTAAAGAATAAAATCTGCGGCTGCACAAAGACTCTGAAGATGTGTGTACCTACATGTACAAAGCAGGAAACTGTGTGTAAACAAATAAAATGACAACGGAGTAAATTTCATCCACTGATGAGGATTGTGAAATTTGGTTAAAACCTCCCACTCACTGGACCAGACTGCAAACCTTCTGTTGTAGAGGTCAATAATGAACTTTTGCCTCGACGACTTTATATCTTTTGCAGCTTGTTATGCAAAAAGAAAAAAGAAAATATTTGATAATAGCATCTTTAAAATAATTTTACTTTGGCCTGTACGCCCTTTTCTTTACTGGAGCCAAGATGTCTTATGTTATGAATGAACTCCCCTCAGTTTGCCAACCCCCCCTAAACTCCTCTGGTAGCTGCAGCTCGGTCACTTTGTGCAAAATAAATGAATAAAAGTTGAACTTTTTTTAAAAAACAATCGTTTGTCCTTAAACAGACAACATCTGGACAACTATGTGTGTCTATCTGTAACCATGGCGATGGCTGCTGTCTCCCACTCAAGGTGGCGAGTGTGTGGCGCACAAACCGGAGCTGTCCATTTACACCGTCCTAGATGTGCAGCATCACACCACCTTGTTTAGTTTAGTGTAGTGTAGTGTAGTGTAGTTTAGTTTAGTTTAGTTTAGTTTAGTTTTAGTTTAGTTTTAGTTTAGTTTAGTTTAGTTTAGTTTAGTTTAGTTTAGTTTAGTTTAGTTTAGCTTAGTTTTAGTTCATTATGCCGAGAACAATCCCAATTTATCAACTATATCAATAACAGTAAAAAGGGCAGCTTTAGCTTTAGCCAACATGGTTAATATCCTGCTGTACTGTAGTTCCCGGCCGGATGATAATAGGCACCCTAAAAAAACAATAAACAAAAAAACCCCAATATATTACAGCACATTGATTAAAAATAGAGCGTTAGGACAGCTAGGAGACAAGATAAATCAATAAAGATAAGAGAGAACAGTGAAACATACACTCATGCAGAGACAACACAATCAAAACATACCAAAGCAGCACATACAATCATGTACTGAATGTACTGTATAGACGGGCAGCATCCATGATGTGTGAGGATCAATCAGATAACTGACCAGGTGTGTGTTCTGGTTCGTGTGTGTGTGTCACCGTTTTGTTATTACTTCAGCTACATTGCAATAAGTGCAGAAACAAACCGTGTTAACACAAGCCGAGGCCCCGGGAAAGTTGTGAAACAAGAAATGTCGACAGCTCCACTGTTGCACCATCACAGAGTTGAGTCTTATTCTCCACTCACCTCAGCTCATACACAGGAACAGATGTCTCTCCTACACACGGCTCGGAGTGGACCACTTTTTCTCCAAATCACCTCATTGTTATTCATTTTGGAAGAAGCTTCAGATGTTTTTGATCAGATTCAATTTATAGAAACTATTAACAAAGTCTCTGCAGCAGTGTTTGGTAAAAAACCTACAGGGCTTCATGTGACTGTGGCTAAATGACCTTACACAGCATTAAAACAGCAGAATGAGTGAACCTGTGTTTTACACTGATTGTTAATGCAACTCAAGTAGGACTGCTGCAAGAGTCTTCTCTGCCATGCTGCATGTAACTGTGTTTGATATACAGAACAGTACAGTGTAGGAAACAAGACAGAGTGGAGCTGAGCAGTAACTTGTTAATACAAACCTATTTTACTTTAATTATAAACAAAAATGAACAAAATCCTCATCAAGATTCTCACTTTACACGTGTGATCTGTTTCATTTGATGCCATACCTTGTCACACTTCATGCAATGATTTAAATTATATGGTTTCTGAATTCAGGAAATAAATAATTACTGATATTGTCATAGTTTGAGTGTATTTGTATTTTGTGTATCTGTATTTAATGGTACAGCAGATTTCAGAAGGATATATCTCATTTTTTTGGACTCTTACACTTCTTTTGCAGTGATAGTTTGGACACTTTTTCCCTTTTCTTTTTTTTTTTTTTACACATGTGTTTAGCTGAGCTGTTTGACTGTTCACCTCCACCCACACCTCCCTCACACATGTTGTCAGATCAGGAGGAGAATAAATGAATACATTTAAGGAGAGTTTCTTATTCCAGCTGCAAATCCAAACACACACAAACAATATACGCGCACTGTGACGCACACACACAGATCGGTTAGCTGTAGCTGCTCACTAGTTGAAGGGGCTTCATGCTGCTGGTCGGATGCTCAGATTGTATCAGATTGGACAATCTGAGCAAACTCCCATCCCAGCTCCTCCGACATGTCGTGTATCTACTGCACAGCATCTGCACAACTGATTGTGTATGCATTTTTAATGTTTTACTCAGTGTTGACAGTAGATTTACTCACCAGGTCTGTTCAATTTAAAGAGGACGAGACATCTGCATGTCTATATAATTTGGCTGCCACTAAAAACCTCCTGAACTGTTGCTGAAGGAACCCCAACTGCAACTTCACCACATCAGCATCTCTGTTGTTGATTATTATCTTATATTACAAGATCGTCTTCATAAACCATTTCCAATAATAAACTGGCTTAACAGAGTTTTAATGATTCTAAAGTCATAAACTGAAGAAACAAGTTGATTTGTGTTGGAAACAGGTGGAAACAGGTTGAACTCAGGTGGCAGCGTAATCACTCTGAGACCTTATTATATGGTCGCCTTTAAAAATATTTGTATGGACAGATTAACACTAAACTCCACCTTTACCAGCTACAACATTTACATATTGTTTACAGATGAATGTATAGATGACAATAATCAAATCAAAAATGTATCATCTGTGCTTTATAACTTGATCAAGTAAACAGATCCCTGCATGCAGCTCTTTTAATATTGTATTTCTGCTGTTTAGTGTTGAGTTAAATGAGTATTTCACCCACATTGGGATCAGCTATGGCATTTAAATATTGTTTACAGATGAATATAGATGACAACAATCAATCAATCATAAAACTCTCTGGAAGCGTTTGTGCCGTAGTGTTGTTGTGTTAAATATCTGAATACTTCACCCACATTTGGTGCTGATATTTGGGTTAATATATATTTCATTACATATGCAAATGTTCTTGTTGCAAATGACCGACTTTTTCTTTTATCAAACATCATCACGGCTGAGTTAGAAAGATCTCACCACTGTACCATGTGACATGTCACCTACTATGGGACAATTATCCACATTATAAAAATACACCCACACACAACAAAGTGAACCTATTACAGTAATTAATACAAGACTTTTTTTATAGTATACATACAATATAGCAGAAGAATAGAAACCCAGCACTACTCAGACTACACTGTATTAATAAAGCCATGCATTATGCTAATATAATATGCCTGTATGTGTCATTTACTTTAAGTGTTTGTCTTTGCACTTGATAGTCTGTGTGTGTGTGAGGCAGTGAATACACAGGAGCACTTTTTATAGTTGTGTCTGCATGTTTTTTGTGCTGTGTGTGTGTGTGTGTGTGTGTGTAGGTTGCATGCCCAGTTTCTGTCTTGTTTTGAGGCCATTGATGATTCTCCCCCATTTACTAACAGGAAAATAGCTAATTAAAATCCACTTCAGCTAACAGGCTGTCTGGGACAACGCTAATGTCGGTGTGTGCTAATGCCTGCTTGCCATCTCTGCTCCTGTACACCATAATCAGTGGCTGTGTGTTACCAACCTCCCCACGCTGCACATAATGATTCAGATGCAGGAATAACTGCTCCATAACTACGTACAGTAATAGGCAGTCGATTGTCACTATATTTCATCATGCTATCGGCCGTTATTTCTGCTGCTCTCCACTATAATCACCGAGTTACTTAGTGTTTAGACAGGAGCTGTGTTTCCATGGTTGTGTGTCTGTGTGAGGGATTCACAGGCTTCACACAGCACCTGCATGTATTTTTGTGTTTCTTTTTGGTCTTTGTTCTAATGATTCCCTGCGGTTTCTGTGTTCATGCTCTCACAGAGTGTACCGGCGATGTGATGTGTTGTCTGCACACACAGGAGGCTGCTGCAGACTTCACATCTCTAATACGTCTGATCACATCGCCTGAAATAAATTGAAATTAAAACGAAGCAGCCAGGCTGCAAACATGACGAATGTAATCTGTTTCAAATAAAGAACTATTATATTTATCATTAAAATGCAGAAGAGGAACAGAGAACTGTTTCCTGTAATGTTTTATTGTTAGCTAACTTCAACTAAATGTAATATTTAGGCAATTTTACATGTTTATATCATATTTTATAGATATTTAAACAAATATATGCACAACTGCCCCCCAAAATGTGCACCAAATGTTGTGTGATCCAAAGGAGGAAGAAGTAAATCACATATTTCTGTTGAAATTGTGATGAGTTTAGCAAAAACAACATATTTTTTCCTTTCCCTCCGTCCCTAAAAATCCTAGAAATGAAACACCCTGAAAAGATAAAATCAACTGAACGGTCCAGAGCGCTTAAAGGAATCTTACACTTGGAGGATTCACACAACTGGTTTTCAAAACTGAAACAGCAGAGGCCGATCCTACATTTTCCATCAGTCCCTTCTTGTCTGGTAAATGCAGATGCACTCTTACATCCACACCCTAAGTTTGTAGAATCTATCTATTTATTGTCTATTGCCTGTATGAAAAGTTTTTCCAGACACATAGGAGATGTTATATCATTATCTCAAATGGCTGAAGTGACAAGTAAAAATGTAGAGTGCTCAGATACCAAAGTCTTTATGTTTTTTATTTGGCATCATCTATTTATTTCAATCTTGAGTCCTATTTTCTCCCTGCATGAAAATCTAAATGTTGATGTGATTATTTCATTGGACCAAAGGTGGACAAAGTTGAATTGTTGTGAGTCTTAAACTGGAATCAGTACAAATGAAAATGTGTAAGTTAGAGGAGTGTTTAAACTCCTCCCTTCATACTTATTGTTCCATGTGGAGATAATCACAGTCTCCGAGGTTTTTCTGCATGAAAGCACAGCGAGGAAATGTTTTCCTCTTCGTTATTTATATCTTATTTGTGGGATAAATACATTTATTCAAATGGAGATGCTGATATATTCTATTCTTTCCATTTCTACATGAATGAGGGAATTAATTGTCAACTTGTTGTTATCATATCACGTGTGTATTGAAGGTGAAAATTTCCCATACAGACACAACACGGTATAACTGTGAACCTCTTACCAAGTGAAACATATGGTATCGCACTAATTTCCTTAAGGGAATATTTTAGGTAGCACCTCCACACAATCAAGCTGAATTCCAGTTTGATATATCTCAACAAATTGAAAAATCCTCATTAAGAAGAAGAAAAAAAAATCCTACACACGCAAATGCAACCGCTCGGAGAATAGATAATTTGTTTGAAAAAGTCAGGTATTGTTTTCTGGCATTTCCCTGTTATCACGGCCGGGGCCCCCAGAGGCTGTGAGAGGAAATGCACAGAGCCTACTCTGCTTTTGTTAATTAAAGCTGTCAATCAGGAGCCAGACTCTTTTCTTTTTTTCCTTCTTCCTTCTTCCTTCTTCTTGTTTTTCTCTCTCTCTCTGGATCCGTTTGTGTCACTCTGATCAAAGCCGTGATGAAAGGAGACGCCCATTCCTTAGAATAAACAACAGAATTTTTCATGTCTGTTTAATGCAAACTTTTGGTGTGCTCAAAGTTTCTTTTTTCTCTGCACTATTGTTTCTTCATCTTTTATTCATCTCGTTTCTGTCTCTCAGTGGGTTCAGCCACCAGCAAAAAAAGAAAAAAAAAACATTTGGGTTCATTACACAGTACTTGTAGCACAAAGGAACGTTGTTTTCTTTACTCTGAAAGACTAGAGACGAGGAGTGATTCATGAGACGATACAATACTCCTCTTCCAAGAAATAACCCTGGATTTAAATACAACACATCCGATGCTGTTAAAAATCCAGTTGTGGGCATGATAGACTTAACCGATTGATAACTTTTATAACATGATTAAATGAAACCATTCAGCCTCAGATGTTTGTGAGGATCAAGTCTTTTCTCTCTGATGTTCAGTACAATCCTGTTCAGAAGAGGAAGAAGAGGAGGAGGAGGAGGAGTTGGTGTAGGACTGAAAACAGAGCAAAGCACTCAGTGTTGAATGTATCAGCACATTTACAGTAAAATGTGATTTAAGATATGCAGGGAAATATGACTAAAGTATGTCAGCAGTGTAGAGCTGACGGAGCTGTGGAGAGGAAAGGTGGGGTAGACAAAGAACGAAAAACACAGCACAATTAGAAAAGTGTGAATTTAACACCTGGGAGAAGTGAAAAAGCTTTCAGGTGTGTGTGTGTGTGTGTGTGTGTACAGATTCATGTTCCTGAGTAGATGTATTAAAATATATGTGGATGCATAATGTTTTGTGGGTTTTTGCATAAACAGCACATGTGCAGATACTTTGAATTTACATGTACAGATTTCGTTTTATGTGTTTTTATGCACACACACACGCACACACACTGAGCACACGCTGTAAATGTGTAAATGTGTGTAAACAACGCTGCTTCCTAAAATTAGAACTCATATAAATCTAAACTGTTTTTTGTTTTTTTCAATGATATCATGGTCGGTGGCCAGATTATATTCAGTGACACTTTTTTTTTTGATTGAGTGCAGAACTGTGTTTACTGACGGCAGTGAAGGCATCACGAGGTGCTTCTGTCAGACATGCAAATATATTTTAGGCAAAGATCATGGTTTTACTTATATTTAGATAAAAAGGCTTACACCGTCTTCAGTGAAGTGCTGTGGATACCAGTGGATGATAGAGGAGAAAAGAAAAAATAGTACATGACCTGTTAATATTTCACCTCAAGTTCAGTGTCACCATAATTATGACTTGTATAATGTAAATGTATAAATTCACAACATATCATCATTATGTGACAGGTAATTCAGTCACTACTGTAGTTTGCCATTGCAAACTGGTTGTATAGAAATAGTGTATCTATGAAAAGTTGTTTATAGAAATGTACATACCATTATGCTTATATCTACATATATCTGTTATTAAAATTGTGTTACTATTTTATTTCTTTCTCTTATTTGCCTGCTGCTGTAACACAGTAATCTTAAAGGTTGATTCAGGGTCATGAATGTGTTTATTTCATGTAGATGCTTGTGGATGCATTGGTGCATTGTTGTGTGCTGTGAGAGTGTTGAGAGTAATGTGCTGCATCATGTGCATGTTTATGATTTCGTTCCCTTGTGATGGTGTCAATAGGATCAGGTGGGGCAGGTTTGGAGAAGAGATCAGTAGATAACAAAAAATGTGAACACAAGGAAGAAAGTGTGAGAGGACAAAGTGGAAGGATGTGAGTCAATAAAACACAGGACTTCATATAGGAATCAACTAAATTAACCACACGGTCACACTGTATCATTAAATAATTGTGCTTTTTAACTGTCATGACTTCAGATAATCTCAGCACTGGATATGAGAACCAACCCTCTTTACAGGAATTAGTGGCCTGTTTAGATTGACACCAATTAGTCGTTTAATGAATGGTCTTTTCTTCAGGATCAATACCTGACTGAGGTGGAAGCAGATTAACTTTAATGATGAGCAGTATTTCTGGATTGAAGGAAGTAGACATCATTCACATGATTTATAACCTGGTAATTAAATGTTTTGTGGAAAAGTATCACACACACACACACATACATTATTAATCAAAGCCGAGTATTTTATTTTTTTTATGTTTCTTAAAACATGTTTTTAAACAGATCTTTAAACAGATTTACAAGAGGCACCCAAGGGTAACTTTAAACTTTTTATTCATTGCGATAAACAGCTGCTCTGATCTTCCAGGCTCTGCAGTGTCCTTGCAAGAGTTTTACAATGCAATTATGAAGGATAGGTTTTTGTTATGCTTGCCTTCATATTCATATCCTTGTAATTCAGTTAAAGGGATAGTTCAGGTGATTTGATGTGGAGTTGTGTGACGTATAGACGTGCACTGTCAGTGTGTTTGTGTTACCTTCAGATCAGCAGGGAACATGGTGCACTAGCAGAGAGATGTGCAGAAAAAAAGAAATCTATTGAAACATTTCAATATCAATTTAAATGTACTGTATATCACACATGCAACATTTTCTGCACTTTATCCTCATGTCAAAACAAAACTTTACTTAGTTTCTACATTGTTTTCAACCAGTGAACTATTCCTACATACGAGCGCTGCAGCTGCAGGTCAGCACAGAGGAAACATTCATGCACATAAACAGTAAAGAACAGAGTGTGCCAGCAGTCCAGGCTGATGGTGTGTAGGAAATATTATATTGGCACCATTCATTGTTTTTAATGCCACAGTCTGAGCATTGCTGCTCATCATCTTCATCCCTTTTATGGCCACAGTTTACCGCCTTCTGATGGCCACTTCCAGCAGGATAATGTCTTCATGTGACAGAGCTACAGTTTTTATACTGGTGTTGTGAATGTGATAATAAGTTCAGTGAAGTTCAGACTCCAGATCTGCATCCAGTTAAAAAACCTCTGGGATGTGGTAGATTGGCAGCTTGAATGTGCAGCTGTGAGATCAGCAGAAGTTATTTGATGATTTAACAGCTGCATTTTTAGTTCTGAAACCCTCTTCTTTTTTTTTTTTACGGTGTACTAATGTTTCTGTTTACTCACATAAAGGCACGCCATTACAGTCGGTCGATTGTTTCAGTTCAATCTGTTCGGTATGGTTTCAAAAAGCAGCAGTTCGTATGTTTCTCTCTCTCTTGTTTATGAGAGAGAAAAAGAAAGGAAAGAGAATTATTTGTGTGAAGCAAAGTCATTATTTCTGCAAAACAATAATGTGAAGGGATCAACTGTGTTGTCCAAGCAGATCCCAAACACTGTCACTGTCTGCAGCTGTGAGACATCACCACCCCGGTCTAATGCAGCGATGTGTAACATCTTCCCCTGTTAAAACACAGACATGCATTTGTATCAACATTGATCGATGCTCATTATCAGGTCTGTCTTTTTTTTTTTTTATCTCCACAGAATATAATAAACTCTATGCATGACTTTACAAAGTGCTTTAAAAACATAAAACCAGAAAATACACAGTGCAATAACATATTATAAGAGTTTCAATGTGATCTATCATCACGGTTGTATTTTGAATGTCCCATAAGTGAGACTTCAGTGTCTTCTCTGATTATAAAGCAGATCTAGGTTCTATATTAATACTGTAAAAGCCTCAGTCCACAGAGAAATGTGGACCGATAATTGCTCTGACTGGATGCCAACAACACAATGTGTCTCATCAATGCAGAGAAATGTACACAGCCTGTATCCAGGAAAAGACGAATTCACAGAGTATCAATACTGTATGTGTATTGTAGATCCACATTCAAACATGCAAAAAATAAATAAAACCTTATTAGCTAACTGTGCTTTCATTGGATGCGCTGAAACTTTACAAACTGTTCTTTGCCTGCAGATAGTTCACTGCTTTCACTCGAGTCACACTGGAGGACACCGTTTGCCACTGCACAAGAAGTAATTATAACCATGTGGACTCTACACTACATCGCATTACTTGTGCAAGCACAAACCCCCCCCCCTAAGGTGCACAAAGCTTTTAACACCTGCAGACGCACAGCTGATCCAGCTGTGCCACCGCCATGAGAAGCGAAGGTCACGGTAAAGGACGAGGTTTTCCTTTAAAAAACGAGTTTCCTTGAATCCTCTCTGCTCACCCATTCTTCTTGCATCTCCTTCCTTTGCAGGTGAGGAAAACAGAGAGTCGTCGTATTTAAAGGTAAAGACAAGCAGCAGCCATACTCCACATCTTCCTTCATGGTAAAGCTGATCCACCTCAGTAACCACAATGATCCAGTTTTTGGCACAAAAAATAATTTACTAATATGAATGAACAGAGAATAGCTGCCCTGCCCTTGAACATGTCTTCTTACTCCTACATTATTTAACTGTGTGTATTATTCTGTCTGTCTATTATATATAAAAACCTCTCAGCCAAACTCTGGCTCACTGACAACCGCCCCCCTCTCTCGATTCAGCATTAAGCATTGTCCCAGACAAATTAACAGATAGAATTAAATCACATTAATACAACTTTCCATTAGATAAGAAGCAAAGAAACATTGATTTTATTTTCTCAAGTCCCACAAGTATTACACCCACAAGAGTGTTTCAATAAATCACTGCAGTGAGAGGTGAGAAAGTCCAATAGATCATATCAGCACTGTAGATCATCAAAAAAGGACAAAACGCTGACATGTGCAATACGGTCGCACAATGTGATTATCTTCACAAGCTGGCATAGGAAACGTATGAAACAGCAGGATGATTCAGACCGCTCTTTTTAGAAATTCAATGTCAAGAAGGAACGGACAATACGTGCACCTAATGTCCCCCTCCTGCACCGTGCACTCAAATGAACACACTGAGAGTATTCTTCACTTTCCTGTTAAATGTGAGCGTTTGCAGCAGAGATAAGGATTGAGAAATGGCTACGAGTGAGAGTGTGTGATGAGGGAGGGGGGGGTAAAAGGCCAGAGAAATGCCAACTCAGGCTTCTGTCTCTGAGTGTCTGATTGTTCAGAGAGACCCCCCTTTCTTTTTTTCTTTTTTTTTCTAAGAGTCTGCCAAGGCCGCTCTGAATAGATGCCAATTATCACACCCAACAATGTTTCTCAACAATACTTAACGACTTGCCGTTTGTTGAAAAGCCACTAAAGCTCTGAGGAGTTAATTGGTTTTTTAAAAATCAATATAAAATCCCATCGCAATAATCAGTTCTCATAGACGCTTTTCTCTCTCGTCCATCAAACAAAGCTACTAATTGTTTTAAGACCGACTGTGAGCGTTTCATGTGAAATTACCTTGAGTTTGTGTTGTAATGTGCACACACAGCTTTTAGCGTCAGTGAGGGGAGATTACTTTTTTTTGTTTTGTTTCTCTATTTTTTCATTTTTTCCATTTGGTTTCAGTGTTTACACAGAAAAGTTTGAGGTTGGAGAAATTTAGATAAGTGTCGCACTCTCTCTGGGGAAAAAAAGCTCAGAATAAGGGACTGTGGGAAAATGATTTGTGCAGAGAGGGCAGTGAAACTTTTGAACAAAGCAAGGCCTTACTATTCCCCTTGACAGCGTTGATTTAGAGCAGATCATTGCATCTTAAAATGGAGATACTGTGAATATCTGAGGTTTTTGTGCATTTAATTTCAGGCCTGTCTATGACACTCTCCTCCTGACATGAAAAAGAAAAAACCTCTTTTGTTCCCGTCTCACCTTCTAATTATTTTTTCACGGTTTCTACCTGACGCACTTAGAAAAAACACACCGAAATCACTCATGACTTTTCATTTTCATGACATTCACACATTATGGCCTTAAACCGTCTATAACTGGATGATTAACATGCATGTAAACGCGTCAGTCCGACGAAGACTGAACTTCTCCAGATCTGACTAAAACGCCCAGATAATGTGACTGGAAACTGATTTTCTTCTACATGTATACGCCTTCATCTGACTGAAACTGGACAGTACATGTGTGCAAGTACCAAAAAAATTAATAAATAAAAAAGTGCCTGGCCTGTTGCATCAGCGCCGATTCAGTGCATTTCACAAGAAATGACTCATAGTACAACTAGCATAAAGAATGTTTTAGAAAAATAATTTAAAAAAGGAAGCTCAAGGCCCAACCTGGCCCAAATAATGGCATTAGGTAAGTGTTTTCTTCTCTCATGTGTCTAATGTACAAAAAGTGTAATGACATTTATTTCAGGGGTAGCATATTGAAAACATCCTATCAAATAATGCTCCCGCTACTCCCTACTACTGTGCATTCATGTGAGACTACTGATCACCTCACTGCCACTGTAGGATGAATGACAGCATATTTACACATACCATTTTAACATTTAACAACAACTCATTCAACGACAACAACAACCGTTAACAACAGCGTGGACTGACGAGCCGCAACACAGGATTTCAAAAAAATATGGGCGTGGAAATGAAACTTGGAAAATCGGCTCTGCACATACGCAAAACCACAAAGTAGCAGTTCTCAACAAGTAGCAGAAATCAACAGAACACCAGACATGTTTCTGTCAACTATTCGATTTTCCCTGCATGTAAACTGGGACGAGGACAGAAATCCGATGAGACGCCCAACTCGAGCTATGAGCACAGCTCGACTTAGCTGTGCATGTAAACACATTGATTTGCAAAGTTTCCTTATATTTATCTGCATTTATTCAAAATCGTAATGAATGAGAATAAAAACACCTGACAGGTAATTCTTCAGTGTGAGAACAAAGCAGCCTCTCTGTCCTATAACCCGTCCTGCAGATCACTGATAGTGCACGGTGAGACTGTGTTATCCTGAGCCATTGACCTCTGTAATAAACCTTGTTCTGCAATACAATCCCGGCCTGGCGTTAATGCTCATTTCCACTTTAGGAGGGGAAGGAGGCTGCAGCCGTTATTGTGTCTCCTGACATGTGACATACACAGGGTTAAGGGGATACAATAGCTCCATCATGTAAGGAAGTCACACACACACACACACAGACTGGTGGTGGTGGTGGTGGGGAAACATAAATGAGAGAAGTAGGCCGGGCATTAATGCTCGGCACGTACTTTATATCTCTGAGCATGATCCTTTCTTTTTTTCCTTCCCAGTCCTCTGTCCTTCAACAGCAACAGTGCAATTACATTTGTGACGATAATAAAAAGCCCTTGCAGGAAGCAAATCGCTGGCTGTAGGGAAAGGTGGCTTTGTGTTTGTCATGTGACATCTTTCCCTCCCAAATTAATGTCATTAAAAAAAAAAAAAGTAATTATTATTTTTCTCAAAGAACATCATCCAAATTTCACACTGTTTGCTTAAGATACAATAAATGAATGCCATAAGAAGAAATCTGTGGTGTATTGTTGTTGTTGTTGTTGTTGTTTTTCTCCCCCCTCCTCCTCCTCCTCCTCCCCTGTTTGAAAAACACAGCGAGATACATCTCTCCCAGCCTGTGGTCCTTGAAATCAATTCGGCAGATATGAGCAGAATTAGCGCTGGATCAGACTGAATTTACCCTGATGAAAAGGCATCTTGTACCGTCGCCGCAGGAGCACTGATGTGCACCGGAGGACATGAGGTGGTGGGGGTGTGGGGGGGACAGGGGGGGACAATAGAAAATGCATAGTGCTCAGAACAGTGGGATCCCTCCTCCCTCTCCACCTGGGACTCGGTGTGGGGGATCCCCTCTGACCACAGCCCAATTAAATCCTGCACGCACACACTTTCATATACACACACATGCACATACACATACACATACACATACACATACACACTCTCCAATCTCCACGTGGAGTGACCTGCTTCCATCATGAATATGGATGTGTTGGGGGGAATGCAAATAAACCCTTTGCCGGCTACACAGACAGACAGACAGAGAGAGAGAGAGAGACAGACAGACAGATGAGCAGACAGACAGACAGTCGGCAGCACAACAAAGAGGTGGTGGTAAATGAGAACAAAGGAGCAGGCTGGCTTCAAGCAGCATGGATGCCTTCACTTCAGCTTTGTCACAGTCAGAACCAGGGAGCAAATGTCTGGATCTGTGCCACACTAAATGATTTAATATCACTCACTGATAAAAAAAAGAAAGAAAAAAAAAGAAATAATAATGTGTGCGTGTGCCAGACTGTACTGTATAGCGTGTGTCTTATTAGTCTGCATGTTTTCATATGTTCATCCATAACATTAAAATCCATCAGAGCGATAAACTCACAACTCACTGGATGGATGTGTCGTGTCATTTTTACTGAGACGATGCATGCATGCGGCGCACCGAAGATGAATCTGAGGGCAAATGAATCACTCTTAATATGTTTTGTAAATATCTGCAGCGCTCACAAAGTGGATCTGCTCGTCAGCCAGCAGCAGCAGCAGCAGCAGCAGCAGCAGTATAGTATAGTATAGACCCCCATAAATATTGGATGAAGCAGGGGAGGCTGCTCAGAGGACACTGGTGATCCCAGCGTGCAAACATGCTGAAAATAGCTGAGAGAGAGGAGGGGACGTTCAGGGAGCATTCAGACTGTTTTTTAAAAATGGGATTTTTTGCACAGAGGCGTCCTTAAATGCACCGTTGTAGCTGATTATTATTATATATTATTTAAAAAAATACAAGTAGCTCCATTAAGCTGGGCCAGGATTTAAGAAGTCCATATGAGCAAGTGCACAGGCTGGTTTTGGGGTGGGGGGGTGGGTTTGGGGTTGATGCAACAGATTTTTTCCAGCGTGCTTAGACAGAATACGCAATAAAATGGATGGCTTCATAGAGAGTGACATTTAATGCAGGAGAAGTGCCAAGCCAGACGTGGTGTACAGGGGTCTGCTTGTAAATAATTAATCTTTGCTCTTCATGTCTTCTTGTCAGTACAGACGAGGGGCTTGTATCCTGGCAACGCACCATGGTTCCCACATGCTGCAGGGAGAGAAAGGCCCTCAGGGGGGAGACAATCTTCAACCTGCCTGCAGCAACACACACTCTCACACACACACAGATGCGTGCACAAACACACAGACACACACATACACCACGCATGGCAGTGCACTACACACAGGCATGCGTGTATACACTGGAAATGATACTAACTACATGTACATACTAAATCCACTCGCATGCACATTTTGCTACACGTCCTCTTGCGCACATGCAAAATAATTCATAATTGTATGCACGCACGCACGCACACACAAACACACGCATATGCCTGCAAGTCAGCATAAGGACAGACACAACTGTACACACAACAACATATGCAAGGATTCATGCATGCATACTGTATACATGGTAGACACTGAGAAGACAGACGGAGGCTCTCATCACACACACACACACACACACACACACACACACACACACACACACACACACACACACACACACACACACTCACACTCAGTCCTCTTGAGTAGGCCTATTAGGGATGCTCTGATTGGTGCCAACACCAGACAGCTTTACTGTTCTGGTTTCAATTCCTCCTGATCCAATGTAACCACTGAGGTCATCACGTGTGCTGGATTTTTAATGTAACTCGCATTCAGAGTGAGTGTGTCGCCAGGACGACATCACGCCGTTTGTCAACAGATGCAGTTGCACCTGCAACATTTACAGTAACAATTTACAACTTTAAATAGTATTTATTCTTAGAAGAAATGAGTTCAGGACTCCAGCCGGTGTTTTCATGTCTGTTTGTCTGTGGAAAGGTTTTGCATCAAAACTGTGCAAGTGTAAGGGAGGGTCTGGGTGCACACACTCACCCATAAACGACGTGCAAACCCGACTGCTAAGAGGTCATTGACCTCTTGGCACAACGGTTTGCATCGTTGGGAGAACAGGGTTCGAACCCCACCTGGGGCAGTCTGTACCGAAACACAACGCAGAGGGCCAGATTAACATCGGCTACACAAGCCATGAAACTTTACACGTGTTGTGTGTGTGTGTGTATAATCAAACTGATGAGTGTGGTCTGAAATAGAGTTATTGGAGGTATCGACCCTTGACTTTATGCAACAGACGCACATTCACGGGCAAACTGGGAGGTATGGGAAGATTCCCACTGCCAGCAGCACACACTGGTGTTTCAGAAAAGCATTTACAACTTTATTCAACATCAACGTCACACGACAGCTCCTAGCTAGTCTGGGGCCGTTGACTCGCTGTTTTGGTAAGCAGCCGGAACCAGGGCAAGAGAGACAGGCCTTTCCGTCAAAATAAAAGCACCAAGCTAATAAAATGCGGTGAAACTTTTTAATTTAATGTATATAATTTACAAGAAAATCCCGAGCCATTTAGTTAACCCTTTTCTTTTATTGTATTTAATTGTATTACAAGTTATTATAGTCTATTTTATACGTTTTATGTTGGTGAACACTTTTACTTTGGTGAATTTGGTGATTTCCGGATCCGCTAGAAGACTGGAACCAGACTGCAGACAAAATTCGGAGTAAACAGAAACCAGGCTCTTCTCCTCTCTGAAGAGCCTGGTGACACAAGGCTAGCTTCTAGCATTTGAGAGACAGAGCAAGAAAGAGAGGGAAACAGAGAGAGCAGGAAGATGAGAGATGGATAGCATCGAGTTGTGGTGGAGCAGCCTGCATGGCCGCCCAGTAAACTCCACTGGGTTCGGTCCTGGGGGGGTTGAGGACCACAGCAGGTGGTGGGTAAGTATCAAAACAACAGAACCTGAGGAATCTGAGTTTATTCAGCAGGTTAATGTTGTACAGCTTCATTTTCTGTTGTCGTCTCAGCAGAAATCCTAATGCACAAGCACTCAGAGTTCAGTTCGACGTTATAGAAAGAAGGAAAGAAGATGAAGGCAACACACTTGGCTGATTTTCATTCCCAGACTTTTAGCAAAACGCGGCAACAGACCATTAGAGTGCAAGGTTGACCAGTTAATCAGTTTGGCACATTAATTACTGCCCATAGGACATTTTATATAAACAATCTGAATCAGTGGATGTTTGGTAATTGGATTTGCCTCCTCCTCTGGTTACACACACGCACACAAGGACACACACACACACACATGAGGTGGTGTTGTTTTCACCTGTGTGATCAGTGTGTTAGATTCAGATATCCCAAGGTGTATATAACACAGGCATCATGTGGTTACATCACTTGTTTTTCATACCGTACCCAAATTAGGCTGCTCTACAGTAAAAGCTGCTGTTCTGTGTGTTTTACTCGTTGCCTTGTTTCCAGCTCATCCAGCTCACCCAGCTCGTCTGGACCTGGATTTGGGCCCTTGTTCTCCACGTTATATGCTTTTGCCTGCATCCGTACCTATAAGGCCTTGGTTGCCATAGTTACAGACGATAGAAACGGGGCCATCTGGACACTATCAGTCATAATAGAGGCTAAACCGTGAACCATTGTCTACCAGATCCTTATCACCTGGACTTCTCAGAGCGTTGGTGGTGTGACGGTCGACAAAAAGAGGAAAGTGTGGAGACTAAAAGTTTAAAAAATGTCATTCTGGTGTGTGTCGGTGTCGTCACGGCACAGAATGTGGTTTTTGTGCAAATTACCATCACAAAACTTTACAGGTGTGTAGCTGTGATGAGCACTGAGTGTGATGTAACATCAACAACATCATGTAACAGAGCGTCAACATGTTCTCTAGTTTCTGCTGCCAGGAGCTTATAATATAATATAATATAATATAATATAATATAATATAATATAATATAATATAATATAATATAATATTTTCATATTTGAAATTTTAATGGCCAATAAAAAGAGGAAATAGAAAATAGAAAGAATGTACGACTGAAAAATGAATCCATTAGTAAAACTAAAGAAGAGATTACATGAAGCTGTACATCATTCAAAAATACATTAATGAATTCACAAATGAATAATGGAATTTACACTTCTTTTTGAAAATGTGGCTTAAGGAGAGATTTATTATAAAAAAATAAAAAAATAACTGGATTTACAAATTGAATTAAGAATACAGATTTTATCAGACATCTAAAAGAGCAATTTCCTTTCACATTTGCATTCCCATTTCCCCTTTGTTATTTTCCTTTTCCTATTAGCTATTTGATTTGCTTAATCACTTAGCTTGTTCCTTTTTGAGCCTTTTCTGTGACTCTTTAGCTCCTGCACTGATAAAACAACGTAGACCAATGTAAATTAGCCCTATAGGATGTAACACTACCTCACTACACACACAACCACACACACAGAACCTGGTTAGGTGGCAGGAATGACGCTTTTAGAAAGATACATGTTTTTGTACCAGTGCATTTTCCTTGACTTCATGCCCAACGCTATCACAAGACTTTTAAAGGATGTTACTGTTAAACTGGGGCAACAATCCTCAGAGTGTGAAGACACACGCAATCCTGATCTCCCATGCGGCCACGTTATAGCCTTTCTATTTCCAACTATTAATGATGAATTAATATTTCATTTGGAAATCGTTTTAAAACTCCTGTTCACATTAACATATCACATATTGCATGTCTTTGTGTTTTCTCATTTCAATTCATTCATTGTCACATAAAATAAATCTGTAAATAAAACTGCAAAGGACAGTTTTTTATTACACAACTAATTAATGAAATGCTTTATCACTATTTCCAAGGTTCTCCACAGAAAATCTCCTGACAAAGATGCAACTTTAACTCTGACCTTAGCCTTAGACCAAACCAAGGCCTAATCATAACACATCAATCGAGCATTAGACCTATAACAGCATGGACAAGCTATACGTACAGTATGAGCTTTAAGTTTAAAAAAAAAAAAAAAAAAACTCAAAATTGTCTCATGGAAAGAGTCAGTCCAAATGATGCACAAAGTTGTTGTTGTTGATCTTTCATTGTCAGACAAAGAACTTAAAGACACCGAAAGACAGAGATGCAAAACAATCCCAAAGTACTTCTGTCAAGCAACAATGAGGAAGTATAAATCGTGCACAAAGAGACACAAAATGATCAAAATGGGGCACATCATGACTAAATGACCACAAAGTGACCCAAAACTAAAATAAAGGCACCGAAAAAAAAAGAAAAAGACCATGAAGTAAAACACAGACAACAGACTTCAATCTGGGGATCCTGCTTCTACGCCCAACGGCCTGTCACCTCAAAATCTGTCTGTGCACCTGTGTCGCTGTGTCTGATGCACATTCGACAACGACGAGGACACACGACATTCACCTGCAGGAATACTTTTTAATTTCAGTGATAAAACCTGTAGGGAGTCACACAGGTGTCCAGCAGGTATCCATCTTACATCTTATAGTGAATAACTGCACGCGCTTCTTTGGATTTGGATTACAGATTCACTCTGATTCACTCGGTGTGGTCTGCGCCTGCTGCGGTTCAAACAGTGTAAAACAGAGGTCCTGTTCTCTGCGATACACAAACACAGCTAATTATTGGTGATTATTTTTGCCTTCAACGTGAATAATCACCACCCAGGCCCAGAGATTTGTACATTAATGCCATAATGAGCCTGGAAATTGGGCACATTAGCACATATCTGCTAAAAGCATGTGATACCCATTTTTCATCCAATTTGCCAGAAGTGCATTCTGCCAGTGTGGAGTACTGTTAGTTTAGCAATTTTCATGAAAAAAAAAGAAAAAAGGAGGAGGAGGGCGGGGAAAAAAATCGTGCATAGTAATTTCAGAATAATTTCAGGGAGATTTTCTGACAAGTCATGGTACATTTTCTTACATTCTCTTCAGTCCCCTCCTAAACTGTGGCACTGCCAAAAGGTTTCACGCTTTGGTGCTTTTTCTGGCAACACACGCACTCATACACACACACAAAAAAACAAAAAAAGGAGAAAAAATAGAAAAAGAAAAAAAGAGAAAAGCTTATGCACAAACACTCAAGCCCACCTGGGGAAAAATGAAAAATCCAGAAACCTTGTTTGTGCAGGATGATTGCGGAGACATATTTGGCTAATGGAATTACATGTATGTGTTAGCCCCTCTCTCGCTCTCTCTCCCTGCCAGTAAAGTGTGTGTGTGTGCGTGTATACATATGTGTGTGTGTGTGTGTGTGTGTGTGTGTGCCTTCAGGCTGGTGGCTGGTGTAGAGCTGACGAAGGCCTTCCCTCTCTGGTGGGTCAGGCTAATTGTTATTCTAATGGCCTCTCAGTCAGATGCAAATAGCTATAATGGCAAAGCCAGAGCCGGGGTGGGAGGGGGGGGGAGGGTGTGAGGTAGGGTGGGATGGGGGAGTTAAGGGAGAAGAGAGACGAGAGATGGAAGTGCACAAAATTAGATTTGCATTTTTGTTAGAAAAATATGCGAGTGTTTGCGTGAGGAGGGGGTGCGAGTGTGTGTGTGTGTGTGCAAGTGTGTGTGTGTGACTCCTTCTTCTTGGTCGACTTGATTAATTTAATTTCAGTTACCCGCTTTCATGCAGCACAATAACCATCGTAAATATACTGAAAAACATACGTGGTAATAGATGGAGTAGAGTTCACCCACTGCAGCAGGTAGCTACTTGCACTTTTGAATTTCCACTGCTTCTCCATTTTATCTTGTACTGTATATTGCACTTTGTACTTGAACATTTACATTTATCTAAGATTCAGTTGCTTTACAGGTAAGAAACCAATGTGTAAAATAAAACTGAAAGACCACAACATGCTTAGCAAATTCTAGCCACTCTACTTATTGTATAGTGCATTATAGGATCCACACTAGATGAGCATTGCAGCTCTGCATCAGAAACAATGTTTGTCCATTCATAAATTACACACCTGAAAATGCAACATGAGCAGTAATGGCAGGTAAATTGTCTGCACTGCAGTTCATTAGTTGCAAAAACTACAATGAAAAAAAGAACAATAAAGAATAAGAAACAGAATTTAACTGCACCACGGCTGGTAGCAAACACATGAACGTCCATTAACAGTTGTATTTCATTGTCCATGTTGATTTCATCAGCAGCAGTCGAGGCTGATCGGACCCAATCAGGGGGCGAGCATGAGACCATGAGGTCTACGTTTTCATCCATTCAGACAATACAACACGAGCCAGCAGTGAAAACTCCAGAGTCGTGGGGACAGAAGGCAAAACTGTGTCGGTGTGGACGTCGCCTGAGACTCAAGGTGAGCAGAGAGGAGTTTTATTGAATTAATTATGTTTAACCATGTATTTATTAAATTAATGTTGTTTATTGCATCTTTTATGCAAAGAGATAAAAAGGATGCAACTTATTTTTAACTTTTTTAAAACTTTACTCTGTGTTTGGTCATTTCCGTGTTGTATTGTACTCTATAAGTTGTTTGTATTCCATACATTAAACCAGCCATGATAATAATCTAATAATGCAGTGAATTATGAATATAACATACCGGTATATGAATATTCTAATATTCTAATAATATGTATTTTTTAAAGTATTTTTGTAGGCTTTTCGCCTTTAATTGAGGACAGTAGAGATCAATGTAGAGATCGACAGGAAATGGGGAGGCAGAGAGAGGGGGAATGACATGCAGCAAAGGGCACACCAGGGGATTCGAACCAGGGCCAAGTGTGGCGATGACTATAGCCTCTGCATACAGGGCGCCTGCTCAACCCAGTCAGCTAAACAGTGCCTCGTACAAATATTCTTAAGAACTTATAAAAACAAGTATCTATTGATATATTATTGTTTATTTAAATGGAGGATGTGAATACTGTCATCCACTTAAAATGAATTATGTTATATTATTCTTATATTATGAATTATTACTCTGCTTTTGTCAATAAAACTCTTTTTTTTTCATTTTTGAAAAGTATTTATCTGCAAAACAAACTAATATTTCTCCAAGTTGATGGAGGTTAATTATCAATACCAATGCTGGTGCAGAATGTGAATAGTGTACAGCACAATGTCTGACATTGCTGTGATTGTAAACGGTGGAGGGTTTTTACAGTTTTTCTCAGTTGCTAAAACACTAAACCCTGTTGTCTGAACCAAATTCTCAGTTGCCTGAACCCACTGATTGAATCAGTCACTCTTTTGGCAAAACCATCAGCACTTTTCACCTGTTTAGACACATCTCACCAACACATTTTCATTGTGATGCACCTGTGTTGCAAAATGCTGAGCACAGGTGGCAAAAGTCAAACACAAGTAAAGCACAAGTTTCACCAGTTGAACACAACAACTCAAAATTGATAACACTTATGTCCAATGATGTGAGGGCACATATACTGTAAGCCAGTTCAGGATGAAGTCCTGTGGCCTGATCCAGTACAGAGAAATGATGCAGTGGCTGAGTTGTGCACTTCTCATTTCTATACTTTTGTACTTTATTTTTACATAGGCTTACTGCATGCAAGTGCTAAATGCACAAGATTTCTGTTTGTCTTTGTACTGTACAAGTGCTACGTGTAAATGCACAAGATTTCTGGTTTTTGTACTTTTTTTTTTTTTTTTTACAGTACTATGTACAAGTGCTAAATGCACAGGTTTTTTGTTTTGCAAGAGGAGAAGATGAGAGACACAGGGTGAAGGAAGAAAGGATGAGGGAGGGAGGGAGGGATGAACTGGGAAGAAAAAATAAGAAGGAAGGAAAAGGGATGAAATGGATGGATGTGAAATGGATGTGGAGAGGGAAGGAGGAGGGTGAAAGAAAGGGAAGGAGAGAAGTGCTACAGTGTAAATGCACAGGTTTTTTGTTTTGCAACATGCATTTAGCCTACAGTGAAGGAGAAACATTTATTTCTACAGCTTCATGTGCTGAGCGTTGTGTTTTCTATTTGTCTATGTAGTGTTTAGTGGCTGCTCAGTAGTGTTTTTAATTTTGATTGACTCGGGGCACGATTTGACAACAGAGTTCAGTTTTGGGCACAGATTGAACTGTTTAGAGGTGAAAGTTTGGTTTTGCAAGAAGAGTCTGAGGTTTTGTGAATGTAGCTTGAAAATTGGGGTTTGTGTTCACAGTTTAGAGAAAATGAGAGAAGCTTTCGAGAAATGTGTCTTAGCAATCGAGAAAAACTGTAAAGGGAAACGACTTTGACAATGTATTTAAGCTGATTCAGACCAAGGCCGCTCAGAGACACAAAGATGGAGACTGTTTCCATGTAACTCCCTGAGGTTGCTGGACGTCCTCCCAGTGGACCAGACGCTGAAGTCCTCCCAAGGCCTTCAAGGTGCCAGCGTGCATTGTTGGTTTCATGCAGAGGAATGTGAGGGCATTCTGTCATTATTGTAGTACGATGATAAGTCACACAACACATAACAGTCTAATGTCAAAGTTCAAATGTGAAATTATTTCAACACAATCAACATTCAACATTTTTTTCTGTGATGATTTGATTTCAAGGCTGGAGAGAAGAAAAGAAGCTGGACTGATGCTGGGGCGGCGGCATGCAGGAAGCATTCTTTGGATGAAAACTGGAATATGGAATAAAGAGAGAGGTGAAGCACTCCAAAATAAAAAACTAAAATAGTATTCAATCTTCTTGGAAAATGTTTAGACTTCAATAATAACCAGTGCAGAATGAAAGCAATTTTTTTTTTGGAGCTTCTTTTTTATCCAGACGTTTTTAGTTGGTTCATATCTGAGTGTGACAAACACACTTTGATCATGTTCATTTAGTTTTTGTATTTTCTACAAGACGAATTAATTTCATCCCTACACTTAAAAAGTTCATGTTTCTAAAAGATAATAATGCAAAGGAGTTGTGAGAGTGATTGAATTTAATAGAACAACTCAAAAATGAAAAGAAAACTGTTAATAGCATGAAAAACACTGGCTGATCAAGGTTTTAGTATTTGTCTAAATCAAGAGCCTCATACTGACCTCAGTGTAAAATGTGATTCCCTGTAGTTTCCCAGTAACCATGGTGAGATGGAGGATGGGAAGCAGCATTCCTTTAGGAAGCGGGATGGAAAGCTCTCGCCACAGAGAGACGATTGTTTATTCAATGCAGAATGAGGCCGAGCTTTTGAAAAGAGGAAGGAAGAGGAGAAATATAAGGAAGAAGAAAAAGAAAAAGAAAAGAAAGTGTTAAAAAGAGTTTAGGAGCAACGGGGGGAAGAATGATAGTGATAGCGTGTGTGTTAAAAGTGTGTGTGTGTGTGTGATGGGGTGGAGAGGCTGAGAGATGGTGAGAGTATAAGTGAATATCAGAGCAGCCTGTTTTTGGTTTCACATCAAGTTCTCTCACAGCTTGCCATCCTTAAGTAAAAAGCATATCTCCCTCTGCCAGCTCCTCAACCATTGAACTCTCTGGCAGGATTCAAGTCCCCGGGCTGTGACAGCTGTGGGCCCTGAAGTGGCGTTTCCCAGAGAGCCAGCCAAACATTCCTCACCGCTTTGTGACTTACAATGGGCACAATAACATCGGCAACAGCACAGCACTCAGCCGACGAGAGGAAGAGGAGAAGTGATGGCTTGTTTTCTGAGGGTCAATTATCTGGCCGGCTATATAGCTGCTGGTTTTTTTTTTTTTTTTTTGTATCTCCTCCACTTTCCCTTTTTCTTTTTTGGCTTGGGGAAGGCATCGCCTCACATTTGAGAAACATTATATGGTTTGAAATACAACACTTTCCACTTTGTAATGTGCTTTGGCAGTGCTGCCCACGCAATTGTGTAGGAGCTTAATTTCCATCCACTCTCTTCTTAAGTGCAGCTCAATTCATCTGGAGGGGATGTTAAGGCTTGCTCTGAGAGTTGAAAGAATACTACTTAATGAGCGCTGACAAAGACCAGCGCTGCAACAACACAACCTGATCTATAGAAGGAGACTTCAAACTCCTTCTCACTTTTTTTTTTTTTTTTTTTGCTTCTTCTTATTGCTTTGACTGGGTGTTATCCAGCAGCACACTCACACACATCCTGCCCCCCCACCCCCCAACACACACACACACACACTTCAGATCATATATCAAGCCAAAGCATATTTTCTTCCACTCTGACTGGCTTTGAAATGCAGGATGCATTATACCCCCCCCCCCCCACACACACACACACACACACACACACACACACACACACACACACACCTTAATGTGCGCAGTGTAAAAGCCTGTTTTGCTTGTTTCCTATTTCTCCTCTTCTCTCTGTGGGCCTGATCTCCTCGGATGACCCTCGTATCTCCGGTCTGATATTTAGGCCTCGGCTCATTAGAAGCAGTTTAGCCCTTCGTGCAGGATCCAGTCTTTAAACCTGCAGCGCACTAATTTGTCTACAGGTAACAGGTTTTTTTTTTTTTTTTTTTAGAAAGCACGAGGCAATTTATTAAGTCTAATTTAAAATGTCTGTCAGCAAAACGCTATGGGAGGTGGTAACTGGCTCAGTGGTGACAGCTCTGTGAGTGGAGAGTGTCATGGTAGAAAAGAGGATGCATAGAGTACAGCCATGGTTTTAAGATGCTCACCTGTTGCAGGAGGGGAGGGCTGGTATAGAAATGCACATTGCACATATATAAATAAGCTGATCGACCTGACCTGACCTGGTAGTGGACTTCATACACTCATGTGCATGTGTGTGCGTCTTGGATCTAAGCCTAAGGAAAGGATCTGCACTGTCAAAAGTGACTCCAAAATACTTGTGGGATCAACTTTCTAAAATTAACCTGTTCCTGGATGGATGGGGACATTTTTATTTCTCTGTCTGGCAGAAAGGAATCTTTGATGTGATTCTGGTTGTGACAGGGAGTGAGAAGTGAGAGGGGTTTTTAATTCCCACAAAGCCAAAAACAATGAGAAACTGTGTAGGGGCCTTAAAGAGCTCAATGACAGGCAGCAAACTGAACTGCTATAAAACTGAGTAACTCAACCTAAACTCAACAAAATACAAACCTGACCTGACTGAATGCACAGTGATGGCTGCTGTCAGTGTTAATGAGACCTGGCTGTGCAGCCCAGTGATGCAGCTGAGCTCAACACATCAACACAGGAGCTGAGAAAGTCTCAGCTTAAAGGGATAGTTCAACATTTTGGCAAATTGGCCCATTGCCAAGTTGTATCCGTTTGTATTTGTGTTGGAGTTATTTTCGAGGCAAATGCAGAGACTGCTTGCCGAAAAACTGCCCAAGACGGGAACGCGCATCAGCGGTTTTGCATGAATTTACCTCTAAAACAACTCTGTCTGGTAACGTTCTGTTATTATCTCATAGCGTGGTGAATGTGCAGGTCACAACTTGTCCACCAGAGCGTTTTGGAGTTGTTGGATTGTGTATTTGATGAGTTTGATGAGGGAAACCAAGAAATCCCATTAGCCTCCATAGCGTAGCTCTGAACAGCTCGCGGCTCTGCTCTGCCGTTCTAAAAATAGCTTGCACCGACAATTAAAGGTAACAAACCTTCTCCTAAGACCATAGGGATTAAGGCAATGGGCCAATTTGCCAAAATGTTGATCTATCCCTTTAAAGCAAATATACACTGATGCAGACACGGAAACATTGAATGGGCACAGACTTTTAAACAAAATGGAGAAAAAGCTCCAATGGTTTTTCTCCATGATGGGTCTTTTAACAAGTTACTGCTAATTGGTGCATCAGTGGTGGATGCAGCAGAAAACAACTGTCCGTATGGAAAATATGTCCTACTAAGGAGTAATGCAATAAGAATCTATTTCTATGCTTCTTTTGTTTCAATCAAGCTGGTAGGAATGAACTCTGTGTGTGATAAAGTGTTAGTACATTTATCTTTCCTTCCACATTTGCTGAAGTGTTTTTCTGGAGTAAATTCATTTTGATGATGGTTCTCAGCATGGAGAACATCACCAACAGGTTCATGTTGTGATTTTTTCCCCCTCCTTGCTGCCTGAGAAATCCTGTTTTGACAGGGGTGTGAACAGCAGTTTGTGTTGCAGAATGATGGAGAACAAAAGTATTGCACCATCCTTAAAAAACGGATCCAAATTCTTTCTTTATTTTATTTGATTTTATTTAATTTCCTGACAATTTCTCAGCTGTTGAAATGATTTATTCCACTGAAGGTGCTCCAACTTTCCAACAAAATATCAAGAGCAAATGGCTGCGGTGAGAAGATGAAGAGAAAATAATCTTGTTCTCCAGACATGCACCAAAATGAACCCACACATTCCCACCTTTGTTCTCTACAGTAAAAAAAAAAAAAAATCACGTCTGCCTTAACTTCCACCTCCCACCAAGGCCCCGACGAACATGCGAGGCAGAGGTCGGACGTATTTGAGGAAAGAGGTCGTTTTTAGCTGAACTCTTGGTGGAAAATCAGCCTAGTGTGTGTGTGCCACTGTGGTTGGCAGCTGCATGGGAGAGTGCAGTCACTTTCTCAATTGGAAATAATGCCCTTGCTTTGCACAATGTCAGACTTGCACTGTTGAAACCCTGCGAGGCACCTGACTATGCAGAAAATAAACAGGACTTCTTTTTATATAACCCCACATACCTAAAATAGCTTTGCCACTCCACAGTATGATGCAAAATCGTCTTTACACAGAAACACTGCACTGCAGTAAAGGGAAAAAAAGGGGGGGAATAACACCTTAGTGCTTATTAACAAATTAAATATAACCTCTTAAATTATGCAGTGAGTGTGAGGCCCTCTCTTTACAGCTCTGTGTGTGTGTGTGTGTGTGTGTGTGTGTGTGTGTGTGTGTGTGTGTGTGTGTGCTGCCAGCCTGTTCCTCCCCACTGTTGTGCAAACTGGCATAAGGATCCATCAACGCTGACATGGACCTGCACGGGCATCTGTGCTGGTTATCTGGCCAGGAGTGTGTACACGACACTGTGTATGTGTGTCCGAGTATACAATGTGCCCGTGTGTGTGTGTTTGTGTGTGTGCGTGGCCTCTCCTTTTCAGCTGGTTGGTGGCAGCGCTGAGCAGGACCAGCTGGCTGGCTGTACAGGGCACCACTGTGCCCTCTGACCCCCAGCTGGTGGGGGATCTGGGCCGACAGGGCACGGCCATAAATCCACGGACACAGAGCATGTGGAGGCATTCAGGAGGCAAACACATCACCTGCTGCCTGCTGGCACACACCGCCTCCCACGCCGCCATCCTCCTCCTCCACCACAACGCCTTTGCTCTCTGTCAAGAGCAAATTGTTCCCATGGAAATAAGAGAGAAACAGAGCGCTTTTATTAAACGGGAGAGTTTTAAACACCAGAGGTCAGATTGTCAGGCGGCGTTTTATGGCAATTTTATACACGTACATTCATCCAATATCTGCTGCAGGTCGAGAAAGGTAGCCCAGACACACACATACATACACAAACACTGGCCAGGAGCATTTACCAGCTCCCTCTGGAGTATCCTGAAGTGTTCTCAGGCCCCAGGAGATATACAGCCTCCTCAGTGTGCTCTGGAGGCCCATGCCAGTTGGATGTGCCCAGAAAAACCTTCAGTGAGGTCGCCCAGAACATCTCCACTGGCTCCGTTCAACAGCGGCTCTGTTCGGACGCCAGCTTACAGAGTAAACCCATTCACAACGCTTGTATTCTCCATCGTATTACTTTGGTTACAGCCCAAAAGCTCATGACCACAGCGCAGACCTCCGGCTCTACCACAGCGGCCTGTTACAACACCTGCATTACTGCGCTCGATCCGGTTGAAGCAGCGTTTCACTCTCCGACCCGATGGGGAGCAATAATCCAGCATTTCTCTGGCAGGGGAGCGCGGCCTCAGACCTGAAGGTGCTGACTCTCATCCCAGCTGCTTCACAGTCAGCTGCAAACCGTCCCAGTGCACACTGAAGGTCGCAGTCTGACAGAGCCAGAGGCTTCATCACTTTTAATGTCGTATCCCCCGAAAGATCCTTTGTTCCCCACCGTGAAACCACGACACATAAACGAGCGAACGAGGCCGTAATCCATAGGAATACTCCCCAGGAAAGAAAAAGAAGAATCCAACTGAGAGCGAAGGAACAAATGAGCAAACACCCCCCATGACTCACACTTCTATTAGTCAGATGTGTCACATACAAAATCAAGACTCTGCTGATTGGATTTTGATGAAACTTAAGATAATGATGCGACTCACCACAGGAACTCCACTACTCTCTAATTCAGTGTTATTTCAAACACTAGAGAATCCATTTTGTTTGAAAACATGTAGAAATGATGCATGAAGATGGAAAAACGACGGTGCCTGAAAGGAATGGAAAAGTAAACCAACACAACTCTGTGTAAAAATAGACCGTGCGGTACTACAGTACAGTAAATGTGCTTGACTGGAGGATGAAGATATTGAGACCAGAGGCAGAGAAGTCCTCTCCATTGACTCCAGTGAGAAGACAGGAGCAGCTTAGAGTGTGTGTATTAGTGTGCATATGCATGTTTGTGTGAAAGAGTACTGTACAGCATGTATGCATCCTTAAAGGAGAATTCTGGTCATTTTCTAAGTAACGCTCTACAGCTCTACAGGTCCCAGAATACAGGAATAGGAAAAAAATCAGAGAAAAATATGTGCAGACTGAACCTAGCTCTCCTCCTGCTAGCTGTACTACACTGCAGTTAAATACAGTAAAGGGGGCAGTTCTTCAAACCGCGACTTTGGCATCTATATAATGATTTTGGATGGGAAAAAATGCATCAATGTGAATATAACTTGCTTTTTTTCCCCATCCAAAATCTTTTTTTCCCCTCTTAAATCCATGTTCCTTGCGTTTTTGTCTTTGTTGATATGGAAACAGTCCCGAGCTCGACAATCGACTAGTAAAGTCTACGCAGGAAGCTAGAGTAAACAGAGGTACGTGATAAAAACACACACGTTAACACTGCTCTCTCATATTAACAGAGTTATGCACACTCAGTGTTGTGTGGTAAGGAACAGGTGGATGTTGCAAATAAAAGCATGTGTAGTGATATTTTGAGCATTATAGAGGCCAAAGTCGCCGTAGAAGAACTGCCCCCATTACTTTGCTGTTTAACTGCAGTTCAAGACTAAAATCTTACATTCAGGGAAATATTAAACAATCTGAACTCTGTATTCATGGACTGCATTGCACAGCTGCAGCACTGAGCCGTTTCATCAGGCCACTCAGTTTTAAATTGTAAGAGAGAGCTCCGGCTGGCACAACTGTAAAGTCACAGGTACAACAACATTCATGATGAATGTCAGGTATAAAAAATAAAATAAAATAAACTAGTTGTAACTTCAGAAACCAGACTGATGTTCTAATTTATTCATTCACACGCTGTAGGCATCCAGTAACGTCTGTCACAACTTTAATTTTCAATTTTAGTTTTTGTTTGGTAAGAAAGGGGTCGTTCTGCACCGTCAATAATCAGTTTCCCATGGTTGTTAATAATATTTCAGTCAGGCGAGACTCTGGGTATTAGAATAGAAAAGAAAACGTACCTGTAATAGCCTCCAGCCCCCCCACGACCCTGCACGGATTATCAGTGGAAGGATGGAAAGTCTTCCTGATTGAACTTACTGTACACTGAGCCTCATTGAGTTTGTCATTGTGGAAACTTAGAGTTTTCTCATGCAGACATCCTTGATCCGATGCTCTGACCTGTGATAGCAAAAAAAAGAAAAAAAAGAAGAGCAGCTTTATAATTAATGATGAATTTTGGCTCCTCCCACTAACCGATCAATGCTGATGATAACAGTATCTGTGTTGAGGCAGTGAAAAAAGTATTCTACAACTCAACATGATCTTTGAACATTTAAAAGTTTCAACACACACTGATGGTACAAAGCTTCCTCTTTTTGTGTTGGCCAAGAAGACACCTGGAACACACACTCACTCACGCACTCACGCACACACTCACGCACACACAGACACACACAGTATTTAGGTGCAGGAACGCACAGCAGCACTTAAGTCAACAGAGTGGGTGACAGGGAGATGGGCTATTGCCCACTAGCTCAGAGTCATTCAGTCTAGACTCCAGATGTTGGCAGAACATAACCCAGCACACACCCACCTACTCACCCACCTACACACACACACACACACACACACACACACACACACACACACACACACACACACACACACACACACACCAGCAGAGCCTGTCTTCACAAGGCAGCACCCCTGCCAGATGTCACTGTGTGTTGATAGACTCTCACCACTGCTGGAGATCAGTGTATGTGGGAGTGTTTGTATTTGTCTGCGTGTGTGTGTGTCTCTTTCTCTTTCTGTGTGTGTAAGTGCACACATTCTTTGTGTTACCACACTTCTGTCTATTCAAATGTCTTCCTGCATGTTTGTGTGTGTGTACAGCAGCGTCTTGGAGCAGCTTGGGAACAGTGGTGCCACGCAGCAGGAGTCGGTGCAGACAGAGCTGCTCTCTTTGACGAGGTGCTAAATGTTTGCTGTTCTCTTGAATGTCTAATTTGATGCCATAACATGTGCACGTCGTCAGCTCCTGAGTTATGACTGTGAATGGCAAACTGGAGAAGACTTTGTGTGGTGTGTGTGCTGTCATTACAAAAGGCCTCATATTGCAAACATTCACGACTTTAAGCAGCGACACAGCAGGAAACTGTGAACTGGCTGACAGTGACTGAGAGGAAGTGGGCTGCTATGACTCTTAGATGGACATGTTTGATTGTTTGCACTGAGGAGTAGAGACATATCTAACTGCTAGCATCTTCACTTATCATGCACAAAGGCTGTCATCTGAATGCAAGTGTGAAATGTGCATCTTATTTTAGACTACTACTGTCCCAATTGTATCATACATAACAAGTTGTGTCACATTTTCCTTTCTCTAGAGAAGATCATAAAACATATGACATCTGCATGATTATGCAGTATAGTGCAAAAAGACAACAAATTGTAAAACTCAGTTTCAGAACAATAGTGCAGTATTTTAGGAAATAGACTGAAACTATTACTCAATTAATCAAGTAGCTGATTGACAGAAAATTAACTGGTGTTTTGGTCAAGTCATCACCTTGGTTTGTTGAAATGTGCTTCCTAAGGTGTAGCAATGTTAAAATGCACTTGTTTTTGTCCATCCAGATTAAAGCAGAAGTAAGCGATATTTTTGTGTTAATATAAGTCTTAAATAGTTATATCTTCCGACAGCAATCACTTACATAGAGTGTTTGGACCGAAACACGGGTCTGTCAGTCACTCTGCTCTGCTCTCAGCCGAGGAGAAAACTTTTCTCGTATCCTACAATTTTTATCCAATGAGGAGAGAGAACGGCATGAAGGGCTGTGTGTGCAGCCAAGGGATGCACCTGAATGTGGTGACGTAGGGACGAGGACTGTTATGGTGCGTTCAAGGCAACTCATAACTCGTGTTTTTCCGACCTGTGAAGTGGTACCAGTTCGAGTTCACGGGTCGGAAGTTACGAGTGGCCGTTATAGTGACTTTCACAGGTAAAACAGGTCGGAAAAACACGAGTGGGTTGCCTGGAACGCTACAAAGTCGTAAGCTGTGACTTGAAGCTGTAATTTACGGTTTCAAAAGCCTGCCTGGAACGCAGCATTAGCCAAAACGACCGGATCGCTTACTTCTGCTTTAAGAGACATTGCTTTATTTCTGTAATTCATACACAGACAAATATGAAAAAAATAAGCAGGAAACATTGTGCCCCTAGAGAGACAATAAGCCTCCGCAGAGGCACAATGATCCCAACCCATCCATCCATCCAGCTGTACATTCATCCTTACAGAATACGATATCAAACACAAATTTTAATTTTTCAAATCCCTTTTTGTTTCTGTTAAAATGACTAAATATTCATGGGGAGAGAGTTTTATGTTTGATCGACTCACTGCTACTGTAAATTGACCGTGAACAAGATGTTCGCCACCAAAGGCAAACCGGACCGTCCGTGTTTTTGGACAATGACTGATAACGGTGTCAAGTGGAGACATGAAGGATCACACCTGCATCTGCAGCCATGGTGACCTAACAACACACAACCAGCCAGGCATACCCACACACACACTCACACACACATACACTTAGATACACATATCACAAGAGCGCAGGAGGTGTTGTTGTCTGGGCTCCGCTGCAGTCCATCTGTTGTCCAGTCAGGAGGTGAACTTGAGGAGGAAACTCCTAGTATAGCTCATGTCCAACAACAGGGGGTGAAGTGTGTGTGTGTGTGTGTGTGTGTGTGATGGCCGAGAGGAGAGCCGCACACAGAGACCTGAACCCGAACTCGGGCCTCGCTCGCTAACTTTGCCTAGTTGTGACTTTGTCTGGTTTTGACCTAGTTCCTACTTTCCTGAACAGGTGGTGTGAAACAAGCTCAAACTCAGTGATGAGCGTTTCTCAATTAGTTTATTTATACATCAACATCTTAATGAGAAACACAGGCTGATGCCAGGCCACAAAGTCCTTGAGTGTGTTATAAACTGTATCTCTCATGCTGAAGCAGAAAGTCAAGACACCTTCACCACTTAACCCAGTGTGAATAGAGGGGGTGTAAGGGAAGTGTCAAAGGTCGATGACCTGACTGGAGTGCGTAGACTCTCCGGTCCATTGAGAAGCTCTCAGAGGATCACAATAGCAATTGATTGGGTCTTAAAGTGACGTTCACAACAAGACGCTGAAAGGCCGAAAGTATGTGAAGAATGCAGGGTCACTCCCTGCAGGAGTTAGAGCTGGTCCCTGCTCTGCATTTAGCTGCCTCCAAAAAACAACAACAAAAACACAAAAAACCATAAGGATGCATATAAAGCACCATCTGCACATGGCAGATATGATCGATTTGCCTTTTTGTGTTCATTATTCTTTATTTGTTACCATGGAGTGTGACTGCAGCACAACGCCTGCATGGTTTGTGTGATAAACCTACACTCGGATAAAAATGTTCACACGCAACATAGAAAATGAGTTAATTCACATCATTTGAATAGTTTGTGTCAGCACAAACAGTGTGATGACACTGCTCAGTCACCTGAACTCTCATTATACAACAACAGGTACAATCCTCTGACCTCTACTAATGATGCTCCCCCACTAAGGCTTGATTCCTTTGACGAAAACTGGCCCTGAGATATTAAAGGAATAGTTCACCAAAAAATGAAATTCAGTCATTAGTGACTCACCCTCATGCTGATGAATACTCTGGAGTAGTTTTTTATTCCTCAAAGTGCATCTGGAGACCAGGGAGGCCAGTTCATAGTCCAACAAAAACTTTACATGAGAGTCAATAGGGCCCGACACAAAAACGTCCATGAAACTACACAAAAAACAATATTCCTCCACACTGCTCGTCCGCTGCAATCCAAGTGTCCTGAAGAGATATAGTCCAGAGTTTACTTCAAACTACATTTTTACAGCCTAAACAGTCCTGTATTGGATTTGCCTGGTGTGCTCTTGCGTTGCCGTGATGCACGCGGACGTGACCAGACTTGCCTAAATGACGTTGTTTCCAGTAAACTCTGGACTATATCCCTTCAGGACGCTTGGATTGCAGTGGACGAGCAGTGTGGAGGAATATTAAATGGGTTTTTGTGTAGTTTTATGGATGTTTTTGTGTCGGGCCCTATTGACTCTCATATAAAGTTTTCGTTGGACTACGAACCGGCCTCCCGGGTCTCCAGATGTTCTTTGAGGATTAAAAAACTACTCCAGAGTATTCATCAGCATGAGGGTGTGTCAACAATGACAAGTAAGCAGGTAAGACGTAAAATACTGAGAAAAAAGGACAACAAAACACAAAGAGGTCTCTCCAGAAGTCCAAACCGAAAGCTCCAACAAAAAAGCGTCAACAGGCCCAAATCCTGGTCATCACAAAAACTAGAAGCAAACACAAAAAACACAAAAGACGAAAAAACCAAGAGCTCACTGGATCAGGATCACGAAGGAGGAACTCACTGGTGGGGCCGACCGTACGAAGTTGACAAGACGAACTGGCAAACACAAGAGGGAACACGCAGACTAAACAAGACACAACGAACAGGGCAGGAAGAAGACACAATTTCCAAAATAAAACAGAAACAACAAAGCAACTGTCAGATGAAAATACTTCTGGTCCAATTCCAACTTTTGGGAAATGAATCTAACTCTCTACATGCTTGTCTCACCCATGTCGATATCTTCTGGGACTGTAAAGTTCATTTTAAACATCACTAATCCAGACCCTGTGCCCCCTCCTCCTGCATTTACTCATCCTCACCAATTAATGAGTGAGTTAAAGCTGCCACACTGAAGCTCAGTCAGACCGATGATCTATGAAACAGCAACAACCACAGACGTCACCACTCAGGTGTCTACAGGAGCTGAGACAGACCTCATGCAGCTTCCCCTTGAATATACTGACGAGGAGCCGGTGGCACGATCGGACACATCACAGACCATCTGCTACCTGTCTCAGTCATCTTAGATTTATCAATGTTCAGCTCCAACCTCTCTGTCACAGGTCCCCAACGGTTGAAATGAGCTCTTTTTAAAGTCAGATCCTTGGTTCACAGTGTAAAAGCACTGATAGAGACTCGGACAAACCATAATAATCAGTCAGTCAGGCAAAACAGGAAGGGAGGAGTCCATTTTCTGTGTATAATAATGACATTGACCTGGGTGGATTTACATGATTTCTGATCTGATTTCTGGTCTGTTTCTGCAGGATCTGACAGAGCAGACTCGGTATCACTCAGTATGATCAGGTTCACCTTGGATGGAAACCTGGATATTCATATTAATAGAGAGAAGAAATGACTGAATGCCCCCGAACTCGCCTAATATGTAAATGAAGACACTCATTAGCATGGTAGCACCTGGTAATAATAACCAAAGCCTGAAACATAATGTTCTCAATTTCACATTGGATGCAACTGTATCGTTGCAGAGAATAAGAAGCATTGCAAACTCCCTAGCTACAGGATATATCAAGCTCAGTATTCATATTTTCAGCCTCCCTCATGTGATTTCTGTGCAGTATGAGGACAAAACACAGTAAATGAATAGTATATCCTTGTGTTAGGATCGGTTTTGACCTGAGTCTTAAATCAGCTGTAAAACACACTAAAACAATTATTTATCATCCCATTTGTTTCTCATCTCTTGGTTGCGTTGTCAGGCTTCCTTATCCATGAAAAGGTTGGTTTTGCACTTAAGATTTCAGTTTGAACTCTAATCATTGTTCTTATCGTTATAATCTGGTCAAAATTGACCCTAACACCACAAATGTCATAATTTTAACCACAGCATTTTAGAATTTTGTGAAAAAAAAGAAGTTTTATTTTGTTTAAATAGAGGTTCCTAACCACATCAAAAAGCCTTGATGCTATAAACAAATTTATGTGGTACTTTTATGCATTTAAAACCTGAAAACACCAGAGAAAGGATATACATGTATTTTGGTCGGAGTGAATCATATTTCCATTCAGTAAACTGTAAAAGCAGATGATAGGAGCTGCAGCTCATGGTTGAGATGGGACACCCCCTAAACTCAAAGTCATCTGTGCTCTATTGGTTTCACCCTTCATTTAATCCATCATCAACTCCTCTCCTCCTCCATGAGCCTTCTCCTCATCCTTCCATCTCATTAAATGATCCTCTCTGTCCTTGGTCTTCACCCTGTTTTTTCCCTCAATCTGCCTCCATCCTCCACCTCATCCTCTCTTCGTCTCCTCTCCTCTCTCTCCCCTCCAGCCTCTCTGGGCTGTGTCGACACATCTCACCTCCCCACCTTGTCTCCTTCCCATTAACTTTGGAGCAGATGGCAGGGCCCTGCTCTCTCTGTGTGAGCTTGACTGACAGGGGCTGGTCATCAACCTCCATAGACAACCAGTCATATGCCGTTCTGCCCCGTCTCTCCTCTCCATCATCCCGTCCTTTGACTCTCCTCTTCCACGTTCTCCTCCAAATCCCCTATTCCTCCTTACTTTAGTTTTTTCCTATCATTTCTTACTCTGCCTTCTTTTCTTCCTATAAATTGGCTTTTAAAGAAATAGATTATGTAACTCAGTTTGTCATAAAGATGCACAACATGGGACAGGGCTAACTTGTTGGAAACTAACCAGCATCTTAAATGCATTCATTAACATTTTACAGCTTGTGAAAACAACAAACAAGGCTTTTATGAAGTGCTACACTAGGGACTATTTCTTTTTTCTCACCAGGCATCAATCTAACTCTGCACGTTATCAAAAAAAATATTCCTCTAAGTGTCAGAAATGTAGCACAATGTGTGTGTAAGATAAGACGGCTGGCATCTATCAGGATGTGAAGTAAAGTCAGGCTCGAAACAAAACCATAGATCTGTAAAGAATCAATCCAATCAGTGTTCAATCACTTTGATCTGAGCTGACATTAGAAGTATAATGGCCTTGATATTATTTTTATTTCCTTTATTGCCCCTGCCCACCATGGCTTTACATGCACAACCAGCTTTGATAGATTATTATGTGCATATTGTGACTTCTGATCCTGTGTGGATGGATCAAATTTACTCAAAAATACCGCCATTGTCGTGCATTACAGTTATAATGCATATGAATAATGTATTTATCAACCTCTCTGAGTGTTTACACCAACATTTAATCTAATATTTGTAAAGGTATTCCAGTGTCTGCCAGGGGGTGTTCTGGCCTTGATCTGTGGATGAATGTATGAATGTTTATCTTGATAAAAAAAAAATAAAAAAAAGTGCTAGCAGCTGTCTGAGTCATCTGCTCACACTGAGGAGCCTCCATCAAAGACAGAGTTCTTCAGTATGTGAAGGGTTTTGTAAATTGTGGTGGAAATATTCTAAATATTACTGTAACTATTATTTCTCCAGCTTCAGTATGTTATATCCTATGTTTCTTTGGCTTTTCACACTACGTAGGTTGTTGATTTTTATGTGCACACTGCACAGATATCTGGAGTGGACAGTCTATTTATTTATTATGTTTTATTGTGTCTTTTATCTTCAGTATTTTTGCCTTTTTAGTATGTTTTATGGTTTTTATTTTACAGCACTTTGGAAACCTTTGTGTTTATTTAAATTGTGCTTTATAAATAAATGAATTGGATTGGATGTTGTATATGGCTTCATATATTTATTTCTATGAATAAAATGTATAAAATATAATATGATAGATAGATAGATAGATAGATAGATAGATAGATAGATAGATAGATAGATAGATAGATAGATAGATAGATAGATAGATAGATAGATAGATAGATAGATAGATAGATAGATAGATAGATAGATAGATAGATAGATACCCCTGATGTCCTCCTGACCTCGAGACCATGCAAGAGAAACACCTTCTTCCTGTCTCCTTCTCCTCTCCTCTCCTCTCCTCTCCTCTCCTCTCCTCTCCTCTCCTCTCCTCTCCTCTCCTCTCCTCTCCTCTCCTCTCCTCTCCTCTCCTCTCCTCTCCCTCTCCCTCTCCCTCTCCCTCTCCCTCTCCTCTCCTCTCCTCTCCTCTCCTGGTGACAGCTGTGGTGAGCAGGGGGGAGTCTTCAGCTGCTGATGACAGGCCAAAACCTCCACATCACCACTAAAATGGGGCTCAGGAAAGACTTTCGGCTCAATGTCAAATCTGCAGCGTTACAACAGGAACCTCACTGGTACAGTTTCATCACCAGGAAGCTAAAAAAGTTTTAAAAAATCACCCAGAGCAACTTCCTGCCTGGTCTCGGTGAAGGTGTTTGCAAAAAAATAAAATAAATAAATAAAAGCAGAAGGAGACACTTCCCACTTACATGACATGTATTCTTTTACGAGCGGTATTATTCAGCAGTGACTGATTGCAAAGTTGAATTGATTTCCCTTCTCTCTCTGGGGGAGAAGTGGGTCTCTGTCCCTCTGAAGACAGTAAACTGGCAACATAAATAGAGTGGCAGGATGGAGAGGAAATGAGCGAGGATCCATCTTCAGCGCACCGCAGAGAAACAGCTGTTTCAGGTCGCAGCCGAAGATAAGCCTCTTTATTTCTCTCTCTCCCTCTATCTCTCTTTCTCTCACTCTCTCTCTCAAATATTTGACACTCCACCCAACTGACTTTAATCAGTCTTTCACTGCTGTCGTTTCACTCTCTCCTTCTGATCTGTGGTTCCTTGTGCTCATCTACTCCTAACCTTCACAGTCCTGGGATGCTTTGTTCAGACACAGACATAGGCACAAGACATTGATGACTAACTTAAAGTTTCTAACTGAAACATCTGGGCAGTAGTTCAGGATAATCAGTGAAAATGACCTTGAATTAGATGTTTGTCTTGAACCTGTGCTGGTTATATGTGAGGCAGGTGAGTGGGGATCCAGTGGAAATAAATCTGAATTTCACTTTTTACATGTCATGTGCTCGATGTCTTCTGAATGAGGGTTTGCCAACATGTTCCTCACAACAATTTGATAAAATAATTACACTTTATGTCAATATTGCATTTAAAGTTTGTTGGCAAACTGAAGAAATGAAGTTCAGCCAATATTCATTCAGTTGCTATAGTTGTATATTTCTTGTCTGGCTTGATTTGTGGATCAATTGAATTAAAAAGTTAAAGTTTCTTGTTATTTCTACTCTAATGTGACCTCTATGCTTATATCTGGGTTTTCGGGAGGTGGAGTAGTAGTACAGTATGTGTGCTTGAGGAAGGGTACTTGTCTTCATTGGGGACAAGAACGTGTGGTTTATTTGAGTGCACATTGTGCACATATGAAGACCTCCTGGAGAATATACACAATGGATGCTGGGAAGTACTATGTTAGGAATCAAACTTTCATGTGTTACAGTTTTTTCTCAATTGCTAAGACACATTTCTTTAAATCTTCCACCCTTTTCTCTTAACTGTAAACACAAACCCACATTTTCAAACTACATTCATAAAACCTCTGACTCTTCCTGCAAAACCGAACTATTGCCTCAGAACAGTTCAAACTGTGCTCAAAACCGAACAAGATCAGACCCCGAGTTTCACTTTTACTGCCTGCAGCTTACCATTATGCAACACAAGTGCATCACAGTGCAAAATGTGTTTTAGTGGGTGAGAATAGGTTTGCAAGTTGTGTCTAACTAGATGAAAAGTGCTTAAGGTTCTGACAAAAGGGTGACCAATTCAATAAATGGGTTCAGGGCACTGAGTATTTGGTCCAGACAATAGGGATTAGTGAAAAACTGTAAGTGAGAGATCAGTGTTGTCGTTTTACAGTAATTTACTAGACATAAAATCTAGACCTGAATTAATAAGTTATTATAAATATAAGTTATTTTATGATATTAAAATGGGATCAACTTAAACTTAAAGTGACCCAATAAAGTTATTAAGAAGTTGAGTTGATTTAGTTGAACTAGTTGAGCTCAGTGCTGTAGCTGGGAGGCGCCTTGTTTTGTCCCACTCACTGTCTCGACTTGAAGGCAACTTTTCTTTTGCCCAAAGTTGAACTAGAACAACATTATGTCAGAGCTGAGATACACCAGATGTTGTAATATCTTCCTTGCTGCAGCGAATCCCTCCTCTCTCACTGATAACGTTGTGTGTCTGTACATGTGCTGGATTACACTATAGACGCTCGAGACATCTTATTCAGTGTGTGTGTGTGTGTGTGTGCGCAGCCAACACAATATATGTGTTAGTGTATGTGTGTTGACCCGAACTGTGGAGACCTCTAGACAGCTTATTCACAGCAGACAGATAGCAGCAGAAGTCTTATCTATCCTACCTTCTCTGATAGTGTATTGATGGGACAATCTGCCTCAGACTGCTGAATTCAGGAACAAAGGCACTGATAAATACGGTAGGAGAGGAGAGTGCAGAGGACTACAGGGGATTTAAGCCATTAAAAAAAAAAAAATCATCACTCCGTGCATTTGTGTTGTAAAGATGTAAAATAATAAAGCTCACCTTCAGGCTGAATTATAAGACACAAGGCTGCTACAGGAATAAAGAGGCGGGGAGGATGACTCAAAGCTGCTGTGTTTGGGTCAGATTAGGTCACTTGCAGCGTGTCAGAAAATAAAACACATGTCAGAGGTGAAATGAGAGCTCAGGACTTCACTTCTGCTTCACTTCGAGATACAGCGGCAGAGCACGGGGAGTGCGCAGTCAGAGCTCATGCAGGACGGCTAAACTAATGAAATAAGAAAGATGGAGACAAGGAAAAAGACTGCAGTTCCTTCAATGACCACTTGAGAGTGGCTCCAAAAGCAAATCAATGTCCACAGACTCTCATGTTACAGCTGCTCTGAATTACTAACACTTCAGTTGAGGCCCTGAACCCATTTATTGAATCAATCACTGTCTTAACGAAACCATAAACAAGTTTCAGCCCGTTGACACAAGTTCCAGATCTCACGTCACACAGGTTGTAGAAGTTCAACACGATCACAGCGCAGGTGAGGTTACTGTAAGAGTAATGGTTGAGGTTAGGCATTTGTTTTGGATGGTTATGGTTAGGGTAAGGGGCTAGGGAAAACATTATGTCAACGACTGCTGCACAAACATAAGTGTGTATGTGTGTGTGTTTGCTGAAGTTCTGAACCCAAACATTCAATATATTTTCTTTGCAGTGTATAATAAATGATGCAGTGGTGTTTTTATTTTGATTGGTTTGTGATTTTGAGCTCAGATAAAACTGTTTTAATGTGTGTGTCTGGTTTTGTAAGAAGAAGGTTTGTTGTTGAGTTTTGTGTCACAGCAGAAATGTGTTGTGGAAAAACTGCAGTGACCCTGGGTTGTGATGCCTTATGGGATATACTGTACTATGAGTCCACCAAATAGGCTATAATGATTGTCACTATACATTCAGACAGCTCTGCAGCTATATAGAGGAGTGTAAGGAGGATTAAGTGGTTATTAAAAAGTCAATAAATCAAATCCTAATGAAGCAACTACAAAAACTCTACACCATCTCATTTGAACTGACTTACAGCTTCGGGGGAGGGAGAAAAGAATGAGTTAGTGTTTTCATTGTGATGAATCCAATATACATTACTGAAAAGTGAATTATCACATTGATATGCAAGTCGTGTTTGAGTTTGAAAAAGTTTTTGTATTAAAACATTGGTCCATTAAAAGTTACTCCTCTCCATCCAGCCTGGTAATTCTGCTTGATGGAGTTGAAAAGTTTCTCTCTCGACCTTGGTCTCCTTTCAGATTCAATTTGAGTCTCAGTGATGTGTGTGTGTGTGTGTGCATGCATTCACTGTGTGGATGTGTGTGTGTGTTTATATGTGTGTGTGCAGGCTCTCTCTTTTCCTATTTGTATGTGCACTTACTTGTGTGTGTTCTTATGCACATAATATATATTTATATATGTGTATTGAAACCCATGCATGTGAATGCTATTATATTTGTGTGTGTGTGTGTGTGCGTGTGTGCGTGTGTGTGCCCGCATGTGTATGAGAGTTGAGTGCAATAATTCTCAGACGTCTTATGATTAATTTATGTCTTACCTGCCTTTTTACTGAATTACTTGGCGGGCCCGTGGGGGATTGTGCTGCACGCAATGCTGCAAATAACAGCTCAAATGAAAAAATGCAAATGCTCAGGCTCGATCCAGCACCAAATCCATAGGGACCCCTCACACACACACACACACACACACATGAACACAATCACACAAACAAACTCTGGCGCATGCACTTGCTCTTTTCTCTCTCCCTCTTTAACTTTCCATTTCCCTCTCTCTCTTTCTTGCTCTCTCCATCTATCTACTCCCTCTCTCCTTCTCTCTTTCTTGCTATGGGGAGAGGAAGCCGGATGAATATCAGCAGGGGTCAGAGAAATGCTTGCAGTGAATAACAGAGGCATAATAAACAGAGGCCTTCAGTCAAATTACGAGAGCTGCAGTTTCACACACACACACACACACACACACACACACGGAGCCTGAGACACACACACTCATACCCACACGCATACAAAGGAATCCAATCAATCAGCAAAGTTGCCTTATCTCCTGCATATGAAAATGGAACTTCAGAAATTAGCTCATTTATTTTGGACAATTAGGGTTATTGAAGTGTGACAGTGAAAATTTAGTGTTCACTGAGGCGTGCGCTCGGCAACAATAGCAGGGAGCCAATTGAGTGCGAGAAGCATTTAAAGCTGTAGTATTTACTTATCAATGTAACCGGCGCTCTGTGTTGCTCTCATTAAAGCCCCTTCCTCTGTGTTCCTTTATTTAGATAGGACGGAGACAGAGAGAGGAGGAGAGGAGAGGAGGAGAGCGGATCACAGACAGGAGCAGTCATCCCTGGTGCATATGATATTATATCCTGATCAAAACACACAAATGGAAAAAAAGAAAGAAGAAGAAGCATGCAGAGCTCTGAAAACTAGGTCCTATAGGCGTGAAATAAAGGAGCTCCTGTGAGTTTAATTTCTTGTAGTGATGAGGGTTGACTGCTGCTTTGTTGCTGAGTTCAACAGGGTCCTTGAATCTCACATGGGTGACTGTGCCCTAGCCAACCTGCAGAGAAAGCTCCACACCAATGTCGAAAAGTGATCAAAATACAGTGCCAACATTTTTAGAAATGTGTGTCCTGCAGAGCAGCTCTCTGCAAAGTCAGAAATAAAGAGTTTGGATTTAGTTTTCATTGTTCTTCAATAAGCTTCATTTGCTCCCTCAGTTGTTTTCCAGTCAGGGTTCAGTCCTCATGGCTTCTTTTTATGATGTTGTAACAAATTGCACATGTAACGTATCACACACATTTTTTTCTCTGGGTATCATACAGTATGCAGTCAAATTAAGAGATACTGCTGCATCATATTGCATAGTTGTAATCTAAAGAAATTATATGTTGTTGTTTTTTACCGTGATTAAATTGCATAAATACTGCTGGTGTATGTTTTCCTTTTATCCTGCACTATTTTATGGTCTTGGTTAAATAAGTTAAGTGAAGAACAATACACTGCTACAGTAAAATTTAACTGCAGTTTAATCTCTTTCACTAACCTCAACCAAACCTTTTGGTGCCTGAACCACACACATGACTCCTGGTTTCCATATGACCTGATCAAATTCAGATTTTTTTTCTAGAGAAGAAAAGAAAAACACATTGCCAGTGAAAACAATCCTGTCATTACTGTATTACTCACAAAACATCACCAGTAAGATGAATTAGTGGGAATCAAGCACTGATTCATCTTTCCATGTTTCCTCTCATTGCCCTCACTGCTAATTGCCAAATGCACAGAAAGGCTCCAGCAAATATTCACTCCCTTTGATAAAAAAAAAAAATACTTTAATGTGTTTTGCAGATTTGTTGCAGTTTCCCACCAACATGTAATGATAAAAACCATTAAAAACGTTGCGCAAAACTTTTATTCAAAATCAAAACCGGAAATGAAATCGTACTCAGACCCAAACAAATCACAAAAAAAAGGAACAGTATGTGCTGTATACAATGACATGTTAAAATCATGGTAAAGTAAGAGAACAGCATAAGAGCATCCTCTGATGTGAAGCAGACAGGATAAAAGACACTGCGGTCTTAGTTATGGTTAAATCAGGATGAAATGTCCTATATAGTTCCTCTATATGTGCCCGTCTGGACTGAACCCCCCTCTTGGGTGCTCTGGCAGTGGAACAAAATGTGATAGTGTCCCGCTTAAGTCTTCATGCATGAAGAAAATATGACCAAAAGAACTTCAAATGATGAACAAAGACAGAAAAAAGGAAGAGGAGGGTGCTCTCATTTAGGTTGCTTCCATAATTGTTTCTCCTTTTTAGCAGTGGGTAATAATAATAATGCCAGCCTAAGCTCCTTATTAGTGGCAATAAACGGCAGAGAAACTCTTCTCCTCTCCTCTGATCAGTCAGGATTAGCGGTTGAACGTCTTACACTTCTTTCAAAAGTTTTGTGAATATGTTATCATTACAGCTAGTAACAATGATGTATCATTATGTTTTTGTTGTACAGCGTTGAGTCGGGGGCTGAATCTCCTTTGTATAATGGAAGCTGAGAGCAGGTGATGGCAAAACTAGCAGGGAGATAAATAATAATTTGTTACAGCAACGTATCTGCTGCGAATCCCAATGACTTTGCACCAAACTGTTGACGGAGACAAAACCAGAGAGGAATCGGCCGCAGCATCAGCAGCAGCTCAGAACGATCCCTCCTTCACCGCTATAGGAACAATGTCTCTCCACCACTACAAGACACTGCTCTTTACTTCTGAAGAATTAAGAGACTGCATTTTGCTTCATTCCTTTATCAAAGTCTGCATAATTCATCATAATATACTGTGGCAGTTGATTTTAATTTCTGAGGACGTGGTGGTGGGGGTGGGGGTGGGCGGAGGTCTGTGATAATCTGAATGGAGTTAATATGTTGCCTTTGCCTCAGACGGAAATCTTCGGGGAGACAAATAAAGAAACGGTGACAGGGGCCATCGCTACAGTTATAAATATTTAAGATTTTAATAAGTAATACTCTACATAAAGCAGCGCTTGTTATGTGGCCTCCTGGCTGTCATTACCTATTCATATGCTGCTGTGTTTTTCCTTCTTGTGCTATCAGCATTTCCTCAATATTAACACCTCCGCAGATGGATTTCTGATTGCCTGGCTAAATCTGTGCATCTCCTCTTTTATTATTGTGAATATCATTATTAATGGCTTTTCTGTTTGCAGTCAATTTAAAACCCCCTCTCTTAGAAAAGAGGAGAGACGCGTCTGTATCTCTCCGACATCATTTCCTCCTTCGCCTTCATGTTTTAGTTCCCTATCTTGTTTCTCTTTCACTCTGTGGACGGAGAATTTATTGAGTCTCACTGTGAACTATGGGAGCCATAATATAAACGTGTCAGTAATGTATTCTATATGTAAATGGAGGAGGGGGGTGGGGGGGGACTGCAGCACCAACACTTCATTACTCAGAGTACGTGCAGGATATATATGTGTGTGTTTGTGTGTGAGTGCGTGATGTGGATATCAGCTCTGGATCTCATGGCTACAGGACTTATTACTCAGTCTGACTAATAGATCAGCTGATCATCACTGCACCGTGTCTCAGGATAAAGGCAGGAGTCGTGGTTAATCAGTTTTCTGCATGAGCGTAGAGAACAAAGAGGGGGGAAAAACACTCTTGTGGTGCATATAGTATCAGACTCTAGATCTCCTGGGAACCTCGTCATAGCCGATCTTAAACACTATTTCCTGTGATGTACATAATCAGTCTTGCAACAGCGTTAGTATCGTCTCACCCTGTGACCCAGATCGCTAAATAAAACTCCCGGCCCTGGTTTCACAGCCCGAGGCCGGACCACGTTCCTCCAGATAGAGGTTGAGTCCAGCTCTTGTCCTCTGGTGCTGAACAACAGCAGGAACAATTTCTGTGTGTTTGCATGCGTGTGTGCGTGCATGCATCAATATTAGGCCAAATTTGGAGGTAGAATCTTTCTACAAAGAGTCAGTGAAACGCAATTTCGTTCTATGCACACTGTGTATTTTGAATGACAATAAAGTACCTATTCTATTCTATTCTATTCTAATGATGCTGTATGGACCAGATCTGGGCCGTGGGTGTGGGTATGTGCTGGGCCAGAAGAAACAACAGGCATGTGACTGAAGTATCTTGTTATCTTTGGAGAGTGTGTGAGTGTGTGTGTGGTTTTGAGTACATTGGCAGGTGTTTATACATCTTTGAATTGGTTGTTAACACATTCAATCTAATTATCTTTCCTACTAAACATATTTTGCTAATGCAGATCAGATTATAAGTGTGCGATATAAACCTAATTCTCAGACAGGATGTGAATGGTTAAATTAAAAGGGACAACAAGGAGTTCCGTAAAGCGAAGTGTTTTCACACTACATTTCCCATGAACCTCTGTGCGCACAGTGAAATTCTTGGACCGAATGAAAGTCAGAGGTTTGAAGACGATCAGATACCGTCGTAGTTCCGACCATAAACGATGCCAACTAGCAATGCGGCGGCGTTATTCCCATGACCCGCCGGGCAGCGTCCGGGAAACCAAAACTAGGAAATGCTGGGCGAGTCGACCACTAAATAATAATATCAAAATAACTATAAAGACAAAACTATATATTTATTGAAAATGGATCCATTAACAAGTGTGGGTAACGTAGATTCATCCACATTAATATGAGACTCTTTTATAACCAAATACAAACTCCTCGTTGTCCCTTTAAGTGTGAAATGTAATAAAACGTCTTTTATTTATGCTGATGACATCACCTCCTGCTCTCCTGATCTGACCTGCATCAGTGGGTGTTGTAGTCAGACCCCAGGACAGACAAACACCAGCTCCTCCTCTGTATCACAGTAGGAGATCCTCCTTAGCATGCCACTACAACAGAGGACACTTCCCTCCGCTGCTCCGCGGAAACACACACACTCTCACACACACACACACACACACACACACACACACACACACACACACACTCACACACACACACACACACACACACACACACTCACTCACACACAGCCTAAACCAGAATAAGCAAGTGAGGCTGGCAGCCAAAGCAGGCTTGGCACGGAGCCTAATGATGCCCGGCATGCGTCTGCTCTCGACAACGGCGGGGTAACACCTGCCAACTTTTACTAAGGTGTAAATGTCTCTATTAGCGAGCGGCTGGTCTCGTGTGTACAGTGCTGGGATCAGAGGAGGGACTGCGGGCGCTCCTGGTTGCTGTTCAGAACCTGGTAATCGCTGGGTCCAGTGGGCATGTTCAGCACGCCGCTCTCTTCTTCTACGCTTGTACACAATATTTTTTACATTACAGGGGTGGAATGGAAAAAAAAAGAAAAGTAAAAATGGAGAAATGAAATCTGAGCACACTGCCAACTCCGTGCAGGCCTGCTGTTTCTGCTGCTTGTTGAGTAATAATGTCTTTTATAATAGCTCCCAACTCTTCCATTAAAGCAACTCTTTCACTACATTCTGCAATAATTAGCTTTTTCCTGTTCCTTCCTTTTGCTTTAATGCAGCTTAAAATGTTCACACGATCACACTGGTGAGAAATGGCTCATCCACTGTCCTCTCGTGAACTCTGGTCCAAAACCCTCGTCCCCTGCACGTCCCCCCTTATTGCTTGGCCTGGCCTGGAAAGACAACACACTGAATTTTTAATATTGATGGGATCTGAATGAGAAACAGCTTTTCATCTGACACAAATAAACATCCCACTGCTTTACGGTGCAGCTATATTTGTTTGATTAAGTTTTTGCTATAGCAAACTGAAATGGCTCTCGGTGTGATATCCCTTAGTCATGACTTTTTTTTTTTTCTTTCTGGCCAAGTTCACACTGCAGATAGGAAATTGATTTTTCGGCTGAGATCAGGGATCAGTTTGTATTTTTTACTTAATCTGTCTGAAAACCAGATGTACTATGTTATACAGCCACATGAGCAATGAATGGACATCCAAATATTAAATATTTTCTCTGTCCTTATACCTTTAAAAATCAGCGCCCCAACCCAAACTCATACAGTTTTATCAGGTCAGAGAAATGACCTCATGACTTTTTTTTTTCCTTCCGCCTGTGTGTGTCCAAGCACAGTTTATTTTCCTGCAGTCATAATCCCAGCTGTGTTTTTACAGCAGCCTTTGCATTTGCATTCACATTCATACCCTCCCATATCATACCCATAGGATATATTGTAGGAAATATTGTAGGCCAGCGTTTGGTACATTATGCACAGTGCAGATACCAGTTAACTGGATATGAATAACATAATCCCAACTAGAAACAGAAGGTATTTGCATATTTTGCAAAAGCTTTTGTTACATTTCATTATGCACTGCTGCCGAAACCATATATTCCTCTGAGAGATGAATACTGATGCAACTGCACACACACTTCAATAATACCATTTGTAACGCTATAGGATTAAGGAGGAGGAGGGGGGTGGGGGGCTGTTAGGCTCAAACACTAAAATAATTCTTAATATGGGTAAAAGAGATCTAATGAGGGATTGAGTGTCTCCGTACTGGTTCATGACTGTTCAGTGAATCCAACAGCCAGTTCACAAAAACAGTGAGACGTGTGTTTTTGTGGTGTCCTGATTACAATGGGTGTTTGTTCAAATACTCTGGACTGGCTGGGAGGCAATGGGAGCAGATATATGACTCCAGCTTTTCCAGAAAACTGTGCTTGTTTCCTGCAGCTCCCTCATGTTATTGAATCATTTTTCACTATCACCAATAGCTTATATTAAAGAGGAACTGCAAGATTTTTTTTTACCTTAATTAAACAATTTCAGGGTAACTGTGATGGTTAGATGACTTTTACAAGTGAATGCCACTTCCACGTTCAAAAAACTGCAGTTCCTTGGCTGCCGCTGGGGGCTGGGACCAGAAGTGAGCAATGCTCCATTGACCACCATGTTAAAATAGCCGACTTTACAGCTTAAAAAAAACATATTTACATTGCCTGGTACATTTTTTGTTTTTGGTCTCTACTGATAGATTCCCCCTCCGTGAACACTGTGAGGTGGGGGGGGGGGGTTGTACCACAACCGTTTTAGTATTGTTAAGGCTTAAAATTCTTACATAAATTAGGGCGTGGTTACGTTGAGTGATAGGTTCATAGATGGTTGCTTCGAGTTCAGTGGGCGGGTTCTCGGCCGGCTGACCCGTAGAGTTACCGCATCTCCTCCAAATATGTAGTATAAGTATAAGTAGACTCCCACTAAAATCCAAGATGGTGCAGTTCAAATGCCCGTAGTAAGATTACAAGACAGACTCAAACCAATGGGTGACGTCACAGGTGCTACGTCCATGCTTTATACAGTCTATGGGGGAGAATGGAGGCTCTCTGCCTTCCACCTAGCGTCTCTTGGCCAAAAAAGTGGTTAGCGGTGAGTTTTTACGACGGCGAAAATATGCACTCTCAAACTGTAGGGGGAGCTCTGTACAGTAGAGGAAAAAAAGCAACCAAAACAGCGAAAAAAAAGACCCGATTTCGATCTTATATAATTAAGTGGATGAAAATAGGTGAAATGCATTTCACAAGTAATTTCTCAGGAGAAACCTCTAAAGTTTGGAGTGTTATGTCCTGTCAGAGTGTAAACAAAGTAAAGATATAACAAAGTGCTCTAGAAGGTATTCTTGTTTGTTAATGCCAAAATTCACACATACACAGCACATGCACAACAAATGTAAACTTTCCAGATGTTTTACCACCAGGTGTCGGTGATTGTAACTGTCTACGTTATTGATGACACCCCTTCTCTGAGGAAAGTATCGTCTGAGCTGCTGTGAAAGTTGTCCCGTGACCTTTAGCGATCACAGATGGAGCTTCTGTCAGTCAGCTCGAAGACTGGCGTGGAGGCGGGCCACAGGTCGGGGTGCGGTCAGGACGGGATGAACAGGTGGGAGCGGAGGGAGGGCCCGGCATGTCCGTGTAACCTTGGTTACAACAAGCGCTGCATGGGAGCATGTACAGTTCTGTATATGTGCATTTAAAAAAACAAATGTGCACAGTCAGTGTTTAAATAAAGTAGCAAATTCAAGCAACAGTACTGACTGAGGATGATGGGAACAGGACAAGGATGACGCTGTGTGTGTGTGTGTGTGTGTGTGCGTGCGTGTGTGTGTGTGTGTGTGTGGCCCGGGGTGTAACCCTGCGTATTTACATGTGGTGCAATGTGAGAGGTGGGAATGTGGAAATGAGCGTAGTGTATCTAGTGTTGGGTTACATCTACTGTAACACAGCTGTGTTTCAATCAACACACAGCGAAGCTTGAGAAGTCGACTCACTCTGTTATTACAAGCTGGGAACTTCTGGCAGAGCAGGCCAGGCAGGGTTTGTTTAACCACTAAACACACACACACACACACACATGCACACACACATCAGTAGCTAACTAATTAACAATTATGCAATTAAGCAATTATCTGAAGCGGGAAAAACCAACACAATTAAGTGGCTAAACATGAATCTCAGTTAAATACTATATGATAAAAGCTATATGTGTATTCCAATTATAATTGCGTGATTACACAATTGGAAATGGATAGAAGATACAAAATAAATGTAATTTTTACATGCAGATAGATGTTCTGATTGGACATGGTCATCATGGTCTCTGTATCAACACTACTTTCTCTGTAACCTTTCAGTAGATCAGGATGGAGGAGGACAAATGAATAAGATCTGGTCCCTCATGAAACTCAAAAAAGACTGAGATCCTTTACTTCCCATAGTCCAACTGACACTAACAGCATGTGTTTTGTATTGTAAATATAAATTTCATGTCCTTGTTTGTGAGGCAGACTCACTCACCCTGAGCTGAGCTCATTGTTCTGAAATCATTAGACCTGAAAAAGCTTCTCCATAGACACAGAAGAGGTTGTTCAATGTACTCTCTGTCATAATTTCTCTTTGTGCAACATCACCTTTGAACTTTTTTTGTTGCATTCCCTGTATTATTTTCTAATTATTTACCTTGTGTGTGTGTCTATCGAATTTATACCATGTTGTCCTGAGTTTAAAATAAATATAAAACACAACATTTCACATTCAGTGTTAAATGTTCAAACTTTCTGGTCAACTACAGACACAAACACTGATAATAATGATGAACATTATGATTTGATGTTTGCCCTTGAGAGGAAACAATCGTTGCTGGTTGGGAGAACAAAGCAGCTGCCTTGAGGATGGCACAAAGGGGAAGTGTGCAAAAGCCTTTGTTAAAGTTTATTGCCAAAGTAATAAAAACTCCAGATTTAAACCCAGTACTCTGCCTGCCTGTACTAGCTCAAGGCTTTCTATCAGCCTGGATCCAAACCAGTTGTCAAGTCTGCATAACTCCCCACGAGTCTGAACTTTTTGGGACACACTTGGGTATTGCTCATTGAAGGAAGCTTGGATTATGAAGATGCACATCCCAAGGAAGACCAGCAGACCTGAGCCGGTGGTCACTGGTGGACCTGGCTGACATCTTATCTGTTCCTATCCTTCTAGTCAATGTCCTGTCTGTTCTGTCCTACTCAACATCCACAAACAGCCCATTTAACAAGAGTCTAACAACTTTGAGTCTTTCAAGTCTGTCATGACTCTGACACCATCTTCTGATCTCCAGACACAGTTCCTGACTCGCCTCCCAGATCATCTGTCAGTGTTTCCCAATGCTCCATCAGATCACGACCTCACCTCCTCTGGCTCAGCACCCCAGTGATCCTCCTGAAGATGAATTTTCATCTTTTCCGGGCCTCTAACAAATGCCTCAAGAGCCGTCTCTCTGCACCACCGCTGTTATCCCCCTTCAGAGGCTCCACCTGCGATGTTGACCTCATGCTTTAACCTATGGACCTCCAGAGTGTGTCATGGTTTGTCCTTAGTTCCTCTTTTATTTTGAAGTTCAGTGTCCTGTCTTCCTGTGGTCTCCTCCTGTGATTACCTAACTAGTCGTACCTGTGTTGATTCCTCCACCTGTGCCTCGTTTCTCCTGTGTTTTCCATTGTCCTCTGTCGGATGATCGTCTGTTCTATGTCCTGCATGCGTTCCTGTGTTTTTCCCTGCACGTTCCTCTGCTTGCTTTTATAAGTCCAATAAAATCCTTTTGTTTCACCCACCTACTTTGCCTGTGAGTCTGCATTTTGGGTCCAGTCCTCTGCTAACCTGACAGAGCGCTACTGTACATTTCCCTTCAGTTCTTTCTCTTGTTATGTAGTACTTACACCAGTTCTGACACTATGCCTGACTTGTAAATTGAATTTGGAGCGTAAAATAAGTGTAATATCTCTTTAGAGATACCGTTCATTGATTAGTTGAATAGTTAAGCAGCAAAAGTGAACTTAAAGTCATCAAATTCAGCCCTAACTTTGTATGATCCTTGTTTATCTTGCACATTAAACTAGTATTGCAGTGGGTTAGGTCCTGATCACAACTCAATCAATCACTCTCCATGTGTCAACCACTGTTTTGAGCTGGATTATCTTCAGCCACATACTATAGTGCCAGTTAATCCTCAAGTAAACAAAGTCAGGTGTCACTAGCTTTCCTGAGGCTAATGTGACCAGAGGGTGAGACCAGCACATGGATTAGTGTCGAGGGCAGAGTGAGACTTCACCTTTGGCAAACACTATTGTTTTTGAAGGGATTTTTGAGGCTGTGGCTGACCAAACATTTCTCTTTTTATTGACCATTAAATATCATTCAAATGCCCCCTTTTTGTTTCCTGTGCAAATAAGCTTATCTTAAACATTCAGCACACGATGCAGTGGCGAGCGTTGGGAAAATGATGACTCGCATAGTCTCACTTTCTTTTCACAGTGACTTTATCTATCATTGTGCTGCCTCTTTCTTTCTCTCTCTACCTCCGTCCCTCCCTCCCATGTGAACAAACACAACCGACCCACCACACACACCTGCTCTGCTTTGACGGGGATGATGAATGGAGAACCTGTCCTGAGAATACACACACACACTCATAGACACCTGCACATTGTGCAACAGGAGGAACTTCACAGCTAAAACTTCAAATTACAGACTTTTCCAATGCAGGGCCTCGTAGACCGACTCCTTGTTTGAGTTGTTTTGACTTTGGGAGTCCAAATCACTTAACTTTACACCCACATGCTGTATCTACTGTATTTAAAGTCTTTACACCGGAGGAACTGCAGCAGACAGACTAGGTGTTTCGTAGGTATTTATCAGCTTCAACACCAATCACCAGTGATGAAAACATGGCACCTAGGTGAACGTTTTCATTTTGCGACGTCTTTCAGAGCACAAACACAATTAACAGACCTGCCACCTGCCTTTGCACAGTGGTTAAACCAGAAACACCACAGCTACTACACTTTCCTCTGAGAATGTGCTGAGCTGCCACGATGGAATAATGCAGAGGTGAATGAGCTGACATCCCTGAGGCGCTGCTCCCATTTACACCCCTCTCATCTCGGTGTGGAAGGCAAGGGCGGGTGTGTGTGCGTGTGGAACATTTCCCCATTGTGGGATTAGGAAAAGAATATCTTATTTATCTTATGCTAGCTGGGAATGAATGACCAGATTAAGGAGCTTTCCCTAAACTTTTCTTTTTCGTTCTTTAAAAGTTTTCCGTATGCACGGCATTGTTTCAAGAAATGTCTGCATACACACATATACAGTCTATGCGTACACACGAATCCACTGAAAACATACCATCCATGCACATAAAGCTTGCGAACTGTGCACAAACTCCAAACATTATTGACATAAGTCGATAATAGTCCGCCATTGTCATTGTTGTTACGTTGCGTCTGCAGTGTGGCTCTGGTTACATCTTACAGAGATGCTTCACTCTTCAACAGGGCTTATTAATTGGATCTTCTTCAGCTTTTTCTTCCCACGTGGTATCGTCAGATTTCTGTGTTTTTATGAATAATGGAGATGCTGAATAATGACATCAGGGTTTCTAAATAGAATCAGGGAGCATATTAAGTTGCAGGACAGCACCAGGTTCAGTTAAAAATGTTTACAGTGACAATTTTCTTGCTTAAAACAAAAGCTCAGCAGCTGGTAAACGACCTCTGTTTGCCAAAACAGAAAAAAAGAAAAAAAACATGCAAAAGGGATCAGAGAAAATTGGTTTTAAAGGAAATTGACCCCCAGAAATATTGAGTGAGCATTGACTGTTGCAGTATTATTGTCTCCGCTGTGGAAAAACCCAGAGACCTGCCGGGCCTATCAGAAAACAGCTTAGTTTTTGATAAATACACACTGGCACAGGAGGAATATTTCCTTATTAGAAATTCAGAATCCCTGCTGGAAGAATATTGGCCACGATAAATCATTTAGCACGAACGGCCGCCTTCACTAATACTGCCGAATCAGCAAAGCAGAGCCGAGTCCTATATGACCATCAATTATTAACACACGCTAACGTTATTAGCATATTCATCTCAGCTAGAGAAAGACACGATAGATAGATAGATAGATAGATAGATAGATAGATAGATAGATAGATAGATAGATAGATAGATAGATAGATAGATAGATAGATAGATAGATAGATAGATAGATAGATAGATAGATAGATAGATAGATAGAATCCACAGCTCATCTCCTGCCCTGCTATCTAATCTCGGAGTCTAACTAAGTAGGAGCTGGATGGAATCTGACAGATGGATTATGAGGTGCTTATTTATGGAGACTTTTTAATTAAAAGAAAAACTGCTTATTAGGAATCCTCAGTTCCCTCATTAATAGCAGGCAGAGGAAGAGTCTGTGTTGTTAGAGGGTTGGCGGGGGGCACTAATGAGAAGGTGGTGGTGGAGGGGAGGTTGAGGTATGGAGGAAGAGGAGGAGGAGGAGTGAGGGGGGGTGGGGGGGTTCATTAGGAAAGTGGGAGAGGTATGAAAGTGGTTTAAGGGGGTGTCAGGATTTCTTCACATCCTTTGGAGAAGCTTTAGGTTACTGTCTGTCCATGCTAATGGTTCCAGTCATTACTATGGTTAAAAGCTGCAGCCACGGAGGAAGAAGCATCTGTAAATATGAAATGTGTTGAAATATCAAAAAGGCTGCACTAATGTATTAATATTTATGATGATAATCTAGATTAACAATGGTTCAGATGTTTTTTTGTGAATTTTTTAGTATGGATTTACAGAATAAGTTGTTTACTTGACGCCTATCTCTGTAACGCATTATAACCATACAGTTATAATGATCATAATGCTTTATAACAATAATCATAACACACTATAAAGCGTTTTATCATGACTTATAAAGTCAAATTTTATAATAAGTTATAATTGTTAGTAACTCGCTGACAATGCCCACATTGATAATGCTTTGTAAATATAGTTATGTGTTATAATTGGCTTATAAATGTTTATAGTGTGTTATGATTATTGTTATAACACATTATGATCATTTATGAGTGTTTATAACTATGCATTATAACTAATTATAAGTATGGTTATAAAGCATTATAGAGATAGGCGTCAAGTAAAGAGTTTACCAAAGAGGGTATGGTATTCAAAAACAATATTTTCCAGATGAAGTTGTTTGTTTCCGGTAAACATTTCCCTTCTTTCATTCAACACTGTACAGTAGAAGAGATGTGACCTGGTCTGATGAATAGAATGAGATTTCTGCTGATGCAGCAGGCTGTTAAAGGTGAGGGGCGGTGGTCCCAGCTGACATGTGCCGAGGGCGGGGTTCACTCCGGACAGGTCGACAGTCCATCACGCAGAGACAAACAAAGCTCACACAGTGAATCACAGTCACACTGATGCACAGTTTAAAGTAGGCAGGAAGCCGGGGAATGCATGCAAGCGCAGGGAGAACATGCATGCAGACCCCCAGCTGTGGGGGGGTTCGAAGCCAGAGCCCTTCTTGCTGTGCTAACCACTGCACCACTGTGCCGCCTGCAGAAAAAATATTTGATGCAATCACATCAACATGGAGCCTTAGAGAAACGTTTCAAACATGGACCGAAGCTGAGAACAAAGGGAGGAACTAACCAGTACTGGAGAAAGATATAAAATGCAAACCCTATTAAATCAAGTCTGTATGTTAATTTTATTTGTGCAGTTTATATGTTTTGTCGCTTTTTGCTCTTGTTGCTGCTGGTTGGTGACCCTTCTTTTCTCAGCTCTTTGTCTGGCTGCGCCTCTTGACTTTCAAGCCCTGTGGGTCTCAGTGTTGTATAATCTGCGTTATGCAAATAAAATGCGAGTTTTATTTGACATAGAAAATGAATTTGCGAATCTCCAAACCGCTTAAAAAGCAGAGAGGGGGAAAAACTCCAAATGACCCCCCATTTATCATTTGTATCATCATAATCATCAAGGGGTAGAATGAGTGTGAGACAGTGTGTGTCTGTGGAGGAAGCTCTCATGTGGATCGCGTCATGAAAGGGAAAATATTACACTTTGAAAAATGACAAACCAATGGAGCGTGAAAGCATGCATTTCCAAACAGCAATTACAGTTTCCTCCCTCAGCCCCTGCAGAGAAACTCCACACAGTGCACATCATCCACCCACCGCGCCTGCGTACAGCTACAGCAGCAGCAGCAGCAGCAGCAGCAGCTTCATGAATTAACCAGCAGCATAAAAGCACACAAGTCAGCTGACCAGGCGGTGAACGGCCCAGCCTGGCCTGGCCTGGCCTGGCCTGGCCCGGATTGCTAAGAAACACCAACTCCCTGCATGCATTGCATTACAGTAGACAGGATATGCTCACCGATACTTCCAGGGTCACCGTTCAACAATAGCATTTTTCTCATAGACAATAATGGGAAAAGAAGTGGCTATAAAACTGTGGATAATTTCTTTTGAGTGTCACAACCCCTGCAAAACGACTCATTTTACTACCAGAATTTGATCCATTCAGTCTGATTATGTTTGGAAAGTCTAGAAGAGCTGCACGATTAAATTATTTTATTCCTGTTCTAGTTAGCCGAGAGCTAAAGTGGAAGTTAGCCAGCTAGCTCAGCTCGGCTGAAGTCAGTGCGCCCACTTCTGGTTTCTTCCCGAATACGAATCAGAATCCGAAGTTTTTTTTAAAAGCCCAAATCCGAATCCGAATACAAATAGTGCACTGGCTGTACACCCCTACCCTGAGGTAAACCCTGCTGTTTTGAATGAAGTATTTGAATTTGAATGCAATTGTTGTGACTTGAGTCCAAGCTCTAGAAAACACCAAAATGCCCTGAGGGAGGGGGGTTGTGGTCATTCTGCGAACACACACACACAGACACAGACACACACACACGAACCAGCGGCGAGCCCTGGTACTGGAACTCTCATATTGTCTCAGTCCAACAATGCAGCAGCTGGCACAAACAGGGAGCTATTTAACAGCCACCAATTGATACTATGCCACCAGGTGCTACTGTGTGCCTTTCCCATCCTCATTTTATGCATCAGCAGAATTTTGTTTGCCTTTATTTTCATAGTTCAAATGCTGAAAAACAGAAAGGGTGTGCGCTGCTGTCTGTGTGTGTGTGTGTGTGTGTGTGTGTGTGTGTGTGTGTGTGTGTGTGTGTGTAAGAGGGGATGGGGGACATAAACACTGATATTTATGCCCAGCTCCTGAAATGGGTCAGCGTGAAAGGTGTGACATTGTACTTTCACACATACACACAAGATAGATATACACTCCAATCCATACTCTACTGCCTCCCTCCACACACACACACACACACACACACACACACACACACACACACACACACCTGATCTGCATGTTTTGTGTGTATTTGCTTGTGTTGCACATGTTTGTATGCACACACGCAGTTGGAGACACCACTGGTTGGTCTACATCTGCACGAGTGTGTGTGTGTGTGTGTGTGTGCGTGTGTTTGTCTCTCAGTATCTGTGTGGGTTGTTGTAAGCACCAGAAATAACACACTTCCATGGGACCTTTTAAATGGACACCATCTGTCTCTATCAGCAAACGGCTTTGGGAAAACTAATGCTTCAGCTCAGATGCTTTTTTACCAGCAGCACAGCTGAAATGAACCGCCATCATTACCCTGGAAGGAGACGCAAGACAAACAAAACAAAAAAAAACTGAAAAAACAAACAAACTGCAATACAAGTTAGACGAGAAAAAATATTTTTCGTCAGAGAGGAGAAAAGAAAAAAAGTTTGACTGGTGATGACGATGTTTCCATAGATCAAGATTTATATTTGCAGTGTTGGGAGGTGCAGCTTATGAGGACACAAGAAATATGTAACGTGGCATATTGTCCCAATTCAAACACACACACACAGCTACACACACATACACTTTTTACAAAGCACAGCACCTGAGCAAACTCCCGTTTACCTGAGCCCATATTAAGAGCTTATTATTCATTGTAGTAGCTCCCTCCTCCTCTACAGCATTTCCACTGTCATCTCTTTTGTTTTCATGGAGCACACAACCAACTGGACTGCAGCTCCCACCGATGCACCTGTGCCCCTTCATATATAATGTGTGTGTGTCTCTGTGTGTCATTTGTATTGCCTGGCCGTCTGTCTATCTTTCATTAATCAGTTGATTATCCTGCGTCTGTGTTTCGTCTACCTGTCTGTCCTCCCGCCTGTCACTTACACTGCATGTCTGACAGCTGTCACGCTGCCTTTCTCTCCCTCTCTGTGTCTGAAACTCCTCTGCCTTCCCTGTCAGGCACACTGAGACAGACACAGACGTGATGTGATGGCCACACTGTCGAATAGCTCCCAGATCCTTCACGCTTTAACTGGTCTTGACTGCGGATGAGCCTCTGAAATGCTCGCTACAATAAGGGACACGTCAGAGAGAATGGGTTTGACCCCGCTGGTCATCTCGCTTTTAAGCCTGTTGGGAGACAGGAGACACTGGCCAGACCCACAGCAAGTTCACACCTCAATAACACACACACACCAGTAGGACACATGTGTCTAAACAGAAACAGAAATCCTCATAGTCGGCACGAGCACACAGAGGCAAATGGTCTCAAGTAGACTTGGTACTCTGGCTGTGCAAAATAAGGCTAAGGTGAAAAACCTAGGAATCATTATTGACTCTGAGTTGGACTTCGATAGTCATATCAACGGTGTTACTAGGATAGACTATTTTCACCTCAGAAACATTGCTAGGGTTAGGCCCTATCTATCCATGGACGATGTAAAGAAAAAAATTGATGCATGCATTTGTGTTCTCTCGCCTTGATTATTGTAATGCACTTTTTACTTTACGTCTCCCAAAGAAAAGTATTGACAAGCAACAACTCGTACAAAATGCGGCAGCCAGAGTTTTAACAAAACCCAGGATGAGAGAACACATCAGCCCAGTTCGAGCATCTCTCCATTGGCTGCCTGTGGCTTTTAGGATTGCTTTTAAAATTCTCTTGCTGGTTTTAAAACTTAAATTGCCTATCTGAGTACACTCCAACCCAGACTCTCAGATCATCTGCTGGCCTGCTCAACGTCCCCAAAATGAACTATAAAAAGTACGGTGAAGCAGCATTCTGTTTTTACGCCCCAATGGCCTGGAACAGACTACCCGCTCACGTCAGAGAAGCAACCTCCATAGAGTGCTTCAAGACGCACTTGAAGACCTATTTTTATACTCTAGCTTTTAATGAATCCTTTTTATTTTATTTTATTTTTCTCTTCTTTCTTGTTTAAACTGTATAAACTGTAAACTTTAAATTGCATGCACTATGTTTTAATGTTTTTATCTTGTCTGTCTGTATTGCCTTTTACTGCACCGTTTTACCCTGTGCTATACAAATAAACTATATAATTATTATTATTATTATTATTATACATGTGTGTATGTGTGCGCGCAGGATGGGAAGAAGCAGGTCTGCACACCGATGACTACTGTGTGATTTGTTTGCATATCAAATGTGTGTGTGTGTGTGTGTGTGTGTGTGCACCTGTGTTGTGTGTCACCTGTAGAGTAAGCAGACATCACATGCACAGACCAGGAGGAGAAGGCACCCTTGGGTTTTTCCTCCTCACTTTAAGCCAGCCTAATCCCTGAAAAAGATTTGCAACAGTTTGACGTAATCCTTTTGCGTTTCAGCCCTCCTCGCTCCCAAACGCCTCGTCTGCCGTGTCTTTGCCAACAATGCGCTTGCATGTGATAACTTGATGTAATTAGGACAGTTAAAGGCTCTCCAACAATGACATGGTTTAGCTCGTGTTTAACTCAACGCACATTAACGCGGAGAAGATCTGGGTTAAGACGTTTCATCGCACCAGTTTTCAATGAACAAAAACACATGTCATTTATACTCCTCGTTCTGGCTCCTAATGTGCAATCATACGTCAACATCGGCAGCGGGTAACAGCTGTAAAGGGCCATATCCACATGTGCTTCATATCATAATTACAGGACAAAGCTTGTGATGACAACTCACTCTGTAGCTCTACGAGGCTGTGAGTAGCTTAGCTTGATGGTAATTAAAGCTCAGACGAGTGTTTTCAGAGGATCAGCTGACAGGGGTGTCGCATCAGTTGTGACATGTTGCGTCCTCAAAACGCTCTTCTTTTCTGTGAAAGCACCAGAAAAGTAGCCACAACTGTTTAGAGATGTGTCAGAGAGGACAGATCACCATCTGTAACGTTATGTGCAGCACTGCAAACTGTGTCAAACATGTTGTCACATCACAGATTGTCAGATTGTTGTACATTTGACACTTTTGCCGGATAATGATGCATACAAACTATGCCATTTGTCTGTGTGTATGTTAAAGGGATAGTTCAACATTTTAGCAAATTGGCCTATTGCCATAATCCCTATAGTTTTAGGAGTAGGTTCGTTAGCTTTAATTGTCGGTGCAAGCGCTATTTTTAGATCGGCGGAGCAGAGCTGCGAGCTGCTCAGAGCTACGCTACGGAGGCTAATGGGATTTCTTGATTTCCCTCATCAAACTCATCAAATACACAATCTGTTTAGGTTTAGCATGAATTCACCTCTTAAACAACTCTGTCTCGTCACATTCTGTTATTATCTCATAGCGTGGTGAATGTGCAGGTCACAACTTGTCCACCAGAGCGTTTTGGAGTTGTTGGATTGTGTATTTGATGAGTTTGATGAGGGAAACCAAGAAATCTCATTAGCCTCCGTAGTGTAGCTCTGAGCAGCGAGCGGTTCTGCTCCGCCGTTCTAAATATAGCTTGCACCGACAATTAAAGGTAACAAACCTACTCCTAAGGATTATGACAATGGGACAATTTGCCAAAATGTTGAACTATCCCTTTAAGAACATTAAAATAAGCAATGTTGGGGGAAAAAAAAAGATTTGGTGTCCTCAGTGTACGATGATGATGACGTTAGTTGTTCCCACAGTTGTGCGTCTTATTTACACTTCCTGTTGGGTGACACTGGGCCTCCATCAACACCTTCCACGACAGCGCTGTCACAGCTCATCAATGTCCTGTCATCACAGATACCTCCTCTTTACCTCTGGTGAAAAGAGAGCGTTCACAACTTTAGAAGTGTGTGTGTTGTGTGTTCCTTTAGTTTAGGCTGCAAAATAATAGCTTCTGTTTTCCCCACTTTCATATCTTGGGGGATTTTATTGAGTCTCGGAGCGTCTTGGTCAAAACCAAACAGTTTGAAGACGTCCCACTGGGCTTTGGGAAATTTCCCCGATTCTGCTAAATCTGACAGCAAAGTTGACGTGTAGCATATTACACTGAAGACGTAGTGCTGTGTGTTGATGTCCTGCAGTGTCCCAGTTTGTCCAGAAAGTGTTGAGTGGGAGTTGAGGCCCAGGTTCTGTGCAGACCAAGCTGGTAAATCCACTTCTTTCTGGTCCTGGTTTTGTGTACAAGATCAGTGAGTCAGTCATTGTGCATTTATATATGTGTCATATACAGTATTCAGTAATAATGCAACATTTTATTATTATATTATCATAGCAACAAGCTTATATGGTTGCAATTAACTCTCCAGTATAATTTCCTAATGTTTTATCTGTACAGTACAACGAGTGTCGCATCACAGCTAAAGACTGAGAGCAGCAGTCTGGGCAACAGGCCGCCACTGAGCTAGAACAACACAGCCCATTCTGAGATCTGTACTCATAAATCACCACACACACACACACACACAAAAGCATGCAGGTAGAAGACAAACATACACAGTCACACACACACACACACACACACACACACACACACACGCTCCCTTTCCATACGGCGAGCCCATCTGCAGGTGGGAAGGTGATTACTCACCACAAAACACCGGTTGGACAGGAGCAGAAAATGGGCGTTTAACTGTTAAACCTTAATGCTGCTGCACAGGAAGTCCAGGAGAAAGACTGAACACACACTCCTGGTCCAATATACTGAACGATACACACTGATCAGCCACTACATTGGTTGTTGTGTTACTGTATTGGATGATAGATTTGTATCTGTGGCCTTTTTTAATAGCTGATATTGAATCTTTAGTCATTTGATTTGAAACTTATTTCATATAGTTTCAGTCATGTCGCACAGCTCAAAGGCTCGAAGAAATTCATTGGTTTATCATGTCTTTTATTAGAAGTTTTGATATTTATAAGATGATAAATTTGTGCCTTTAAGTACCAAAACCATTTCACTATAATTGTACATCTCAGTCAGAGCTGATATGAAATGAAGAGTCAAATTCAGACTATAAAAAGACATAAGATTTAAACATTTTCACACAATTTTAACATAAAAAATACACTACTGATTATATCTGCTTGAAATAAGAAATCAAACTTAAAATTACATTTTTTCCTACATATTAATTCTTATTCAACAGAATAACGTAATACAATTCCTACTGTATTTCATTGGTGTTTTAAAAGGCACACCGGTATCTGTGAATATCTGAACACTACATATATATAGTGAAATAAAATAATATTGTGTTCCTTGTGGTTCACCTCTGTGATTCTTGATGTGATAACAGTGGCAGCCTCTGGTGCAATCGCGTCTGCTCGTATGATCGTCTTCATCTGTCTGTCTCCATGTATGGACCATGCATCCTCATTAATGACCTATTTCATGGCACATTAATTTAAATAATTGTAAGGAATGCAACATTAACACATCTCCCAGCTCATAACTCTTCCTGCGAGCTGCAGGGTTTTGGTCCTGGAGAAAAAAACAAAGCGGACAATTACGACTTATAGTTCCACATCTTTCACTCACTCAACAGAGGAGAGAGATGAGATCTGTTTTCAAACTTCTGTCATAGAAATATGGTTGAATAAGTGAAGCAGTAGATGTTTCAATGGAAACAGAGTTGATACGAGGACGTTAAGATCGATGCAGAGCCCAGAAATGTTGTGGTTAAGACCACCCAACCTGAGACTGAGTCAAAACCAAGACCAAGGGGAGGAGAAAAGTCCAAGGCCAAGACCAAACCAATGCAAGACATGGTAACATTTTATAATAAGTGCACACTATTAAGCATTAGTTAAGCTTTAAATACTGAATTCATCATTTACTGTATAACACATGAATACTCATTAGTATGTAGTTTATAAACACAGTTAAAAATGTTTTACTCATCATTGATAAGCACTAACTGTATATATAAACTACATACTAATGAGTATTCATGCGTTATAAATGAAGAATTCAGTATTTATTAATACTTAACTAATGCTTAATAGTGTGAATTATTATAAAGTGTTAGCCATTATTCCTCATCTTAAAAGAAAAGATGATTTTATATAAAATCGAAACCATATTTAATTGAAACAAAGCTTAGATTGAACAGAATAACATATCAGCACAGAACCTGCTGAAGTCTCCCACTTTGACACTGGTGCAACACAGCACAGTTTTTCCAGATGGTTACACACAAGCATATACTTTTGAAGAACATTTTTTAATTATCTTATTTATCATTGAATTATACTACATAAACCAAACTGAGCAAGTGACAGAGATAGACATTTGCAGTCTTGAGAGAAGATCCTGAGTCTAGAGTACCATGACACTAGAGCCCAGATTTCACATCCACAGTCCTGTCTGTGGTTCAGGCAACAAAAGCACTTTGGTTAAAAGTCGTAGGTAAAGACTGTGGTTATTGATGGATGTAAATAAACTCACTGTGTTTAACCAGACCACAGTGTTTCCCTATAACCTTAACCAAATATAACCATTTAAAGTTTAATGGATATTTTACTGCAAGAAAACAGATACAGTACACAGCCTGTTAAGATTTCACTGCTCCAGATTCAAAACACACAAAATATGTAAAATAAGATCCCATCATTATGTTAATACAATACTTAATCCAGACACATTTACATTTTGTACAAGACGCGTCTGCTGTTGCAGTTTTACTTGTATATAAAAGAAGATTTCTAGGCTAAACTCCTTCAGCCATTCGCCTGAGCTCCATTCAAACCGTCACAGAGTCTGTGATGTTCGCTCTCTCTCCACATTACATCATGAGATGTGATAAAAGTGCTTCCTCTTCATCTAAATACCGGTGTTTCCTCTCTGTGAAGTGTTGTTTTTCCCCTTTGCAGCGTTTCAAAGCCTCTCCTGAATACTTCACTGTCTCTTATACTCTGTTTTGATGTATTGCTTCATTTTTGCATCATTGCCCTTGATAAAACCTTGAATCACTGTGCATCTTTTTTTTTCCCTTCTGTGAACCAAAATCAGATTTTAACTTTTCTCCTGCACCACTTTCCTATAGCTACTCCCGTCCTCTTTCCCCCACATATAGACACAGACATTCCCCAGTGTCTCCTCCATCTACACTGGCTCTGTGCTTGAATTTTGCAGATATTATTTCTTCTTGATCAGCCACTGAATGCAAAAGATTAATTAGTTTCAGCCCAAAGTAAAAAATAAAAATCCCTGTGATTGAGCTGATATGAAGTATTTCCAATGATCAGAAATGATCTCTCTCAGCAGGGAGTTGCGCCTCATGGTGTCATGCAGTGAAAGGTAAACCTCCTTCTCCTCCTTCTCCGCCTCCTCGGCTTGATATTTATTTTGATATTTCACAACAACTCCATGCTCCATATTTCAGATTATAAAACCACATGAGGACGATAGACACGAGGACATATAATGGCACAAAACAGAAAACATCAAGCTTCATAATAAGCGGCTCACAGGAGGATTATGGGTATGTAATTAAGAGGTTATTTCATGTTTGCTGTGGTTTAAGAGGGGAGGGGTCTTCATAAAAGGACAGCAACACTCAATATAGTCGATTCACATCTGTGTGTGTTATCACACGTGTGTACGGCAGCAGGCATGTGCACAAGATGTAGATGTGCTAATTTTGTATGTATTCACACAAACATCATACACACACACACACACACACACACACACACACACACCAACATGTATAAACAGGGCATCACAGTGAGAGGGATCTAATAAACTTAATATGCAAACATTTAAGCCACATGTCATGATTTTTATTGGACAATTTTGAATAATTACCAGGGCTTATAAAGCTCAGACTATTTATTAAAGCCAGCGGCATCATCTCGCTTTAATAAGCAGTCTATTGTTTTTTCTTTCCAAATTAGACAGAGCTGTCATTCAATTTAAGTCGGAAAGACTGACTGCCTAGGACGAGGAAAAAAACATTCACTTATTAAACAATAAGGCTGGTCTTATTCAGTTTTTTCTCATTGTCAACAAAAAACGCAACAGCACCGATATTTTCTTCACTGCACCCTACAGTGATACCGTGAATCGTTAAATCAGGTCTAACAAATAGTTTCATGTTTTAAAAAAGGGCTCCCTCATTCATTAAAACAGTGAGGGGCTGCTGTTTTCAGCAAATAGGAAGAAATGATGCATTTGGTGGGAACTATTTGCAGCGGTGGATGAATATATAGTCGGTGCTCTGGTTAGTAATTGCAGCAGCAGGATGGTGAAGCGTTTTTGGCTATTTCTGGAAAGTAATGGAATATAAACAGATTTGATTTATTAAGTTACTGTTTAAAGTATAAAATACAGGATTTGACATTACAGACAAAAGCAAAATAAGGAGAAATAAGGAAGCTTAATAATAACAAATCATATAAGTGTCCATGTTCCTTTACCAACACGTTTGTTCTTGCTCCACTTCCTCCTCCCCCACCACAGGTGTCACATCTGATGAGTGAGGTCACATGTCAGTCACCCAAAATGAACATCAGAAGGAACCTCGAGAGAGGAGCCGAGGTAGAGAGAGGGATTTCTGAGTCAGTTGTTTTTTCATTGCTCAATCAGCCAGTTATTCTGCCTGTCTAGATCCATGTGCATCTAGGTGACAACATGTGTGTGTTTGTGTGTGTGTGATGGTTTCTCTGCAGTTAAACTTAGTCTGTTCTTTAACTCGCCTGTCGACAACTGAATAAAACAAGAAATGTACTATGTGTGTGTGTGTGTGTCTCTGTCTATGTGAGTGTTTGAGTTGATAAAAAAAAAAAAAACAAGTGGAAGAATGCAATTAACTTGCCAGTGTGTCTCTGGAGAGATGACAGCACTTTGAGATTCTTCTACCAACATAAATTAAAAGGATGCAGCCTGAGGCAAAGTTAGTCACTGTCTCAGGCCTGACAGCCTCCAACGCCGTCCCATCATGCCACAGGAAGGACAAGTGGACGGGCGGGCAGCTCAGCTCTGCCACTCATTAATATCGGACATTTGCATAACTCTCAAATTGTTTAAAAAAAACAAAACAAAACAAAAAAACAGTGCTCATGAAAGGTCCACGACGTGGTGCCACTGTTCTCCTCGTGTAATCCAGAGGCAATTAATGGAGGAAAAAAAATAGTTGCTTGGCAGTGAGTTTAATCTCATTACTACAGTACACAGTGTTTTTTAAGCTTTGTTATTTGTCTGTGCATTCAGCCCGGTCTAGACAATATGCCGTCTATTTCACAAGTAGGAGCACGACAAGCTGTTTATGAGATCTTGAGGGAAATGCGATGCTGCAATATGGCGGGGCTTACAGATAAGCCTCCCTCCATAGCACAAAGTCAAACAAGAGAGAGTTGGTTGGCAGCCTGCAGGCGTTCACTGGTGTTATTGACACAGAGCCTCCACCTCACATCGCCACATATTTATAAAGGTCTTTATGGAGAGATGCTTCAGATTGGGTTGGTTTTCTGACAGGATTTATGTGTGTGTGGGTTTATGAGTGTGTGTGTGACACCTGATTTATCACAAGTCAAACCGGGTGTCCCTCATGTCCTTTTAGAGGAATCATCATCACTTCAGATGAAATGTTCACACAGACCATTAATTATTATGAAGAAATATTTACACGAGTTTGGTGGCTGGAAAGAATTGTTTTTTCTCATGTATCCATTCAGCCAGAGCTGAAACAATTAGGCAATTAATCAATAAGCCAGTCAAAAGAAAATTAATCTGAAACCAGTAGGATTATCAATTATTAGTTTTCCAAGTAGTAGGCTATAATTAAAAATGGACTTCCCATTGAGGAGCCATTACCTTCTTGAGTGGTTCAGGCCAAATATACAAACCCCTCGATGTTATTTTAGATGCTGATCGTAACTTTCAGAGACATACAGCTGATGTCACCAGGACGGCCTTTTACCACCTCAAAAATTCATCAAAAATAAGATTTTTAGCATTTTCAGACTCTGAAAAAAGCTGGTTAATGTTTTTATCTCTAGCCGACTGGACTATAGCAATGCACTCTTAGCTAGATGACAAAGCAGGCTTTATTAGCCTATATCAATTCCAGCTTATTCAAAACACAGCTACCAGAGTTTTAACGGAAATAAAGTAAAGTATGAACATATTACTCCTATTTTAACCTTGCTGCATTGGCTCACTATAAAACAACAAATTGATTTAAATGTATTTTTGAATGGTTTAGCCCCTTCCTATGTTGCATATAAAACCACTTCTTGACTAAAGTTAAGTTAAAGATACTTTATTGATGCTTTAACAGGAAATAATAATGCTACAGCAGCACATGCACACAACCACAGAAATATTGCACATCTCTTTAAAAGAGCCTGAAATAAATAAGAGTTAAATTAAAGTATGTACCTAGAATCTACACTAAATCAGCTCATGGTGTTTTTAGCTACTATGGATCTGGAATAACCGACCACTAGAAGTCAGGTCTGCTACAACTGTCTTGTCTTTTTTACAAAGCAGTCTTAAAACGTATTATTTTGCACAAGCTTATACATAATTGGTTGTTACGCTTCCTTTTATTTTTACTGTTTCTAATTTTCCTCTGGCCCATTTATATGATGTTTATCTTATCTGTATAGTCGGACTTTGTTTTTGGTGTATATGCCTTTCTTTTGTGGTGCTCACTTTTATTGTTAAGCACATTGAGTCTGTGCTTGTCACATGAAATGTGCTATATAAATATAAATGTTGACTTGACTTGAATGTGAGCTGCAGGTTGTTCCTTTGCTAACATGGATCTGAAAATTACATTTACATGTTAATCTTTGGAAGTTATCTTCCAAACATTTAAATAGTGCAATGAACAAACAGTCGATTTGGCACCAAAGTCTGAATCTGTGGACTAAAAAATCTGCAGAAACTGTTGCCAAAAACCCTCATCACATTGTTATCAAGCTGCAGATTTGCCAGGATAAAAGAACAAAAAAAAGGAATACCTCCAGTGACAAAAGCTCTGTAATCCTGATCAGACAGTGTCTGTGAGTAAACGCTGTATTTGTTCCAAAAAACGGAGAGGGTATCTAAATTACCTAATCATCAAGGAATAAAATTTGGCAGCAGTACACACAGTGAGCATGGATGAGACTAATTTACTAAACATACCCTCCAGTCTCATAATTACATGTAATTTTACCGGCATAATTAACTAATTTAATTACTACTCCTCAAGAGCATCAATTATTGATATTACAGAGCATTCAGATGGCAGGCAGAGCCCTCGACGTGGCGCGCATTCAGAGGGTGATAAACACATGCTGGCTCTCCAAGAGTCTTGGCCAGCTTCCTGCTAGCTCTCAGCGAAGGGGGGATGAGCGAGGTAGAGACACAAGGAGGGAGGGAGAGAGAGAGAGGAGTAAATGAAACACTGTGTGTGTGTTGAGGACGGAGAGCGTGCCATCACAAACATCCATCCGCTCCATCCCACAGTTAATTAGAGATTTTCATGGGCCTCATGAGGAATTTCAGAGGTGGACAAATGAAGCTGTTTGCCCTCAGATGGCTGGGTGTCGGCCCCTTGCATGTTTGTTCACACACAGAGCGAAAAAAGAAGAAAAAAAAAAAGACAGACAGAAGTATAGACACCACGTTGTCCTATGAAGAGTCAATAACTGTCTGTTTTCTATGACATCATCACCTCCTCCTTTTGGAAACCGTCCCAGCTCTTGACAATTGCACTAGATTAGTTGTCCATTATTTATCCTCAATGGAAGAACAACAGCTCAGCCACTGTCTCTATTTGTCATTTTTAATGAACTAATCCAGCCTCTCCATGTAAAGTGAACGCAGGTGTTGTTGATATGGTTGAACCAATAATACTCTGATAACACGGCGCAGCGGCTTTATTTGGCACTTTTTCTATATAGTTGGCACGGTTAATATGCGTCTCCACTCCAAAAAAATTATAAAAGAGACTGATAAATAAAGGAGCAGTTCATCTAAACAAACAGAAAAGCATCCGCTGAAACATGTTGGTTCGACCGTGCATAACACACACACGCTGGATTGTTGTGTCATCAACATCGGTTGAGTAGATAAATGGTTTCAAGTAGTGATAAAGTACTTTAAAGGGTGAGGGTTAGAGTCACAGTCAAGTGTTAGAAATGCTTTTACTACAGCTTTATATGTATTGGAAGGAGATGATGATGACATACAGTATAAACAATAAACAAGCTGCACTTCATGGTGATGTTTTTGAGATTTTCTTTTTCTCATTTTTGCAAAGATTACTTGTCACTGTATTGCAGCTCAGTTTTAACAGTTAGTGTTTTGAGTGTGTACATGGCCTTGCATTGTCGTCCACTTTTGATCTGCTAGTGCACTCTGAGACCTGCAGAGCACATCACTCAGTCACAGCGCTCCAAAACACTGAGCATCAACGCTGAGGAGGAGGAAACAACTTGTCTTTCACAGAAAAATAAACTGTTAATGTAATGAAATGTAGCCCACTTACACACTGTAGTTGGTTTTATTGTAGTAAAAAAAAAAAAGGTGCAAGCAGTGCTTTTTTAAATTTGAACTTATAGCTTCTAAAACAAGACAAACTCCATGTTTTTTGTGAAAAGTTGTGTAATGTAGATTAAAGACTGCAATCTAAAAAGTTCCTTAGACAATATACTGTATGTATATATATGTTATTTTTATTCTTTATTATCATTATTAGGAGCTATAGTTTCTCTATTTCTGTGTCTTGTGCCAACCTGTGAGGCACTCAAGACAGCCGATGTTTAGTTTTATGTGTCGCCTGGACAAATCAGAGAACCACATAATTGAAGCTCTAGTCAACCCTTTGAAAAGCTGCTACAGATTAACTTCTAGGCTAAGATGCAATAGCCTGTATATCTTATAAAATGCACATTTTTTTGTATCTTTGTATTTTTCTTTCTTTTAACTATTTATACTGTGACCTGTGTCTGCAATAAAGCCTTATATTTAGCCCTCTTTTACAGAAATCAACCACTAATTTGTATTTTGTGTTTCTTTTTCATTATGAAATGTAAAGTAGTAGTCAATTTGTAGATTTTGAGTTATTATGATCCTATACAGTACATGTATCTGAGTCTTACCTTAAGTTGTGTGTATGATTTGCATTGTGGGTGTGTTGGGCCCCAGGAAGAATAGCCATGATAAAGTAAAGTATAGTACAAAGGGATAGATAGATATTCTATATACTGTATTGTCTGCTTGCCTATATGTGACCAACCCTCTTGTGACTCCTTGGATTTATCTAGCCGCCCCATGGGGGGTCCCGACTCTCTGGTCAGGAACCACTGACAGAACATGCAGCGAGTAACAAGACGATTTCAGGAGCGAACATACACACAGAGAGAGAAATTCAGTGTCAGAGCGGTTCAGGCCTGTCCCATGTGAGATGGCTGGCCTGTACTTGAAGTGGTGAGGCGAGGCACACTGAGCACTGGGGTGAAAATGAAGTGTCTGACATCACCAGAGTGTGAGCGTGCGCGTGTGCGTCTGTGTATGCGTCACCGTGTTTGTGTGTTTGAAAAGAGAGTGATACAAGTCAGTGTGTGGAAAAGGATGTGCGCCTGTATGTGATATTTGCGCTGAATACATGTCGCCTCATATGTGCACGATGTGAGTGATCATGTTTTTTGTATGCACGACAATATACTTCATGCACACGTTTGTGCGCGCTGACATATGTGTTTGTGCACTCACATATGACTGCGAGTGTGTGTGTGAGTGCCCTGAGCATCTCCTCTGCGCTCCTCTCTAATTATATTCATAACAGCAATCTGAATGTGCAGGGCCCATGATGAATGTGCCACCCAAGTGTGACTTGCTCCTAATAGGATTCTGGGATATGCCAGCAGTCGACAACAGGGCAGACAACACACCGCGCCTCAGTGTCACACACACACACACTACTCATGCACACATAAATTCATGGACTTAAATTGCACAGAGACACAAACACAAACACACAATCATACACAGACTGTATAAAAAGTTCACATGATTGTGCCACTCGTTCATTCTCACTCACTTTCCTCCTCATTATCCCTCTCTCCCTATGAATTTGTACATCTCACCTTCACTGAGAGGTTTTCTCCTCAACCCATACACTGTGTGTGCATGTGTATGTGTGTGTGTGTGTGTGTGTGTGTGGCTCTATAAGCGCCAGTATTTGATGAATCTCATGCTCCTTGTGAAGAATGTGTCAAAATCATGTGACAGTTTTAAATGATCTTTCTCACTTACGCAAATACAAAAGAAAAAAGAAAAAGAGACACAAGTGGCGTTGTAATAAAAACCATGTTCGTCTCTGCCAATACGACAAGTCTTTACTTTACAAACTATACAATATATTCTCCTTTTCACTACCTGCCTGGTTGTTTCCTTCTAGTACTGCAGCAGCTTGTTTATACATCTCATATTCTCTGGTTGTTCTTTACTTAAATAAATAAAACAGACATTGTGCTTTTATGCAAAGTAATTCACAATTTGCTTCTCATTTAAGGTTTTACACTCACACACAAGGTGCAGGCTTGAGGAAGACACACTTATAAACTCAAGCCATATCAACTCCACTACAACAATGACTGGCTGTCAGAAACAGGTGCTACTATTTGCATGTGCAGCATGTAGTCAAATAACAACTGAATATGTCACTCACGACATGACATTAAAAGCTACGTCAGCCGTTTTGCTCTGAGGTTTCAGGATGTGCTCCCTGCTCCGAGCAGCAGCAGCGGCGGCTCTGCAACAAATTTGCCGTCTAGCCTTCAGCGGCGGCGCTCCCAAAGTTCAATATTTGTTGAGACTGTGTCACCGAGGTGTTGGTTCGATGATGTGGTCACTTCTGAGGCTGCAGGAGAACTGTAGTGTGCTGGTCTGTCGCTGCGCTGTAGCCTCACATGTGGCTGTTCAAGACGCTTCATCACCGTTACCATAGACATGATGTTTTTAAACTGCAGCTTGCAAATGCTTTAAAGGGATAGTTCAACATTTTGGCAAATTGGCCCATTGCCTTAATCCCTATAGTCATAGCAGTAGGTTCGTTACCTTTAATTGTCGGTGCAAGCTATTTTTAGAACGGCGGAGCAGAGCCGCTAGCTGCACAGAGCTACGCTACGGAGGCTAATGGGATTTCTTGGTTTCCCTCATCAAACTCATCAAATACACAATCCAACAACTCCAAAACGCTCTGGTGGACAAGTTGTGACCTGCACATTCACCACGCTATGAGATAATAACAGAACGTTACGAGACAGAGTTGTTTTAGAGGTAATGCAGAGACTGCTTGCCGAAAAACTGTCCCTGACAGGAACGCGTATCAGCGGTTTTGCATTAATTTACCTCTAAAACAACTCTGTCTGGTAACGTTCCATTATTATCTCAAAGCGTGGTAAATGTGCGGGTCACAACTTGTCCACCAGAGCGTTTTGGAGTTGTTGGATTATGTATTTGATGAGTTTGATGAGGGAAACCAAGAAATCCCATTAGCCTCCGTAGCGTAGCTCTGAGCAGCTCGCGGCTCTGCTCCGCCGTTCTAAAAATAGCTTACACCGACAATTAAAGGTAACAAACCTACTCCTGAAACTATAGGGATTATGGCAATGGACCAATTTGCCAAAATGTTGAACTATCCCTTTAAAGCAACTTTACGATAGCAATACTTTAAAAATATACTTAAACTCTAGTGGAAGGACATTTAACGATTAAGTCTCACACACAAAAAAGAAAATGCAAAGGATCCTGGGATGATGATACTCATTAGCATATTCAGGATTATTTCTACATCATTTGAATAAAGTGGGCTCTATAGGTTGCTGTATTTAATATGCTGTGTATTTTGTGCTCGGTGCTTGATTTCCATAAGAAAGAGCGACCTGCTCTCTACCGTCAAGATCAATTAGGAAGCTGCACCTATTCAGGTACAAAGAGATGAGATCTGAGACTTGGAGTGGATGTATGGGATAGGACATATAGTCGAACAGGCCCTTCCTCTGGGATGCCATTACCATGGTGAGATGGCACAGGAGGCCTTTACTGACACACACACACACTCTGCATCAATCCGTCAAAGTGTCAGCAATGGTTTCTTCTCTCCTGCCTCCAAAGAAATCCATTGTGTCGGCGCAAAATCCCGCCGCAGCGAGCCGCAGAGAGGCGTCGTATGAACGTACATACACCGCTGTATACCGTACAGTATATATACATACATACATCACATCCATCCTGTGAGTGACATCAAAGCCACGGCTGTTTGATGTGTTGGCCGTCTTGGTTTTGGTCCCAGATGAGCAAAAGGGGGAGTGACAGAAGGTACACACACACATATATATATATATAGATGCACACATGGACATTCACACACACACACACACACACACACACACACACACACACACACATATGCAGGCATGCACACAGGCAGGCAGGCAGGGTATCAGGCCCCCAGCGGCCCCCAGCAGGCCCCTCAATAGGGCTCTGATGAGCGGTGGCATTGATAGACCATCTGCATCTGTAATTGTATCACGTTGGATTACAGTGAGCGGGAGAGAAACACAAAAGAGGAGAGGAGAAGAAGAGGAGAAACAGAGGGAGGGAAGAGGAGAGAAGAGGAGGAGGAGGGAAAGAACGAAGGATCAAACCTTCTTCTCCTCCTCCTCCTCCTCCTCCAAGACACCCTCGCTCTGTCTTTCTCTCAGAGACAGGTCCTTATCCTGGAAGAAAAGACTTAATCCCTAACGCCCCCAATTTATCACCTCACTCTGCTTCCTTGTAACCCCCCCCCCAACCACCACCACCACCACTCCCTCCTCTCTCTCTCTCTTTCCTTCTCTCTCCCTCTCTCTGTGCTGCTGCTGAGGGACAGCGGTGTCTCAGCTGTAAGGTTTTTTTGTCCCTCCTGGGAACCTGCCTGGGAGATTGATCTGCGCAAAGACTTTGGGGTTTTTTTACGCACCACGGAGCCGGCGATGTATCAAGATGTATCCGGCGTGGGAGTAGCCATACCTGTCGTATCCAATCATGGCTAAACGGACAGATGAGGGGAGGAGGAAGGAGCGCAGACGGCTGGAGACAGAGAGAGAGAGAGAGGGGGATGGATGGATGGATGGGGTCGGGGAGTTTGGGGTTGTGTTTGAGGCAAATTAAACAGCAGGAAAAAAAAGGAGAGGAGTTTAGTTGCATGTAGTGTTATATTCTAGATAAGGATTACGGGTTATTAGTCCACTTTTCATCCTTGTCATTTTCTGAAAGCTCAGACTTTCCTAGTGCCGAAGCATATATACAGTCTGTATAGATGTAACATGTCCTATGGGTGATGATGTGATACAATGATGTTACACTTTGTCTATAGCAAGTCTATCCATAGTTAAAGGGTTTTCTGCAGCACATATGTAATATTTCTTATGCACAACCAAACATTGTCTTCAAAAATGACAAAAAACACCATCACATATTCAGAAAGACGTCAAACAAACAGCCTCAGACTCAGGGTCTCTCTGCTCCAAAGGCCAAAATAATGATCCAGTCAGTTTATCAAACAGAAGTGAAGACATCACTCTGTTTGCTTGGGAATTAAATCTTTTCATCTGAGAGGCAGTGACACAGTCGTACAGATCTAAGTGTTTAAATCCTGAGTGCTTCTGTGTTTCAGCTCTACAGAGGCAGCAGACTCTCTGATGGTTTCACTTAGACAGATAAGTCTTTAAAAGTTTTCTGCTTTGGCAATCCATGGAGCGGTGGATGAAGTTATATATCATATACAATTTACAAGGTGTATATTTGTGTAGTCGTATCTGTCATAAACAAGAGTTTATGAATTACAGGGTGTGTTTGTGTCGTGGTGCTGCCGCGGCGAGAGATGGGACACCGGGTCGGAGGCGCTGATCTAGGTGGAAGGCAGAGAGCCTCCATCATCCCTGTAACGAGTCATTTAACCATCACAATTACTCTAAAGCTGTTTAATTAAGGTAAGAAATCTTGCATAGTTCCTCTTTCAGTTCATAGGTATTGTCCTTTTCTTGTACTCCACACATCAACTTTAGTCATATCTCCAGTTCGTCTACCTCCACCTTTAAACTTAAGAAAGTGCACAACTCTCCAAAAATCATCATAGTGAAGCACAAGGGACAGTGCAGTGCAAAATTACTGACATCAGTAGATTCATCAAGCAGAACAGCAACAAACAAACAGCACTAGCACTTCCCTGGCTGCATTTTCATTTCTTCCACCACATCAGTAACAGCTGTAATGAGCTCATGCTGAATTTTTACCAGACACACTTTCCCTCCATCTTCCTGTTTTCTCCTCACCAGCTTATTATGTTTTTCAATTTCCATAATTCTCCATGTTGTTAGGTTGTGTATGTCCACTCTGCAGGACATACACCAAGTGATTTTAAATGTACCACTGGCCTCAAATGTCTCGTGGTTGTTTTGTGGCTCATTTGTAAAAAGAAAAACGGCTGTGACTCATATCGACTTCTTCTCTGAGGAGAAAAATGCAATGATATTTAGCTTTTACATGGTCATGTGAAGCTACAAAGAAACATCTATAGTAGCTACCGTAGCTCCTAACTCCTGCAAACTCCAGTGGTCTCATCTGTAATGACGCACTAACTCCATGGAGATGCTGGACAGATGGACGTCCCATGTGAAGGTACATGCAGGGACGCACCGAAAGAACTGCAGGGCTTCGATCTACTGTACACTTTTCGGGCCTTTAGAGGAAGAGAAGAGTCTGGCTACCATAGCAACAGCAGAGAGAGAGAGATAAAAGAAATCACAGCTGGTATTTTTGTATACAATACTCCTGACCTTTATTGACTCTGATTTTACAAACCAAAAAGTGTTTTTTCTATTCTTAGAAATATGAAGAGACTGTTCCACATGATGAGAATTTTATTTTTGAACACTTTGCTCATGATTAGTTGAAGTAGAAGTATTTTTATTTTCACTGGACATTTGTTTTGTTGAGAGCTGGGCACCAACCTTCTGGCTTTGGGGGAAAAAAAGAAGTGTAAAATCAGCTGAGACTCGACCCTGATGCCTCGGACCTGGACTCAGACTTATGGTTAAGACTTTAGACTTTTTTAGACTTTATTTATTTGCACATATAAAATAAAACAAATACATTTACTTATCTCTCTTAATAGGAAGGAAGATACGAAAAATGTGCTGGGGGAGGTTGGAAACCCGAAAGGCTTATAGCATGACCTCACCTTGACCTAGCAAATAACTTAAACAAAATAAAGAAATAATATTAACATACCTACATGAAGTAAATGAAGATAATGATAGTAAAAAATAATAGTAGTAGTAATGATAACAACACTAAATAAATGGGAAAAAGTGAGATTAAGGATAGATACAGTAAAGAAATACCAACTCTGTGTGTCTGGCTCAGTTTCAAGACGCCGTCAACAGTGATGCCAAAATCTTTCTCTAAGTGTTACCTGCTTAATGTGATTTGCTCGACTGGAGCTGATACCTCGGCTCAGTGTTTCCAAGCTGGCCGACAACACACTTTTTCTCTATATTTCCTCTATTTTTTCCACTATTTCCCAACAAACATACACACACATACACATACACACACACACACCCTTGTGGCTCGACCCCTGCATCAGTGAGCTCCAGTGTGTGTGTCTCCGCTGTGTGCCGATGTATCTAAGAATCCTATTTTCCTGTTCTATTGTGTAAGTAGAGATAGAGGCCCCGTCACTAACAGCGCAAGGTCACCGAACACATCAGCACAAAGAGCCCTATCTCCTGCTCTCTGTCCATGTGTGAAAGTGTGTACTCTCTCTTTCTCTATCTATCCTCCATCTCTCTCTCTCGCTCTCTCTCACACACACATATACACACTCTGCAGTCACTCTTTCTTATTCATTCACTCTACAAGCCCTGAGCAGACAGCTCCTTGAATGTCCTGACCCCAAAATACGCTGAAATAGCCACAATAGTCTCCCTGACTATGAATTATCAGTCCTCTCAATCTGGACTCAGTCGCTACTACTTATCCCAGTGTGTGTGTGTGTGTGTGTGCGTGCGTGTGTGTGTGAAGAGAGGTAGAGAGGTGATGGCACTGTAAGATCGGGATCAGACGGCAGCAGCAGCAGGACGGCACAAAACTTCATCATATTTGCATCATCCTCAGGAAAACAAGACGACAAGAGGCCTGCAGCAGCTCATCACTGTTCGTCTTATTTTTATGTATGCAGCTCTTTTCTGCTCCGTGTTGTGGCTGAAAGCTGCTTCGTCTACAAGTTACAGGTTAAGGTGTGTATGCTAGTGGTATGAAATTTAATATGTGGGTTTAAGGGGGGAGGATACAGAGGGTCTCTCTTTGCTGTCGCCTATACTACCGCCTGTTTATAAAGACATTACAATACCACTAGTTGTGCCCTTCCTTATAATACTATAAATCCATGCTATTTTTAATGTGGATCTGTTGCTCTAACTGGACTTCCTGGAGACTTTTTTATTATATCATTGTAACGTGAAACAAACAAATGCTGTATTAGAGAGAACCAACCATTTATTTTCATATCAGAGCTTTGACTTTTTACATACACACATGTTGAGCCAAAAAACAACCTGGGTTACAACTTGAACCTTAACATACACAAAAAGGAAGCTTCACCTATCAACACTGACATTTTATTTTATTCTACTTTACTTAGATGTTGCCATTGCTACACAGCCACAAGCCAACAACATCCTGTTGTTATTGTCGTATCTTAGCATTGTGATTTTATTGTTGCCATTGTGTCTTTAATAGTTTGAAACCACATTGCTGTAGTTGTGATGCTTTTTAATGTTGGGAAATCTTGCGATTGATGCTGTTTTCTAAGGGTGGGAATCATCAGAGGCCCCCTGGTACAATACAGTATAATCATGATATTTGTGTCTCGATACGATATTATTGTGATATTAAAAGTATTGCAATATGCTGCAATATATTGCGATTTATTAGTTTTTTCATCTGAAAATGATCATGTCTCCAAATGACAACTTTGTTAACATGTGTTTTTTCTAATAAGATTCACTTCTTAGTCTGTTCAGATCAATACTTGACGTCAGCATATCAATACAATATTGCCATGCAAAATATCACGATACTATGCTGTATCAAATTTTCCCTTCACCCCCACTGCTTTGTGTTTTTAAGTTCTCTGTCCAGGGATTACGGATGAAAATTTGCCTCAACTAAATGTGATAAGACTGAGAGCTGTGCACTGTCCCTGTCAAAATAAATAAACAAATAAAATCAGCATTAGGAGCTGTTTACCTACCAGTCTTGTCAAGAGCGTCAGCCATCATTGTTTTTTACAAGAGAGGAGGTTATGATAGTCCCTCTGAGCTGTCTGCTTCTTCAGGGCAGCCTGCAGGCTGAAGTGACTCAATGTCAGGAAGTGGTGCAGACAGGTTAGCAAAGTTAGCTTCAGGAAAACAGAGGAAGAGACAGAAAGAGTTTTCTTTCCTCTGAAGTTGAATGCAGAATTTGTTACATATTTTCTCTGGTAAAGCGGTAAAACATTTCATTGCTGTTGTAAATTCAGGTGTATGTGCTGCAGAGAAACAGTGATGTCTGCGTGGACACGTGTAAAGCCCTTTTCTTCACAGAGCTTTAAAGATCCTGAGCTTTCTGTCTCATTAGACAAGCAGAGCAGCCGTCATCACCATCTTCTGATGACCTGCAATCATTACCATGCAGCATACCATCATTACCATTAATGATCTGCAAAGTTACACTCTGCTCTGCTCCTTGAGCAGTTGATGCACCACATAGGCTACAGCGCTGCACTCTTTAATCAAACGGCCTCCTCAGAAAATATATTTAGCATCTCTAAAGGGAAGGGTTTCTTCTTATCTCCCGTTTTCAAATCCATCATTGTTTGCCAACGCTCCTACTATAGAAATCCCCAAGTGAAACGAGTCACTCCTGGCCTGGATCTGAAAACAGACGAACAGTCCGCAGTATGTGGGCCAGTGTGTTGGGGTAAGTGATTGTGTGACATGAAAGGGATTAATCCTAATTATACCATGTATTCGTCCACTGACAAATGTTGTTGCTACACACAGGAAAACATACTTAGTGTCTCAGCTGGTTTCATTGTTTTAATCCATGAGCATCCTCATTTTATCACATCTTACAAACAGCCAACATGTTCTTAGGAAACAAATGACGGCTGTATTATGTTATTGTGAGTGCATGAATTTCTACATTAACCGTCACACCTAAAACCAGGTTTTGCATCCCGTCTGAAAATAAAAAATGTTTGATAAAGGTTAGGAAAATACTGTGGTTTTGGTTTAATGTAAATTCTTTGCGTTGCGTAATGAATGTAAATAACTTTTTCTGTATTAAACCAGACTACGATCTTTCTCTAACCTAGACCTTAGTGTCTGAACATAACATGAACTTATTTGTCCAACTAGGTGGAAATTTGGGCTCTGCATCCATGCTGCAGTCATTAAAAAGACAATATTCAGAATACAGTTGTAAAACACATACTTTAATAAGATCAATTTATAGTCACTGTTAAGGAGCCTGATAGACACAGGAATAAATTCATTTTAAACCTGAGCGTCTTGCCAGAGGGCAGCAGTTCACATTCTGGGTGTAGAACATGTGATGTTTCGTTAATAATCTTATTGGTCTGCTTCGAAGTGGCCTGTTCAAAGATGATGTGATTTACTTTTACCACCTATTATTTTCCCATGCAGTCTTCATCAACCTCATCACTTCCTTTCTGACCTGCAGAGACAGGTTCCTAAACCCTGCAGTAATACCTATACATAACCATAAACCTTTGATCAACCCCATAAAAAAGCTGTTGTGAAAAGTGTAGACACACATACACCTTATATTTTCAGAATAATAAACTGTATTTTAGAATTAACACAATATTGTCATTACGTTGGTAGAAATTGTAATCCAGTCACTATTACGTTTTCTACTACAGTAAGCGTATGTGTGTGTGTGTGGGTGTGTGTGTGTGGCAGCACTGCAGCATACTACATAAATATTGTAGTGGGTTCTTAACCATCCTCTAGAGCCTCCTTTTGGCAACTGGAAGTGAATAATGCATTACAGAGTTGCAGGGAGGATAGTGCTTTATTACAGTTTTGAAGTATAATATGAGTTGTTTGCCTCTGAAACTGTTCAACAGGGGAAATGCTTCTACTTACTGTGGACCTCTTCGTTTTTTTCTTCTTTTTTTGGGCCACTCTATTTTTTTCTTTTTTCTTTTGATACATATTTAATAATTAGGGTTATCTCCTTTTCCCTAAAGCAATAAACACACACACACACAGAGAAGAGCGTTGTCTTTTCTGTTGTTGTTTTTTTAAATCACAAAAGTAAGACACGTCAATACGATTTGAAAGCTGTGATCAAAGCCGAAGCTTTTTTTTTTTTTTTTTTGGATCTAGTATTTTGGTTTTCTTCTCTGAATATTTTTGTGCTCACTATTGGTGTTTCCATGGTGATATAAATCATTTTTCTTTTCTACTTAACAATGGATCAAATGGAGCTAAAAACAGTATCAAAGCAGCTCATGGATGCAGTTTGAACGTTTTCTTTAAATAAAAATAAAAGACAGAAACACAGCCCCAAAGCCAAAAATTCTGTGGTGGTTTAGAAAAAGTAAGAGATGCTGAATTTCCATTTCCTGCTCATATCAAAATAATCTGTTATGCAGAATTTATATGAAACAAAGCATCAAAGGTTTTTCTGACCTTTCAGGATCATAAGTCGCCTCTTCTCCCATGCAGACTTTATTTATTATGATGCACAGTCCTGCTCCCCACACACAGGCAATATGACACCACATTAAAGCATGACAACGGTTTCCTCTCAGAATCACAGAGGCAAATGAGTGTTGGGAGAAAATTAACTGTTTAAAAAGAAGAAGAAGGGGAAAAAAAGCACAGATAGCTGAGCCTGTAACTTGAAATTGACTGTGGGTATAGTTGCGGAGATAAAGTGCAGAGAGGCCTGACTCTCTCTCCCTCTTCTGCTCTTATACGATGTGCAGGCTCTTTCATCTGGTAAACAAATGTCTGAGATCTAAGAGCTTTCCCATAGTTGTTATGCTAACCTTGGAGAGCGAAGCCACCCCATTTGCATTTGAAGGAGCTAAATATTAGCTAAGAAAAGAGAGCGCTCCCATTTAAAGGCATGAGAAAAAGTCTGCTGCCTTTGGTACCTAACCATCTGTGCTGGCTTCTCTCCCTGCACTGCAAACATGACTTCAGGAGCTCAGGGTGACTAACTGACTGACTGACTGACTGACTGACTCCGTATACACTTTGAGCCCATGACTCTGAAAATAAGCCTTTCTTGCACCACATCTATTAATTCAGATAGGCTCCACTGCTTTGCTCCATCCAAATAACGCTGTTTGGATTCAAGACCAAGCAGGCAATTTTCCATGACAAGTCCATTTTTGAAAATCTCAAAGTTTCAACTGTGTGATTGTGTGTGGATGCTCAGCCAAAGGAAAAAAAACAAACAAAAAAAAACACTACTGGTGTGGTGGGATATAAAACACATCGTCTTAATCACTCCAGGATTCACTTGCACTTTTTTTTAAAGAAGATCTAAGAAAGTAGATTATGAAAAATGCTGATGGTGCTGATCCTGCAAGGTTGTTTTTTTGGCCAAGAGACGATAGAAGGCAGAGAGCCTCCATTCTCCATGTCATATAACCATCACAATTACTCTGAAGCTGATCAATTAAGGAAAAAAAATCCTATATATAATATATAATTCCTCTTTAACACAACATAATATAATTAAAGTTTATACTGTTTATACTGTACACTATATGAGTTCAGTGGTGTCTCGTAAGGATTTGAGTCATGTAGTATCATAGATATTTGATTGTTTTTTGAGTGTTTGTTGTGGTTGAAAGAATTGCCCCCATGGGTTAGCATTGTTGCTATCCCTAGCGCCGGGTAGCCATGGTGTAACTACGGTTTGCCTACATCAATTTTAGTCAGGTTTTTTGCTCCCCCCAACACTGGGGGACCATCAGGACAACGATTTAGGGTTCAAAAATGTCCGGAATTCTCCTTTAAACAATGCACTTGGTGCACTGATAACAACTGCCAAAAAAATTGTGGATCTGAGCTTAAGACCATGAACTTTAGACGATTGAAACAGAGCTATGGCTAATTCGTGATGATCTGATTCTGACCTTTGTGTCCTTGATGATGCTCTGAACCATAAACTTCAGAAACACTTTTTGTAGGAGTTGTTGAGGTCAATCCCCCCCAAGGAACAAAAACATCTGGTTCTTTTAGCATAACAGCTGGATTCATTTTGATTTTTGACCGCAAAGGATGGGGAATAAAAGTAGTAGAGGTCCCTGTCTCTCAGCTTAAAGGGACTTCCTGTTAGGTGTGACAGCACCAATCGCTAACTTTATGTAAAACACTGAGAGGATCGATTGACTTTTAAAACACATTGCATGCGAAACACATTGATTGCAGTTTCAGTTCTTCTCTACAGCCTCACTGGTTTGTCGCAGTCACAAATACCAGTCCATACACCATACACCAGTCAGTCATAACATTATGTCTAATTAGTGAACAAACCGACTTCCACTGCTGAGATCATGTGATTTCCTATCAGCTGTGTGACGCCTTTTATAAAATTATATCTTTTCGTACTTGCATGTATGCTCGTGTGTGATCTGCATATTAAATTGTCAAGTTAATGGAGGAAACAGCGCGTATTCTCTTTGCCCATTTTCTTCAGAAAATGAGGTCGGGGGTCAGAAATTAATTTGGTGGACAGGATGCATGCTGGGTCACAGCTCCCAGTGGGAGGTCAGAGGAGCTCGCCTGCTCACCTTCAGCCTCTAAACCCTGCGGCTGCTGCTGCTGCACTGGAGGGTGTATACCTGTTACACCTTCAGATGGAGAGGGCACAAACACCCTGGAGCACAAAGAACACACACACACACACACACACACACATGCTACTGCTAACCCATAAAGGCAGCAGCAGCCGCCCACTGCACACACTACAGGGCATGAAACCTTCATTCAACCTCTATAGTTTCCTTCACATACCACAACACATTCCTACAGCACAAGAGCATCTGAGCCTCATCCCTCAGCAACACACACACACTTGTTTTCCTTGAATGAGAGAGGGGGAGGGAGGTGATGGAGAGGTTTATGTAGAAAAGTCACATCTATGTTTTGTTGCAGTGAAGCAGAAGAGTTCATTTTTAAGTATATATTCCTTTTTGCTTTGAAGCAAAGTAAAATATCAAGTTGTTAAAATATATTAAATAAGGACTGCACAGTAATAAAGAGTAGCCTACAGTTTTTGGTTGATATGTTTTTTAAATGGGGTTAAAATGTTTTCACAGCAGCTCGTCACTCATCTTCTAAGTCGGGGTATAAAAACACTAGTAAACACTCTATACCAAATAAGTGCACAAGTTAAAACAAACACCATGGTTATACAGTAAATAGCGATTTCTGCACAAATTTCAATTTGACTTAAATTAAGAATATCCTAACTTTTCTCTGAGCAGCAGCTGCAGCGTCCTCTGCAGATACAGCTGCTAATTACAGGAAACAGATTAATTGAATCTTGTTAGGAAAACAAACACTAAATCAATACGTCAATACAAACCAACAATCATGCTATGCAACCATGTTGCATCAGGATATAACTAATATATTTACCACTGAGAACATCTCGGCCCACAGCTCTGTGTAGCATGAGGAAGTGGTGAAAGTGAAAAAAACTTGTGGCCATCCTGACATAGATGAAATCAACAGCTAGCAGGTCTGTTCATGCTATGGAGCATCACATTCAAATCTATATTAAGAAAATACATCAAAGATGACACTATACCAATGAAGCTGGAACATCTACAGTGTCAGGAGTAGGCCTGATCACAATTATTTGAGCTGACCGCAATGTACTTATACCATCGTTAAAATGGTTTCCATTCAGCTGGATGAAACTAACAGAAATGTCATATTTCCATCACTATTTCCAGATCGTTTTCCACCATTTGAGGTTTGACTGGTGCTCGTTTAATGACATCATCATGCTGCGCCCCAAACTGTTTATATTCGATGACCACATTTCGATGAGCAGGTATTGACATGAGCATCATGGTTTTAGTTGTAAAGCCATATGCCAAACAGAAATGTAGTTCTTATTTTTATGCTCCAGTGTTTAATGCCAATAAATGGTTCCTCTTCTTCATAAGGTATGTGTATTATTCAACAATGTCTTGTAGTATAATGGCAGAAAATGATCAGAAAAAGACAATTAAATTATTATTCACAATTATTTGTATGGCAATTAATCGTTAAAGTGACTACGAGGACTTTCAGAAAGTGGAAGTGTTTTCACACTACATTTCCCATGAGCCTCTGCATGCACGGTGAAATTCTTGGACCGGCATAAGACGGACGAAAGGGAAAACATTTGCCAAGAATGTTTTTATTAATCAAGAACGAAAGTCGGAGGTTCGAAGACGATCAGATACCGTCGTAGTTCCGACCATAAACGATGCCAACTTAGCGATCCGGCAGCGTTATTCCCAGCGTCCGGGAAACGGAAACTAGGAAATGCTGGGCGAGTCGACCACTTAATAATAATATCAAAATAACTATCAAGACAAAACGATATATTTATCGGAAATGGACACATTAACAAGTGTGGGTTCTGTAGATTCATCCACATTAATATGAGACTTTTTTATAACCAAAAGCAAACTTCTCAAGGTCTCTTTAACCAAAACGTCATGATTGTGAGAGCCTTAGCCAAGAGTTGTGTTTTTGTTTCAAGCCTCGGTATGATCCAGTGGAGAGGACGGAGAAACTCTGGGAACAATGATGGTTTGATGGGAATAAAAGGGAACACAGTTTTGTTCTCCACAGTGGAGCTCTTCTACATGATGATGATCTGAGAAGCTGCTGGAAAACCACATGACACACTGGGTCATTACTGTACATAAAGTTGCCAGGACTTTGTATTTGTTTAACAACCATAAACCGCTGTGACATCCATCCATTGCACACTATTATTTACACACTCACGTTGTTCAACATCATGTTGTCTCTTGTTGTTCTGCTGCCTGGTGGCTGCTGTCTGATGTCGTTCAGGTTGAAACCTTTGCTCCCACTTTGTTGCATATATATACTAGGTATCTCTCCTCCTGCACAAATGGAAAGTGGTGGTTGTACCAAAAAAGAAACATCAGCAGCCAAAGCTAATGTGAACTAATGTGGGTTTGGTGCTTTATTTTTATTACTTGGATCTAACTTTTGTTTTTAATGAGAGAGTTTAGTTTTTGTAGATTCAAAGTTTCATAGCTTCACTTGGATGAATAATAACGTTGGGTTGGGATCAGCAATCAACTCAATAAATGCTTCCAGATCAGCTGTCAGACACACACACACACACACACACACACACAGAGAGAGTCAGTGTCAGTGCGTGTGTGTGTTTCTGACATAAGGAGAGATTCAACCTTCACCCTAGCTGCTGAAAACGCACCTGATTTGCATTTTATCCTTTGCAACAACTCAAAAGTTTGTGTAGCATTTGAATGACGGTTTAATGGTATGCAAACAAGGAGGAAAGACGCACTGACAGAGTAAAAATGAAGAGAAAAGAAATGAATATGATGAGATATTATATTCCTCTAGATATACTCTTCTTTCTTTCTTTCTTTCTTTCTTTCTTTTTCTTTCTTTCTTTCTTTCTTTCTTTCTTTCTTTCTTTATTTCGTCTTCTCCTTCTCCCCATCCTCTCTTTCAATAACATTCCAGTCAGTGGTATGCAGTTGGATCATAGTGATGCAGGGTCTCTGTTGGCGTCCAGGGTCGCCGACAAGAAAGACAAGGAGCAGATGGTGGTCTTTGTCATTCCCTCCTCTTCTCAGCCTCCTGGCAAGCCTCACCGCCTCCCTCTCTCTCCCTCTCCCTCTCCCTCTCTCTCTCCCTCTCTATGCACCACCACAGCAGCACTCTGGGAGTCTGAATAGTGTCCCAACCTCTGCAATGCAAGCAGCCTTGTAGGTATGGACCTCAGCAACCAGATGGTGAGATTATTTGGAGCAATTAATTCTTTGAGAGAATCAGTGAGAACATGTTTGCAGCAGAGATTTGGGGGTGCATGGTTGAATGACATTCCTCCTTAAAGTCCCTCCAAGAAAAAAAAAAAAAAAAAAGGAGAAGTTTAGAGGGGGCGGGAGGCTTCCAGGAAGAACAGGGTGAAAAAGAAAAGGGAGGGTTTTTTTTGTTGTTTTTTTTTATCCGGCAAGAAAAGCGTGCGTAAAGTATGAGAGGCTGTGTATGGGAACTTTTCTTAATGAAAAGGGGCCGAGGGGTCGGCTAAGGAATTTCTACATTCCAGAGCAGAAACCAAACAGGAAAAACATGTTTTTATATCAAAATATACTGAGCATCTAAATATGGAGACTTGAACGAGCACTTTATTAGGAACAACTGAACAACTGCTCATCCGATAAGCCAGTCTTATGGCAGAAGTGCGATGCATAACTTAAACTTACAGTATAAATATCAAGAAAGAGAAAAAATGTGATATATAAAACTGTAGATTGAGTATTTTCTGCTTTACTTCATCAGCTCATGCACATCAACACCAGTCTATCATTATTTGAATGCCCCAGATCTGTTAATCCGACAGTTTACGGCTACTTCCTGCACGATGTTGCAGTTGCACCATGTCACGAACGACTCAAACTGCTTTTATCAACATGACAATGAGTTCATCCTCCCCATGGTCACCACTCACCATACCTGAACCAAGCAGTGCACATGTGGGATGTGGTGGAACAAGAGATGCTGCAGGAATTGATTGAATTGCAACACGGACCAGTATCTCAATCTCATGACACCAAGAGCCGAGGATGTTTGGAGATCCTGCTTCACCCCAGGATCAGTGTGTGTATATAAATATAAAAAAAACAACTCTGGGCATTCAATAAAATAAATTCCATCACATTATGAAAATCAGCAGTCATGCCATGTCAACTAATTAGCTGTCCAAAGCGATCAATCAGCATATCAATCAATCTGTCCATCAGTTAGTGTGCTGCCCTTTCAGGCCCAACAGTCTGTTGTGCTAAGCAGTGACATGAGGGCTGTGATCCGTCACCACGCCGCATCATGGACAACCCGACGACCCTGCAGGTCACAGGGTCGAGTTCCTCATTAAGTCTGACACTGGTTTTGTCATTAGTCTTTTCTCTGGCTCCTTCACTGAGGATTTAGACTCTTTTCTTATTTCCATTCCCTCTCATTTCCCACTCCTGTGAATGAAACATGTCGGGTGAAGGCTGGGTCGGGTGGAACAGGTGTTTCTGTCTCTGCCCTGAGAGTGGCCCTTTATTCAAATGTTATATATTATATGTATTATCTAAAAGCAATAAATATTTATGTTGTCACTATATATTTATGGTTCAGCATTTGTATGGACAACAACACTTTCTGCTTTATAAATGAGGCCCAATTAATAAATCATTACTAATGGTATATAGGTCGGTTTTTTAGTAGTAATTAGTTCATTTGACAAGTAGATACAAATGTCATGAACTCCTAAATGAGCAATAAATGAGAGTCAACACCAGTGGATCCCATTGTGTGTCTCAAGGTTATAGGCCCTGGGTGCTGAAATATTTGTTTCCACTATTATTAATGTGTGTGTTACATTTCCAAATGAACTGGTAACATTGGCAACAACGTTATTTCTAAATGAGAGATGTACAGATTATATTTTAAACACTGAAAAGGCTGTTTAACATGCAGTTTGTTCAGGTAAATGTGGTAACCAGAGCTCACAGTCGCAACAGTTTCTATTTACTTACAGTATGTTACAAGTTTTCAGGCACAACAGGCATTAATAGTCAGTGTCAGAGCAAATGACAGCAGGTGGAGTCTCTTTAGCCACAAAAATATGAAAAGTTTTAACCTCTTAAAGCCTGAACCATCAAGAAATTGACAGAAAATTCAAATTCTTTGAAACTGGAGTCTCTATTTGACCTCCTGACCTGGCAAACAATTTGAATGTATCACTCACAGGTTATGTGATATGTTTAATACTGTAGCCTACATAAGATTTTTTAGGGAAAAAAGTGTGACACTGATGATGTAGAGGTCTCAAAAACTGCATGTATTAAATATGATACACTTGGCGTTTAAAGGTTAACAACTAGAGGAGTGACAAATAAATGAATGATGTGTTACTAACAGTTATAACGTATTATAAAACATGACCTTATAAGTCAAGATAAAATGCTTTATAGTGTGTTATGATTATTGTTATAAAGCATTATGATCATTTATGAGTGTTTATAACTATAGTTATACAGTGTTATAACTGCATTATACCTCATTATAAGTATGGTTATAATGTATGTTATAGAGATAGGCGTCAAGTAAAGTGTTACCGAAAATGTTTACATCTACATGTCCATCTTTTTAGTAGCCTAGTCAATTGGCAAAAGAGTAATATAACACACACATAAATTTACTTCCATCATTTTGTTTAATTTGATTTATATGAAGCAAAAAATCCATGTGAGACATATGATAAGTGAGTGGCGGGGAGGTTCCTTGTTGTTTTTAAGAACAAGTTCGACTACCACTGATGTATTATGTACATAGGTGAGGTGAGTGAAGAAATGATGTGTGCACATTACTGTAAGCTCCTCTGGTGTTTGACAAGCCTGTAAACAGAGACAAACAACTCATGATGTCACTGATGTTGTGTCCGTCTCTGCGCCCTCGTGCTTTTCTCTGTGTCTCACATTTTTTTAGCTCACGTCGACATTTTGTCACCAAACTTACAACATCAGCAAAGGAAGCCGAATGTCCGAGTGTTGACTCAGATCTGGGAAATGTGTGAGTCAAACAACGTTTTAGCGAAGAAGCCGGATCGTGACACGTTAACGGCTGGGAGTGTTTCTGCTGCTGCCTGTTAAAGAGACAACAAGCAGGGCAGCAGTTGTGTGTGACTAGATGCAGCACAGGTGCACCTGCTGTGACACACGCACACACACACATATTAAAATATCTGTCTGCACCTACATGTTGTTGGGTGTACAAACAGGTCAGGGCAAAACCGAGCAGTCATCCAGAGCACCGGGTCAGGAGTTATTTGATGTGACTATATGGTGGGAATTGGGGAAGTGAAAGTAGCAGGTGGGGGAATTATGAAAAACTCCCAGTGTGGCCACAACAAGAAATCAGTGAATAACATTTTTAGACTTCGACTAAACTGCTTGTGACCTAAATGAGTGTGGCCCAGAACACAGATCCCACATTTAGCACAGTTAATCTGAGAATAGATCATGGCTACTAAACACAAACCCCACAGGTGGACCGACACATTGTATACCTGTCTGCGGGGACAGATTGCTAGCTATCCTTTTTTTTTGACACTAAAAAAGCTAAAGCAGGTCAATACTTTAATTTAACTTATGATGCATATGTGTGAGTGTTTTCAAGTAGGTGTGTGTGTGTGTGTGTACTGTGTCTATGTGTGTGTGTGGTTACTCAGGTTGCAGAATGTAAACAGTGAATGCACCTGTGTAAATGACACACACAGAGCTGTTTAGTTGAGCTGGGAAGGCCGGCAGGGAATAAGACATGTTGTGCAAAATGTGTCACCTGGAGAGTATGAGAAAGAAAAAGAAAAAAAAAAGAGTTTGGCACCACCAGTCATCACAACACACACACACACACACACACACACCTGAGCCAACCAGTTCACATACACAGATCTGGGTTCAGGAGACACCCTGAAGCTCTAGCTGCACCTGATAGATAGTTAAAACTGTGCACTCATGTGTTAGGTGCTGTGTACTTGGAGGGATTAGGGACTGTGGTGTGTGCTGTAGTATAGCAGCAGACAGACAGAATAACTACAAAAAAAAAAAAAAACCCAACCCACCTGTTGGGTATTTTAAGTTCCAGTCTGGTCTACAGTGAAAGCCGTTGGTGAAGACCTCTCCGTCACCCATCACAACCAACCACAACCAGACAACCAGCCGGCACAGCTGGTGTCAGTTTAAAGGTCATCAGATGGAGTGGAGTGAAAGTTTCTGAGCTTGTGAGCAGCTGAGACTTTCAGGGTTACACTGACTGTACCACATGTAGCCCACTCATCTATATGTAGCAACAACACACACAGTAATTTCACCTCACTCGAACCCATACTTTACCTTTACCTATTTTGTGCACAGTAAAGTAGAGTAACTCCCTCGTTATATCACAACTGTGCATCCCCAGGTGAAGTAATACACATTTCCAAACAACTATTTCAATAATACTCAACATAAACATACCAATTGCATTTTCTGATGCATTAGTGATGCCAATAACATGAAAAAAACAGATAATAATGATCATTGCAATCATTTTAAAGGTGGGTCAATGTGGAAAGGCAAGTGCACCCCACAAACAAAAATTGTTATTTAGAGTTTAACATACTCAAAAATTGTTCAGATGTCTTGGAGGAATAATAAATATATTTCTCTCCAAATAGATTTGTCATGTGTTTCAATGGACACTGCTAAGATTACAATGAGAACCCAACAGCTGAAAACCATGTAGCTGTTTCAGTTTCCAGGTCCTGGGATTGATGATGCTCACATTGTCTTGACTGTACTGAAACACTTTTACTGAATAGTGCTGCATTGATGTTGTTGAAAACACCTGTGCTTTTTTCTTCTCCTATAGCCCCCTGCACACTGGACTAAAAACCCCATTAACACCTGCAAACATCTGGCCTTTGACAAGGGTACAATGAATGTTTATGACTCTGTTGTATCACGGGCTTTTCTATGCAGTCACAGCTTTTCGGGTCGAGCAAACACTGTAAACGCACCTGTCACCTGCCCAACACAGTCTATGGTTATACTCACAGCACAGCAATGCTAGCCATGCTGACTGAGTGCTATAGTCATCCTGCAGAGAATGTGCAGTGGAATAAGGATTGATTTTTTAAAATTATAACTACACAGTATTAAGCATTAGTTAAGCATTAAATACTGAATTCTTCATTTATAATGCATGAGTATGTAGTTTATAAACACAGTTAAAAATGTTTTACTCATACTGTAAGGTTAGGGTTAGCACTCACTGTATTTATAAACTACATACTAATGAGTATTCATGCATTATAAATGAAGAATTCAGTATTTATTAATGCTCAACTAATGCTTAATAGTGTGTACTTATTATAAAGTGTTCCCGAATTTACACACATACATATTTAATGGCCAAAGTGTCTCAGTTTGAAGCAACAAGCACACCCATCTAATGGAGTGTTAGCAGGTTTAGCTGCTTCAGAAAAAAAACACTAATTATTACACTAATTATGGCACAAAGGTATAGGTATAAAAGGTGTAAACATCTGCTGTGGAAAGGCCTGTTGGGCAGGACTGAATGTTTTAGATAAAATATTCAAAATCATTGTTCCTTTGCATTTATGAAATCCTCAGCACTTGAAATATTGCACAATGATGTGGTCAAAAAAAAGTAGTGAACACTTTTTTTGCTTGTTTACACATTGTTAGTAATGTGTATTTTTGTAGTTATTCTGTTTTGCAACAAATGTTCTGGACAGAGTGTACACATGCGGTTTGGGAAACTATGATGATAATGTTGGGTCCTGTTTCAAATGTGGTGCTTTACGTTTTTATACAACATCAGATATGTTTATGGATATTATAGGTGTGTATACTGAGATCTGGTATCACTTTATTTTGCACTAAATTAACTTAATGTTAAAATCCTCTACATAAGTATAAATCCAGCACATTTAAAAGATAAGGGTAGGAGGATGATGGTAAGCCCATTACCATCCACTCAAGTGATATTATCTTGTGTTTTTACCAAAGAAGATGAGAAGAGGAGTTTGGCCATGTGTGCAAATCTCTTGCACAGATGTGAGCTTCTTGCAATTTCCACTCTGTGTGTATGGTTGTAACACTGGTGGCCTGCCACAGGAGAGTTTAGCTGAAATAGATCTAATGCAATAGTTGTATGTACCAACTCTCTGGTTTTCTCTTGAACTATACACACTTGTCAGAAAGGGGAAAAAAAGCAGACTGGTTGAGTAAGTGTCCTCTCTTTCTCTCTGTCTCTCTCTCTGTCTCCACACTGTGTAGCCACAACAAACACAAAGGTTCACCTATCAGGCTTATCTAGTAGGCTAATGAGTCTCTGGTTACCAACCTCCAAGTCCCCAGTCAGCACTGCTGCTATAAACCTTTGGGGAAGTAGAACCAAAAACGGGCCACGATTAGAGAAGTTACACGCAGAGGAAGCGTGAGAAAGCAAACTCAAGAGACAGAAGGGCAAAGAGATAATGCACACTCACATTCCCCCTTTGTTCTGAGCGGCTATGAATGATTGCATGTGTTAAACATGAGGTCCATCTACACATCACCACATCACAGGACAAATAAGAATAGAACATAACAAGGTTACTGAGCAAAGAGTCAAAGTGCACACTGTTTAAATTCCTGCTTACACACATTAGCCACACACACACACAGACACACACAATGTAAACTATATATTGAGGACTAGGCCTCGTCCCACCAGCTCAATGGAAGTAATTTCCAGGTATCCATGAGTTGCTCATTGGGCTACAGTGGCTGCCGAGCTATTAACCAGTTGGTCTAAAACTAGTTGTCACAACATCTCCCCATGCTTTTACGACTCTTCGCCGGTACTTGATTGCCCGAATTGGACACCAAGAGTTTCATATAACCATAATTTAGCAAGTAGGTTAGCTCGGCAGCTAAAGGGCAGAGCCGGCCCAAGGCATCAGCGAGCTAAGCACCTGCTTAGGGCCCCGTGACCACTATGGGCCCTAAATTGCAATTCACTTTTTAAAGCTATAGTGTGTAACTTCTGCCAACAATTCTGCGTAATTGCAAAAAGTGTTGTTGTTGGACCTCACATTGATTCACAAAAAAAAAAAAGCGAATGATGTGTTTACAGTTTGTTACTTTTAATAGGCCTAGGTGACATTCAGTATCCCACTCAGTACTATATCACTTTGAATATTAAGTCAACCCCAAGCTGCACTTGTTTTAGCTGAATTTGGTGCCATTTCAGATTGAAAACCATAGGTGCATAAAAAAAAACATGCCAGGCTAAGAAATAAGTTTGTAGTAGGTGTGTAAATGATCAATAATTGCTCTGTGGAGGCTTGGGCCGGCCCTGCTAAAGGGACAGTAACTTGAAAGATCGGTACCATCATCTCCTTTCCTGTACATGTAGGTTCTTATACTACAGTCCTCTGCAGGTTACTCCAAAAAGAACTGGCTAACTCAAAAAAGGATCCAGTGATCACATACAGGCCTTGACGCTTCATGAGTATAAAGTCCAGCGAGGAAAACTCTTTATGAGATCCATAATAGTCACATACAACCACAACAGTTTGCAAATGGCATCTAAATGTCCGTTTTGCACGAATTTCAATCAACATTTCTGCTGAAAAACAGCAGAAGAATTATTTTACATGGAAAAACTATTCCAAGCAGCAGTAGATTTTTAGGCTTCAGTGGAGGAAGCCAAAAAACTGTAGACTGCAACTTTCTGTTTTATTATGGACATAAATGGTCAAAGAGGTAGACGAGCATTTGTGAGTCACTGCTAAGGCTAAATGGACAGTGTTTTTCTCAGACCTCATCCGTCATCCGCCTGTCACGGGCTGGAGTTCATGCACCATGTTGCTAATGGAAAAGGCTATATAGCATCAAAGATTCATACCACTGACCTCTTTGAAGTTTGTCCTCGAACCAAACATTGTTGCCACACATTATTGAGTCGAACAGTCATTTCCCATGGCAACAGAAAACACAAGAGATAGAGGGAGCAAAAATGAGGAGAAAGAGAAAAGAGAGGAAAATACCCATTTACAGCCATTTAGGCCTTTCAGTATTCATGACAGAGGAGACTGTGGTGGTTCCCATAAAGTTTGGGACATTAAACCTCCAAAAGAGGCACGGCAGAGGAGGAGAAGGAGAAGGAGGTGGGTGTCATCCCCGCTGCACTCAGACCTCAGGGCCCCTGTGTGCATGCATCTCACATGGAAAAGGACTGAGGCTGAGAGTGGCGTCTGTGTTGTCTAGGCAACTTGCATGAAAAGAAAGAAAGAAAGAAAGAAAGAAAGAAAGAAAGAAAGAAAGAAAGAAAGGAGGAGAAGAGAGGAAAGGAAAGGAGAGGAGAGGAGCTGGGTGTGAATGGATGAGCTCCTGATGTGTGGCGCCAGGCTGTCTGCCCGGCTGGGCGGCTCAGTGCGCGGCTGTGAGGGAGCGAGCGGAGCGGCAACACGGCGCGGAGAGCGGAGGAATGTTGGAGGCATAAAAACACACAGCGGGGGCAAGGAGGGGCAAGGAGGCCCGGCCAAACTGGGCCTGTCACTGGGTCAGGGCTGAGGAAGTGACAAAGTTTTGTACATTAAAAGAAAACACATAGCCTACACACACACACAATAACGATCAATGTATTCAATCATTTATGATGATTATGGCACCGAGAAGCCAGTTGTTCCGTTGTTACAGCTCAGTGGTTTTCATTGTTGTTAGATTTCCAAAGTGAGGTGAGGCAGGTTTGTCTTTTCTTTTTTTCCCCTCTCTCTACGCAGGTGGTTCAGCTCAGGATCATCTGTCACTGTGTGGCGGGACCAGTATAATAATATAGGCTATAGGCTGCTGCTGCTGCTGCACGCCAGGCTCTCTGTGTATGCGCAATTACGCATCAGTGACTCTCCGGCACTAAAGATGCAGTCAGACACTAATCAGCGAGGCGAATTGGTGCAAACACCAACATCACCTGTGACTGGATCAATGAGGGAAAAACCTTCAACATCGTCTCTCTGCCTCTCTTTCTCTGTCGCTCCTTCTCCATCGCTCTCTCTCTTTCACACACACACACATACATGCGCACGCACACACACACACACACCTCTCCTACAGACAGGCAGCCCACCGCAGCGCACACAGAATGAGACACGCCTTTTTCTCGGCTCCGTTGTCGGGTCGGTGGGCAGCGGGCTGCCGGTGATTGACCAGCCTCTCTCCCTGATCTGTCAGCCGGCTGGCTTGGCGCCTCCCCTCTCCTCTATAAATGTAGGAAATCTATTCATTCCTTTCACATCGAGCTTAGTGAAGTGAGAGGAACTGTGTGAGGCTCCACGGGATGTTTTGACAGACTAGAATATCGCCTTTTGGTTTTTATCTTCTCCTTCTCTCGGTACAATTTCAGGCTGTATTAAAGTGGCATTTGCCGTGTTTACAGCGCCGTGGTAATCTTTAATTCCGCTCGCTAGTAGTAGTGTAATTGTTCGATTTTTTTTTATTTTTTCCTTTTTTTGTTGCCTCTCGTTGAGCGGTTGGTTATCTAAGATGAAGGCTGTTACTCCAGTCCGCCCCCAGGACTCCTCCTCCACCACCACCACCAGCAGCAGCAGCAGCAGCAACAGCAGCAGCCAGCTCTCCCTGCACTATCTGTCGAAGCAGAGCCTCAACATCGCCCGGTGCAGGATGGAAGAGGAGGAGCTGTTCTGCCTGCAGTACGACATGAACGACTGCTACAGCCGACTCAAGCGCCTGGTGCCCACCATTCCGCAGGATAAGAAAGTCAGCAAAGTGGAGATCCTCCAGCATGTCATTGACTACATCCTGGACCTGCAGCTGGCCCTGGAGACGCACCCTTCTCTCCACAGACAACAGCAGCCACAGCGGAGCGGGACCTGCCCTGCTCCTCCTCCAGCCTCCAACAGCAGCCGGACACCGCTGACGGTGCTCAACACTGACCACCACCAGGTAAAAAAAAAAAAAAGCCTCAGCGTCCAAGCAGCGGAGACTCGGCTTCTCCCTTTTCTCTCCATCTCTTTCTCTTTCTCTTCATCTCCCTCTCCGGAACTTATCCCGGGGACCCCCAGTCTATATAGTCTACTACCTCCGTGTCCGCGAGTCAGACTCAGACTCAGACAAAGCGCGTCATGCCCGTTATGTGTCATTGTCCTCCGAGTGTTAGAAAACACAGAGATGAATCTAAATGTTATATACTGTATATACACACACGTCTTCTTATCTCAGCCTCGTGAAAATCATGCGTAAAAGAAAAGAAAAAAAAAAGAAAATGCATTCGGCGTGGGCTAGATTGCGCACTTGATTGCGGGCTTTATGATTTGCATGATAATGACAGTGTGTGTCAGAGGCCCTACCTTATCCCAGGGCTGGTGAAGTACCTCAGCCTGCAGCCCACTCCACTGCGCACAATAAGAGCAATTTGTTATTCAATAGGCTATAAGAGAATTTATTTTGGGAGATATAGCAAGCTGATTTTCCACTGCTCTGCTGTATATCATTTATTTTTCACGGGTTTAGGCAGGCCTTGGATTTTTAAAAAAAAATCTGTTTTCCCCCTCCTCAATGGCAGCTATAAACGTTTAACCTGTTTGTTTTTATTCTTTTTTTTATTTCCCTTTTATTCTTTTAGAGGACATCAATAGTCAAAAAGCAGGAGGACACGATTTTATGCCGCTGAGACATGAGCACTGCATTGGTAAGTTGACTTCCAATAATATTATTCATCATTTTCAGTGTTTTTTTTTATTTTTATTTTATTTGAAATCATAATTGTTATTGTTATAGTATATTCTTTTTTTCTTCGTCTTTACATCAGACACATGTGGCCCAGTAGAAAACACCACAGGCCCTAAACGTGGCCACTGAAGCATCCCCATTAACTTGATTACTGTAGCCTGTTATGTGGTGTAAATTGACAATCTCAAGAGTGCTCTGGGGAGGCCAGTGGATGTCAGAGAAAATAATAATTGAGGAACATGAAATTGGCAGCAACCTCAGAGGCAGCTGTGCTTTGCGCAATAACTGTCACTAGTGTAGCAATCTGGGAAGAAGAGAGGGTTAAAACCTCAGCTTGTCCTCTCTTTCAGTCTCACACACACACACACACACATTCAGTCTTTGTCTATCTCTCCCTTCCATTCAAGCTACATTACAGCTCTGGCTTTGCTGTCAGATTTATAGCAGTGAATCTAAACACACCTGGATAAGACTGAAAGTATGTATGTATACGTTCAGTTGTGTGTGGTAGTGGTGGTGTCAGACACTCTCACATTCTCGGCGAGAGCCTCAGCTGCCTCCTCGCCACCGTCCTCGTCGTCGTCAGCCTTTTCCAAACAGCCCCGAGGAGCTGTGTGCTTGTTGTTTGACCTGGTTTGTTTTGGGTTGTTGATCAAGCATGGCCTCTGTTTTGTCGGTGGCGCCAGTCAGTCTGGAGTTGTGCAGCTCGCTCACTCACTCACTCACCCCCACCCTTCCCCTCCCTCCCTCCCTCCCTCCCTTCCCCTCCACAGGTGTGCAGGCTGCACAGAGCTGCTCCAAAGCCAGCAAAAGCTTCGCCAGGGACTCACACCCAACTGGAGGCACAATCACAAGGGGATTTCAAAAAAACGCTGGGAGGAATTAAACCCAAATAAAGTCACTATTCATATAAGCTTTTTTTTTTTCCTCCTTTTCGGTTCCATTGAACAAGGAATCACTGTGTAGACATCTCCCTTCCCTTCTTCTTCGTCCTGTTTAAGTTGCTCTAACTTGACTTCTTCTCACTTAAAAACATGGGATCCCCCCCCTACACCCAACGCAGAGAAGTTTTGTGTTGGAAACTCGTCTGTCGACAGCTATGAAAACTGTTTGTGAATTGTGCTTAAAGAATAGTTACAAAATGACTCCAGTTTAAAGCTTTACTAAACTGCGAAAATCATTGTACATGTTTTTGTACATCTATTGTTTCAAATAGATGATTTGTGTTGAACAGGGATCTGATCCCTGGGATCTTAAAATGTTTCATATTGTAAAGAAGAAGAACAATTCTGATTCGAGACAATTAAGATTGTACATAAAGAGACACAAATGTTCTATAAAAGTATGTGAAAGGAAGACTTATATGTTTAAAATAGATTATTGTAATTATAAGCTATTTTTATTAAAACCTTCTTTTTTTTGTCGTTATGTAAATATTGTGTTTCCACTGTTTATGCTCTGCCAGTAATGTCCTCACATGACGATTATCAGTTAACTCTTTGCAGTGTTTTTGGAATAGTTGAATATGTAGCATGTCAGGCTCATTGCAGAGATGTTGAATGTGCACTGAAGCAGCCCCTCCGTGTGTAGATATGTGGTGGAGTTCAATACAAGTTCCTTTTTTATTGATTTGGCCTGCTCAGCTTTCTCTTGAGTTGTTTTGTATTCATTAACTTAACGACAGCTTTGACCGAGGGGGTCGGTCGACTATTTGATCTGGAACAAAAAAGAAAAGAAAAGAAAAAGGCCTGATCTTGATTGTGTTACACTGCAGAAGGCAAAAAAAAAAATGAATCTGATCCTTACAGCACTTTGACAGTGTTTACAATATAATACATCAAAATCACTGCAACAACAATGTCGCTGGTCTATCTGTGCAGTCCGAGGAGTTAATGATTGACACCATGCAACCATGAAACTTTGGTTATACGAACTGATGAAATATGTGAACACGAAGAGACTCTTTGCAGACAAACAAACCAAACTGTGTGCAGACAGACAGGCTGTGTCTTTAACGTTAAGATATGAACTGATTTCCCTGTCGGAGAGTCAGCAGCCGTTGTTAATGTAAAGAGAAAAAAGAAAAGAAAAGAAAAGAAATGAAAGCCTTTATTTTTCATGACATCGAACACCGAATTTACCTCACCACCCTCCTGCCAGTGTGAGAGGGCACTTGTACATTACTGTCAGCTGCACTGTTGGACTTGACCTTCACTGGCTTGTGAGGAGTTGTCAAAACAATTAAAGTTTCCAGGAAGAACTGTGTCGTCTCAAGTTTTGTCTCAATGGGCATCACGGTCTCTTTGCTTTTTCGACGCCGGGCGCTGTCACGTGAAAGAATGAGAGGGGAGAAACAGGGAGACGGGGAGGAGGTGCAGGGGAGCGCTGCGCTGCCTAGAAATAAAGAAAGGGTGGATAACAGATACTGAAGAACGTTGCAGGTGTCCGCTACACTGTCAGCGCTCCAACCTGTTTGACAGGGTTCAGGGATAAAGTTTTTTATTATTATAGGCTTTTATTAATTCCATCACACACACACACACAGTCACGGCTTCAGAAACACAAGAGACAGCCACTGTGGATTCAGGATAAACATAAGCCAGGTGTTATTTGTTTCTATTCATACTCATAGCTTTATGATATTTTTTTAAAAAAAACTCCATGACAAACTAGTTTCACTCATAACATATGACCAATTATTCTAAGAAACATTTTTGCAAAATAAAAATTGAAGTAAAAAAAAATATTGAAGAAGATTGTGAGGATAATTTTCCTTTAGCAGAAACAACACTGGTGTTCTTCATCTGATGGGAATTATAAACCTCTCTGAAACAGAAACCACAACTACATTTACATCTTTCCAAATAAAACACTCAATACAGCAGAATCCAAGTCAATGATTCACAGCATCCAGGTTCACTGTGAATGTAGTTTCACTAGGTAGGGCTGTCACAACCATGAAGTTTTAGTTGCCATACAAATTGCGATTTTAATTGTTTTCGCATCAAATTATGCCACTATTATAGTATAAGCCTAAATATATAAAACACACACAAAAATCCTTTATGAAGAAGAAATAAAAAAACGCATTTCTGTTTGACTTTAGGCTTTGCAGCTAAATCCATGATGCTAATGTCAATACAGTAGATGCTCATCGAAATGCGAAATATTAGAAATTGTACGCCTCGTGATAAACAGTTTGTGGCACTCCACTCGTTCACTTAAACCATAGGAGAAGAAGAAGGGGGCACAACGTGATGATGTCATTAAAAGGGGACCAGTCAATCCTCAAACGGTGGAAAACGACAAGGAAATAATAATGGAAATCTAAGATTTCTGTTAGTTCCATCCAGCTGTCTCTATACAGATCAATGGAAACGATTTTAACGATGGTGCAAAATAATTGCAGGCAGCTCAAAAGATTAGGATCAGGCGATTATGTAATAACTGTGACAGGCCCAACTGTAGGTATTTGGAATAAAGCTGGACAACCCGTCATCAGTAAAGATGCACAATGTTTCCTATGTCAGAGCAAAACTGTCAGGTGAGGATGTGAAACAAAGCAGTTCACAAAATAATCGCTGAAGAGAAAATGTAAAAATCATTTTAATAAAAAAGAACTAAAACAAAAAAACAAAAAAAAAACAGGTGAGCTGCTGATTAATGGGCCATACAACTGCAAATCAGCTTCACACTCCTAATTGAGAGAAACCTGCAGTGTTTCTGAACGAGGCCTCACCAAGGTTATGGGAGCGTTCAAGTAAAAACAGCTCAAATGTTGAAAATTATAGAGACTGACTGTGTAATGTTGATTATTTTATGGTTATGGGGGGAAAACAAATTTAATCTCAAATGAAAAATTCATTTACATTAATTTCTCAATGGTTTTATTTTGGAAATATTCTGAAATAATCGTAAAAAAAAAACTATTCTGGACTCAGCTGTCAGGAAGACACTGTCCTTAAACCAAACAGTGGTTGTTCTTGTCTGTCGTCTTTCCCACAGAGCTACAGCGTTTTCACACACACACACACACACACACACACACACACACTGACCCTTGTTCACTTGTCCCCACATCAACCTGCTGAATGCAGGTTAAAGCGCTGGTTTTGACACCAGCGGCGCCCTGTAGGTGCTGCAGACGCCTCTCAGACGCCGCTGCTGCTGCTGCTGCTGCTCCCACCGTGGCCGTCTGAGGATAAGCGGGCTAACACACAGAGGCCACCTGTGTGTGTTTATAGACCACAGTAAGAGAGCCTGGCCTCGCTGCCCTTGGGAAGCACTGTGACCTTCAGATGAGAAGTTAGTGTGTGTGAAAATAGAAATGAAAAAAAAAAAAAAATGTGTTTCAGCCCAGGTGGTGGCCATCTTGACAGTCAGACCTTCCTGATATGATTAAAGATATTCTGGGTGTCACAGAGCGAGAGAGAGAGAGAGAGCGAGAGCACAACACGACCCTGAGAGTTCAGGCCTCAGTCGCCGTGACGACACAGCTGGCCAGAGCGGCGGAAATGCATTTCTCACAGTAAACGCTTAGTTTTCATAGATACATTCAGAGATATGAACCGGCTGAACCTTTAACTCAGTTCACCCCGCTGACCCTGTTTTCTGCTTCCACTGCTGCACATCGTGGTTCACCTACTTTTTGGATTCGTCACATAATCAAAAGTATCAAATTTAAAGAGAAGGCCCTAATGTTAGCGATGCAAAAAAATACTATTCAATATGTTTCTTTTGCATACACAGGTATATTATTTGTGATATTCCCAAGATAATTTATCAGAAATGCTTGTATTTACACACACAGTGCAGAAAGATGCTGATTTTACAGCAGAAGGACAAGCTGCCGTGATCTGCAGCCTCTATTAGTCAGCGCTGAGACTAGCTGCCATCCCCAGATACATTATTCATCTGCACTGCTATTATACTTTGCTGCCCTGTGTTGACTAACAATTCCCACAGTCTTGCTATTAGCCACCACAGTCTTCCTCCTCCTCCCTCTCCTCCCCCCTCCACCCTGCATCACTCCAGCATTTAGCGCTGCAGGAGTTTCCAAATAATTCCTGTTGAGACCGAGGAGAATCATGTGTGAGACTTGTTCCCTCAGCTTTTCCATCCGCCTCGTGTTATTTTCCGAGAACAGGTTGAATTCCTTCCTACCTGTGACCTTCCTGCTGCTCCCCGCAGGATCGTGGGAAAAGGCATCACATCCTGTTTGATAAGGACGGCCCTACAAGTTGGCACACTGGTCAACACACTGGTTTTCTTTTCTGTACCCTGCCTGCACGCTGAGGGCCGGACGCACAAGCACCTGTGGCTATTGACTAGAAACTGTCATTATGAACACAGTATCATTATTATCAAAACAAGGGATTGGCCTGGCTGCAAGCGGAGTCGGTTGTTTGCACAGGTGTGAGTGCGTATGTGTGTTTGGCTTTCATTTGTGTACACGTACCTGCAGTGGTGCGTTTTCCTTACAACGCTCTTGCAGACAAACCCAAATGATAATTGTCTGAGTATTTGTAATTAAAACTTTTGCAGATCACACACACACACACTGTAAAAAAAGAATCAACCAGCAGTACGTGCAAAAAAAAAGAATCCACTCTAATCTTTTTTTTTCCATGCACAGAAACACATCAGCTTTTATTTCCACAAAATAGAAGCTGGTTAATTAACCTTCTGCATATGTTAAACTGCAACAACAGGTTTAGCTGCGGCGCGTCACCTCCCTCTCTCCCTGATTTAACTCCACATTACGCCGTTCCACGGGGGCCTATATCCCTGCGTGTTAATCACTAGCTCTTCCCGGGCGCACAGAGAAATATATGGCGGGTGCTTGCAGAGGAACAGTGGAGGACAAAAACGTGCTCACTCTTGGACACTACTTGATTACAGACTAATTGGTCTAGAGTGATTAAATATCTCATGCTTCTCGGTAATTGCAGCTATTTAAAGCAGCTATTAGCTTAAGATGCCTGCCACCAACAGCCATTTACTCATAAACAAAATGCGAGATGCTGCACATTCACCTGCTCAGGCTGGAAACAGGAAGCTGGGCCGCACATCACAACACAGACTGTTAATATAAAGATGTACCGATCAAACACGTAGAAACATATGTCAAGTTTTACTTTTTAATTGAGTGTAATGTTGAGAAATTTCTTTTTTTTTCCTTTTATGCTTTCCCAAATAAGTAACAGATGTACATTTTTATTGATGCCTAATTAATCATAGTTATATTAATATCACCATATTTATATTGCTTGTCATAACTGAAGTGCAGTTATTGAGTTGACACTTCATGTTTTTTATATGAGATGAAACTATTATATTATATTGATAATCTTTACTTATAAAGCACTTTTCTTCATGTTTAATTAGTAAAAAATTACATTTATTTAAAATAAAGAATTGATATTATGAATGTTTTTAATTTAGCAGCTCAAAAACTCAACATTTTTTGTGACTTCACTCGAGCCCGGAGCCATCCAACACAACACAACACAACACAACAACAATCACAGGAGATGTAATGTGTGTACACCCACCAGTTTAGCTGCAGTCATGGGCCTCTTTCAGGGCAACAACAAATAATGACCGAGGTGAAGAGGAGAGGAAGAGGAGAAAGAAAGACGCTGTAAGAGAGGAGGAACAGGGGCCGACAGTGTGTGAGACAGAGAGAGACGGGGGGAGACAGAGAGAAGAGGAGGGGAGGGAGGGAGGGAGGGAGGGAGGGAGGACTTGGCATCGCCGGTGCCAACCAGCAGCTCCCGGGAGACCTGCGATGAATTACAGAAATGAGATCTCAGACAAATGCCAAGCTTTTTCCAAAGAGCAGCGAGAATGGCTGTGCCCCCTCCCTCCCCTCTGGAGAACACAGTGATTATAGAGGGGTAAAGGGGGGGTGGGGGGGTAGCCGGGGGTCTGCCAAGCCCCCTTAAAGGATCTGTGTGCGCCTGTGTAAGTGTGTGTGTGTGTGTGTAGAGATGGCACTGGGACAACAGCCATGTCACAGAACATGACCCTGAGGTGCAGCCATCAGACAGCCAATATGGCGAGTTAAATACCGCTGCTGCATCAGAGCGGAAGGGATCCAACTGCCTCCAATCAAACAGGTTTCTGTTCACCTAATGAGCTTAATTAATGAGGCTTAGTTTCCTTCTTTGCTCCAAAAGAGGGAACAATGTGCCACATTTACCGGAGAATAGGCCGCAGCAGTGTCTCTGTGACAGCGAGAGGTCGTCAGCTGTTTAAACCAGAGGCAGAAGATAAAAACACATTTATTTTAACTCGCCCATATTTTAACAGCTCTCAGTGTCTCTTGTATAAATAGAACCGGTGTGACCGCAAATTCCAACCGCGACTGAATGATTGAATTTATTTAGTTACTACTGGATGTAGCCTATCTGACTGAAATCGAACATCACGATCACAATAGATGCAAAGCTCCAAATCCTGTTTCTTCTGCTTCTTTCTTTTATTTTAAATGTTTGCTGTATTTATCATGACTAAGCCTAAAAATAAAAGAACAATTTGGCCATTCATTCGCTTGGTTTTCATGGCTATTCCTGTAGACTTTGACCCATATTCTATTATTTATAGTGCACAGGTGGGTTGAGTCATGCAACTGGAATAATAAAACAATAAAAATAAAAAAAGCAAGTTCTGCAGTATTTAAATCAAGTAAAACTTGTACTGGAGTTATGTTTGTAACAGAGTTGTTGACCTTGTCCATGTTGTCCACTTTGGTCCACCAGTGACCCCGAAAATACCCACACAAAGACAGACACTGCTAAAACTGGCACAAGGTTTGTTTAACATCAAGATAGGAGAAAGGACACTAAACAAAAGACAACAAGTTGAAAACCCAGGCTGAGACGCAGCAACGCCACCAGAGCTGTGGAGCAATCAGGAGCTGCAGGGCCGTGCTCTTATGGCTGAAAGTGCAAACACAACTTTTTCTATCCTTATCCTATACAGTGCATGCAAAGCAACACAGTGATAATCTATTCCCCAAACTTCTGCATGTGGCCACAGATTAACATGCACGTCACACTTTACTGTTCACCTAAAGCATCTCTATACGACTCACCATAAAGTTTCTACCTCCATGAGGAAGTGATGTCATCCTGTGTAGATAGATGACGGATTCAGCCTCACCAGCTCTTGTGGCGTTCGCTGTCCCAACTGGGAGTTTATGTATTCTGCTTTTTTATTTCTGTATGAAGGTATTGAGGTTTGGTGGAGCGTAGATAGATGATTGGTTGATTAATTGATTGATAGCTTCTGTTCTCATTAAAGCTGACAGCACCACGTTATTCTGATATTTGAAAATTCCCTCCTGGGACTCGGATATGAGCGATCACGTTGTCTCTTATGAAATTGTCTCTGAGTGCGAAAAACCAATTCAAAATGGGGGATTTTATTTCAGAGACTGCCGGAGGGCAAACCACATCAAACCAAACACAAATCACATTGGAGTCTGAGATGACAAATAGAGACCTTGAATAACTGCATTACTGCTATTATATTTGGAAATGGGAAAAATTAATTTCACCACACTTCAATGTTTCTGTTTCCTCACTGATCTGGAGCCAGCCACACAGCTGGATTATCACATAGATCATTTACAGCTGCATTAGGAAAACGTTTCTTTACATTGCCACAGTATTTAACATTTGTGTCATCTGACTGCACAGTGGCACCAAAGTTAAAACTGACAGCAGAGAGTCTAGACTCTGTGCTGTAAGTAATAATTAGATCAATTACCTACATTAAATATAACCTAAATTACATGATCCGCGCCTTTTATTTTCCGTCTACATTTTGTGTAACTGCTAATGCAAATTAATTTCACAAAATAACACAAACACACACACTGACCTATTTTATTTTTATTAAGATACAATAAAGTTTAGTTTATATATGCTCTGTAGCAGCAGTGTCAAACTAATTTTAGTTTTCGAGGCCACATACAGCTCAATTTGATCTTAAGTGGGCCGGACCAGTAAAATAACAGCATAAGAACCAATAAATAATGAGAACGCTAAAGTTTTCTCTTTGTTTTAGTGCAAAGAAGAAGTACATTATTAACGTAAATTCACTTTTACAAAACAACCCAAAATACGCGCACTTTCAACAATATTATGCCTCTTATGTCTTCTTTGTCATTTTTAACACTTGGCAAATTCATCCGGGCCGGATTGGATCTATGGCGGGTCGGTTTTGGTCGTACTTTTAACACTCCCACTCTATACATATACATATACTGTAAGTTAGTAACACACTTTGCTCAGTATTGAGTTCACTTGTTCAACCTCTTCACAGTCGCCACCACAGATGTCAGTGTGGTCTGAGCTGTGTGTCACAAAAAGCGTTCAGTGACCTCATCTGTTAAAACACATGAACTGTTTTCTCTCCGAAGAACTCGACCTGTGCATTCACGCTCCAGTTTGCACATTTACATGTGTTGTGCTGTTTTTAAATGTATGTTGTTCGGATCTAATGTAGCGCAGCATTATCGCAAATTAGACTGATGTGCTCGATGTTGCTGCTGTTACACTGAAAGGTTAAACTTAAAACACTGAGCAGTTGATTTCATTCCTTGATGGACAGCCAGGTGAGGCAGAATCCAGACTGTTACTGTTACTGTGGGATGATGTGGTTGACTTTTTACAACTACAACTCCCAAGGTGCTGTTCACTTTTCCTTCTGCGCTGCTCTCCATTCATCAGCCTCATATTCCTCCCTTCGCGGAGGTGGAAAGTGCTTGATTTCTTGACATGTGTGCAGCACCCACTCATCTGGTGGAGAAGATGTGAAGGCTGGGTTGACTGGTAATCTTATATCAGTGTTTCATATGTGCAGCTGTTCATTACAAGTGTATATAATGAATAAATGTGTGAATTTGTGGTGCATAACAGGAATTACTTTACTTACTACTTGTGCAAAAAAGCTAAAAAGAACGAGAAGCCTATTTCTAAAGTGAGGCTGCACAACCTCTGCGGTAAAGAAGAACTGTTCTTTTTGTTTAATGTTTTATACCATTTATAGCTTGTCAATATTCAATATCCACTGGTTAAAGGGACAACGAGGAGTTTTGGAAAAGTGAAGCGTTTTCACACTACGTTTATGAGCCTCCGCGCGCACCGTGAAATTCTTTGACCGGCGCAAGACAGACTCATGTTTTCTTTCATCAAGAATTAAAGTCAGAGGTTCGAAGACGATCACATACCGTCGTAGTTCCGACCATAAACGGCAATTCGGCGGCATTATTCTCATGACTCGCCACGAAACGCTGGTCGGCTCGACCAGCATTTCCGCCACCACTAATAATAACAAAATAACGATAGAGACAAAACGATATATTTATCGAAAATGGGCCCATTAACAAGTGTGGGTAGCGGAGATTCATCCACATTAATATGAGACTTTTTTATAACCAAATAGAAACTCCCCGTTGTCCCTTTAACACTTATGTAATGTATAATGTTGGCGTTCCACATATTTTATGTGTGTGGGAAAAATAAACTACCTTGGACAAACAGGAGAAGCAGCTCCGCTCCAGAAGGCCTCAGTTAACCTGAAATAAAGTGCCGTATAACTGTCATTGCTTTGTTTGTGGATGCCATTTCATATTTAAAGGCGTTCTGGTGCACAGCCGCTGGAAAAAAAAAACCTCACGAGCCAAGACTGCAGGCCGCACGAGCACGAAATGGGATCAAGCTGAAACAGTAAAGCCTGCGCTCCTGATCCCTCCATATGTTTGCATATAGATATTAAGCCATCGATTAGGGGAATGCTGTCATCTAGTTGGCAGCGATTAGGCTGCTGGCTTTGGCACCCAGTCAACAACAAATTCACATGCTAATGTCTTCCAAATCAGGTCTCGCCCCCAAACTGGTTCCCCTTATTGACTTGATTCCCTGATTGGACAGATGGCCACCTTTCAATATCACAGATGTCTGTTTGTGTTACAGGGTTGTGTGTGTGTGTGTGTGTGTCAGGAGGGTGGTGGGGTGGGTTCCCAAGCTTATGAATAACCAACAACAATCATCTAGATAAACAACAACATTATCTGGCGTCTGAACCTTGGCGACGATCCATTACGGCCATTACTGTCACATCATGTGCTACAGTTGGCTTTTAATTGCTCTTATTTGCTATTGAGAACGGGGGAAGAGAAGGGGGGAAAAAAACTCAGACACTGTATCAGTCGACACTCTTAATTGATTTGTCCTCGCGCTTGCCAAGACCACAGTCAATACAGTCGAGTGCAGTGGAAGCCATCAAAGCAGAATTAGGAGTGAAGGCACGAGCGCCGAGGACAAAACAGTGGTGGTGGTGGTGGTGGTGGTGGCTGCTGGAGAGAAGACACAGAGCAGCGTTTCTGCTTCTCCTCTCTCCCCCCCCCCCCGATCCTCCAGCCTCCTCTCGTCCTCCTTCCCTCCTCCTCCTCCTCCTCCTCCTCTTCCTCCCTCCTCCTCCACACACATCTCTCCCTCACCTCTTGCTCTGCTCTTTCTCTCTCCACCCTCTCTCCTCTCTCCATTTTCATGCCTGGCAGCAATCTTTCTCAGGAGACTTTCTCTGCAGTTGTGTGAGGAGAATGTCAGTCTTGTGTAGTTAGATGTGTGTGTGTGTGTGTGTGTCTGTAGTGTGTGTGTGTGTGTGTGTGTGTGTGTGTGTGTGTGTGTGTGTGTGTGTGTGTGTGTGTGTGTGTGTGTGTGTGTGTGTGCTGCCGACACAAAAACGTCCCCTGGATGTGCTCATTACCAAAACACAAGTGCGTATGGCTCTCCCCCCAAGAACAAGGCATTCTGGGTACTGCCACTGTCTATCTTGACTGTGCGAGTTCGTAAGCAACTAATGAACAGATTCAGGCGTGTACACATACACACACACACACACACACACACACACAGGGCAGCCACAAGCACACACACAAACACGCAAACACAGAAAATAAAGAGTAAATGACCTTTCATACATCACCGACTGAGAAAAATAACGAGTTGCTCAATATCCTACAAATTTAATATTCAGATTTTGTGTGTGGATGGTCTGAGGCTGAAGCTGCTTTGGGATAAAAAAAAATTTTAAAAAGGAAGAAGAAGAGACATTTTCTGCTCTGAAGCCCCCCCACCCTTCCCCACCCCCCCAAAAAAAGTGCATAAAAATCAGATGCAAGAGGAGCTGCTGCTGCTGCTGCTGCTGCTGCTGCTGCTGTTACAATAGTTCCCAGGCTTTTACATTAATTCAGTATTCAATATTTAGCACACAGTGGGGTCCTGCTGCTGGAGGAGGAGGCTCTGTTAGAGAGAGAGGATTTATTTTCTCTCACAGCAGGACTCGCTCTGACTTTCAATGGAAAGTAAAAGTTTGGGTGTTTTATAATATGAAAACTGACATCCTGACTTTTTCTTTTTCTTTTCTCTTTTCAGACTACTACAGTTTTGACCCAACAGCTTCTCTACCAAGGCTGTTTTCTTTGTGCAGGTATAATGTCAGTGCAATGGCTTTTATAATAGTTTAAATATTGTTATGGAGCCTCAACTTTAACAAATCAGTTCTCACTTCAGCAGCCCAGGTTGATATCCAGCCCAAACCTTTTGCTGCTCATCACCCCGTCTTTCGATCCACTATCACTTCCTGTCAGTCTCTCTCCTATTAAAGATTTAAAAAACTGTCCAAAAATGACTTAAAAAGACATGTTTTGTTCATACTCCCATATTGTATTCATTTTGCATTGAGTTGGTTTTTCAAGGAGATCTACAGTATGTCCCAGCCAGATTTATTTGAAAAGCATGGACATTAAAACAGAAAACAGTGTATTCTAAGGTAACAATACAACTTACTATTATTGTTTTGTATATTTTGGAAAATCTGCCTGCAAACTCTCTGAATTTTTGGTTGCATAAGTGCTTGGAAGACTTTTTAGCCATCTTTGAATGTCTGTATTTATATTGTTAAGTGTCCTGTGAGTCCATGTGAGCTGGGCACAATGTGTATGACACTTAAATACACAAATCAATCAATCAATTCATAAAGTTGGGCAGAAGATACCAGAGCTGATCGGGCAACAAGTCTGTCAGTCCACAGTATCTACAATGAATTCACGTTTCTACTGCCTATATGGAATAAATAAGCATATGTATGTAAAATCTACTGTATATTTGTTAGCTACTTGGTAAATTTCTTTGACATAGTCCCACTGTACCCATAAGAAATAATCACATTTATTTCTTGCGAGTACCATCAGTACCACGCAACAAGTTTCTGGATGCAATGTACAATATTATGTACAATAGAGACAGACATAAAGATTCATTTATAAGATGCTGTTGTGTGAGATGTGGTCCAAGCTGAGCACATGCACTCATAAATATGTATTTTCATGTACAAAAGGAAACAGTTTATCCCCAATCATATTTCCCTGTTCACTGTTCCAAACTAATCAGCCCATGGCCACGAATGGAAAAACACTCTAATCTCACACGAAATAAAAATGAGCAGGTGCATAGGTGAACAAAGATAAATATAGCCCGGCTTGATGAAATAATTTCTCTACCTGTCCTGGATAATAACTCATTATGTTAATCACGAGCCCTATTAATCATTTTCTCATTTGAACTGTCAGGACGTGATTGTTGTACAAGGACACTGTGTGAAGTACAGCGAGAAGATTCGCCTTTTGCCATTCATCATCAAAAAAAAAAAAAAAATGTGAACGCCAAAAAAGCGGAAATCAAGGCTGAAGCTGTGTGTGTGTGTGTGTGTGTGATGTGTCTGGCCTGAGCCACAACAACAATGAGAAGCCTCCTTAAAAACTCTTGAAGCTGTAAAATAGAGGAGGGTGGATGATAAATGCATTTGCCGTGGTAACCCGGCTCCGGCGGTTAGATCCTGATGGTGCTGTAACACAACAGCACAACAGGAAAACGTATTAGCAAGAGCCAGGAGAGTGTGTGTGTGTGTGTGTGTGTGTGTCTCTGCATACTGCATGTGCTTCCCCGTGCATATGTGTGTGGCACCAGGCTCATATATTGTGATTGTCTCATTGTGAAAATGCCCTACTGGGATGGCCAGCTGTTCCTGTGGCCATAAAAAGGGAGGCAGGAATGTCTGGTGGGATGAAGGAGGCTGCACACACACATACACACACACACACATGCACGCTCGCACGCTCTCGCTTCAGAGGAGCACAAGTAGGACACAAACGTTTAGCACAAAGAGGCAGAAGAAAACTCATGCAAAGACACATCCACATTGACATACACTTGCCTGTATATGCATGTTACACTGTTTCACACAGTTACATCAACATGCACACACAAAGACACACACACACACACAGACACACAGCAGCAGCGGCGGCGGCGGCGGCAGCAGGCGAGGTGGTGGAGGCGTTATCGGTCCATATCTGTGCTTGGAGCCACAGCAGTCTCCAAGGCTGCTATCAGCTCCCCCATTATCTCTGTCTGAGAGTGTGGAGGAGGAGGAGGAGGAGGAGGAGGAGGAGGAGGAGGAGGAGGAGGACAACGATGAAGCCTGCTTCCCCCACCCCCCATCAACCAGCTCCCCTCATCGCTCCTTCCTGCACATACACAGACACGCACATGCACATGCACATGCACATATTAGCACACACTCGGCACCAACTCGTTAAGAGGCCGGAAATGAAATGTCTGTCCCCTGAGTTGCCCGAGATGCAGAGCTCTGCGGCTGCATGTGGCACAACTTTGGTGACTATACAATAGGCATCAAATAATAAATCTGCAGACAGAACAAGAAGAGGAGGACAGGGAAGAGAAGGGGAGAGGGAAGGAAACGACATGGCATGAACAGGACTAAGAGAATATGACAGGGAATGAAAGACACAGAGAGACAGGAGGGGGGAAGGAGAGGGAGCAGCCTGCTGCTGCAGCCTCTACCTCAGGTGTCATTAACTTAATGGTCTCTGTGGATGGTGAAGGGCTGAGCAAGGATGGAGGGCAATGGAGAGGAGAGGAGAGGAGAGGAGAGGAGAGGAGAGGAGAGGAGAGGAGAGGAGAGGAGAGGAGAGGAGAGGAGAGCAGGGGAGGAGGAAGTTTTTGCAAAACAAACTCGAATTGGTTTTCCATTTGTCTTAATACGAGTGGTTTATTTTAGTTTTCAGATAAAAATTCATGATTCTTGTCCATGCATTTTGCATGATTTTTTATTGCACAGTCATGTTCATGCTGTAAAATGTGCTATTGTACTGAAGACAGAGGAACAAAGCTGGAGTACAGAGAAAAGATCTGGTCCAGTGAGTCACCTACACTGACAGACTACTGTATATAGGCCAAAAAAAATCATGAGCATCTATGGTGGATTGGTTCACTACTGTGGATTTAAAATGATCATGTAAAGTATATTTGCAGCAATAATGCAAAAGAGTACACAGAAGAGTAAAATATCTCTTATATATAGGCCTATAATGTTATAATGTCATGTGAATTTAGTTTAATGGCAGAAAAAAAAACAGAGAACACAATTTTTCTCTCTCAAAAACCAGAAAAAGATGTCTCTAAAATCTGAGCTCCATTATTGCTTCTGAGCCACTGGTCCTAATTTAATCACAGCAGTGTTTCATCAAGTGGAAATAGAGAGGAGCACAATGTTTATTTATCTGAAGCTGTTGAAGGCTACGAGTTGGAAACCAAGGCAACGCAAACTTTGGGAGGAAGGGTTTAATGAAAAATTTGTAGTTCTGTTCAAAAACCCATTTTCCTTTTCTTTATTTCTTTCTTTTTTTATACTATTTTTTAAAAGTGCCTATTTTCCTCATCAGTAATACAATCAAGGAAAAGAAAAAAACAATGCAATTATCTTTCAGTGAGAATTTGCAGTGACAATGTGCATGTATGCAACAGTCCTCACAAAAGAAGGAGAATTAGACACACAACATTTTTCATTATTATGTTATAACTTTAACTTTTGAGATCTATGACCTGAGCTTGTGAAACTACAGCCTTGATTTTTGTTTTGTTTTCATTTACCTTGATATTTGCCCCTATTTGGCAGCAACATATTATGGGTTAACCTTGGAAATAAAGATTTTATTAGTGATTTTCTGTCTTGGATCGGTCATTAATGAGGAGAAAAATTAAAGTCCAGATTTATTTCAAACTGTCTCTATGTGTGTATCTCCTCTGTGCACATGGAGCTCTTGCTTGTTTTCATCAGTGTCCCTCAGCGAGCACTCGTTGTTCTTTTGTGGCGGTGACACGGGCGTCAGTGTTGACAGGGCGTCCTCTGCTATCATCTGGACTGTCCAGACGCTGGCGCCGCACTCAGAGGAGCCTCCGCACCACCTCAGGTCTGACATGGAAACACTCGGACGCACGCGAGACAGCTTTCAGAGGACCGCTGTCCGGATTAGAGATGAAGGACGGACGGAGACACAGACACAGACACAGAGATGCCACTTCCCTGGTGCTGTGCTGCTGAGCGTGGGCGTATATGGGACCAGTGGGGAATCAGATTCACGAAGCCCGACAAGTTGGCCATCGGCGTTTTCCACTGAAATGCTGCTCTCACCATGGTAACATATTACCTTTCTGCATCTCTGTATTCAAAATGTATTTCCCTGACACTATCAATCAGAGGTGTGGAATAAGTGTAGCGTGTAAAACAACCATTCACTGATGTGAACTGGGATGAAAAGATCATTCTTCTACTTCTACTTCTTCTTTGAACAGACAGCATGAGAGTAAGACAGACAGGCTGAAAGATGAGACAAGATGCCAGACCTCAAACTACTCCACATATACGTGAGATTGACACATTAAAAGAGCGAGGGACACTGCAGAGAGGAAGGGAGCTGATGAGAACAATATTTAGCACAGAGGGGCCGACGGGGGAGAAAAGTGACAACGCAGGAGCCAATATGAGGAGAGAAGCAATAATTCATGGGAAATGTAGTGAGAAATAATTTGTCATATCTGTTAAAAGTACCTTGATCACAGCTGTGTGGGTCTGCAGGGGGAAGCATCTTCAGAGAATTGCTTATCCACCATTACAGCAACTCACTGTGTTCAAGTTCGCTCTTTCACACACAAGGTTTTCTGTAAGTTACTGCAACACAAGCAAACAAATACACACACACACACAGCAGCAGCAGCAGCACTCCCCTTCCTCTCTGTCACACACACACACATGCATACCCTGCCACACTGCAGGGACCATCTGACAAGGCCAAAGTGATGTTGGTTTCAGGGGACCGTGAGTCGGTCCCTCCACAGATGGGCCGGGGCCCTGCACCCTTTCCCTAATGCTCCATTCTGCAGCTGTTTGAGATTAGCTAGGTACCATCAATGCTAATTTGTGCTGATACAACCAAAACTTTTATTGAGACGAGAGAGAGGAGGGTAAAAAAAAAAAAAAAAGTAGATAAAACACAACACACCCACCACCCCCTGATACAGCGAAGATGTCTCCTTGAGTCTGCTGCGTAGGCTGCAGCCCAAGGTGTGCAGAGTTATGGTCTGCGTCTGAATATGTTGTTATGACTGTGACTGTGAAAGTAATTTTTCAAGCTTTTGTAGATGTAAACCATTTAATCACAATAATGATACATATTATAGCAAATTTTAGCAAGACTCAGTATAAACCTTCAGTATAATAAAAAATATATAAATCATCTGCAGTGGGAATGGGACAAATGTAAGACAACTGAGAAGTCAGCATTGCCAAAGTCAGGGGTTGACATATCTCTGCAATATCCACCAGTATGCAGACACAGAGATCTTTAAAAAAAAAAAAAACCTCCATTACGTAAATTAGACAATAAATAGACTGCGTTCACACCATCGGAGGTCAAGACTATAAAACTGCTGTACGAGAATAAAACACATGTCCAAGAAAACTCTTGTTGTCAATGGTTTTAACTATTTTCTTGCATTTACTAAACAATTTAGCAACTTTACTTTGAAAATAAGTGATAACTACAGTATGGTGATTATGTGCTGACTTTTACCTATGAGTTCAAACAAAATCCTGAAACAAACAGCTAAATGGCAGTCATTATTACTAATATCTGTTCCGAACTTCCTTCTCTATCTGACGTGTCACAGTGTCTGCAGTGAAAATTTTAATACATGTCATATAGAAATAATATAGAAATAATATAGGAATAGTGCCAAAAACATCCCATCATCCTGCTGAGCTGATCTGAACAAACTAATATTACTGTGATGAATATGTTTGCCACAATCTTTCCATCTAGTTTTGCCGGTCAGTATCATGTGCATGTATGTCGTCATAGAGAGGCAACCGTAATGTTTTTGAAAATATCTCCATAAATAAGAGGCTGTGCAGTGGGCATCACATTTCTGTTACTGATTATTCTCAAATTTGTGTTTTGTGTTGTGTTGTGATAGAATTTCAGGCCTGTAATACCACACACATATCATCTATTTACAGCCGTTTACACATGATGCATGTGTTCATTTCCCATTTTGCCGTGTGCTCACCAAGTTTTATCCACAACCAGAAACACACCAGACCTATAAAACCTCCTCAACACACACATACGTGGCGTTAGATCTCCCTCTCTTTCTCCTTCTCCATCTCTCTCTCTCTCACGCACACACACGCACACACACACATGATCCCACATTTGGCCAACTCATTACATTATTTATCATATGCGTAATGTCTCCCAGTTAGCCTATTTTCCCCAGATAAGTAATATACAGTGTAATGTCACTGGCACGCACACTGCAGTAGGAATAATGGGGAGGTTTGTTCACTTTATGAAACACTATTTATCACAACAGAGACAAACAAAACCGATTTCAGCTCCGGATTATTCACTGGCAGAGACTGATATTGTTTTCATGCAAAACCAATAAAGAGGCATCATGTGGATATTTTGATTATATTATCAGGGCTACAAATACATTTAATAATAGAAGTGTACTACTGCCTCATGACTAGAGTCCTAATACAGCATGATATATTCCTCGGGCTGTTTAATATTGTGGACCAATGGAAATTTAAAAAAATAAAAAACTTATTGTCACTGGCTCAACCTGCCCGGTGACACACACAGTGGGTCTGTGAGCTTTGTTCTTCTCATTTGTTACAGATAGGAAAGAATTACAGTGGAATCCGCTTATAGTGATCACGTTGGTCCAGAGTCAATTTGATCACTATAAGCGGTTGATTACTTAAACCGAATTTGTATTATTTCACTTATTTTTTTATGCAGAACATCATCTAAATGCCATTTGTATAGTTTTTCAATGAGCAAAATGTAATGAAACGGCTGTCAGCAGCGCGATCATTTCGTCAGCTCCAAACTCACCGGTCTGCACCTCAATCGCAGACCACAGCTGGTTTTCCGCACAGCATCATTTACAGTAACTCACGTGACACGTCTCAGTACAGATCCGCGGGCGCTGCCGGTGTGTTTTTAAAATGAGCGAACTACTCTAGGCTACAGTAGCGCCGCAGTTTCTCATTCCCCACCTTGTTTGACTGAGAGTGTTTCAGGATGGTTTTCGTGAATGAACAGGCAACATGTCACTGTCAGAGTTTCACTTTACCGCGCGCTGCTGTGCGCGCTCCTCGCTCTCTCTCGCGCGCGCTCGCTCGCTCTCTCTCTCTCTCTCCGCCAATAACGGACAACGAGCGCTGTGCGGAGATGAGGAACGAGCCAAAAGCCCAAAATCTATTCCTGATGTCCGCGGTCGATATAAAGTTGATAGGTTTCATTCATCCATGTTTTAACAGACAACACAAACAGCCACGCTGCACCCACAGTCATGTGTCTCTCAGCCAGCTGACGCACAGCACAACAACACAGCGCAGCGACATGTGCAGGCTGCTGCAGCAGTGCACGTTAAAGGGACACCGCCGAAAATAAAATAAATAGGCTACACGTAGTTTTTAAATTGTTTTGCGCATGTTTTCATCCATAAAATGACCAAAAATGAGCACTATAAGCGGATTTCTTGATCACTATAAACGAATTATTTAAACAGCATTTGTATAGAAATGATTCCGTCCCAAGCCTTTTGATCTATATAAGCGGTTGATTACTATATCCGTGACCACTATAAGCGGTTTCCACTGTACTGTGAAATACAATAGGGCCTAGGCCTACTACTTTAGATGGCACAGAATTGTACCAATAATATAAACCAGAGCCTGAATTTGAAATATTTCTGAAGGACACTGGTCAGGTCAGTAGAGACAGAGCACCACTTCACTTATTTCAAAATATACAATTGACTTCACTTTGGCAGATTTGCAGATTTGTCTGATGGACTGAGAATTTGTGAATATGAACATAAATGAATATAAATGAAGCTAACACAAACAAAACACGGGATAACAGCCAGCAGCTAATAGATAACACAATATGCAAAAACAAAGTTTTCTGTTCAGACCAACTGCAGTTTCTCTTATCATTAATGCATTGTAGGCTACAATCCAGAGTCTAAGCAATAGTTCAAACTACAGCGGGTCACCTGTGATTTTCCTGAAGCTGGAGCTGGAGCAGCTTCCAACAATTTAAAACTGAGTTTTAGTCAGGCCAACCTATGAGGCCAACCCCAACAAGTAGGCCTAACTCAGCCACCACAGACTGTATTAAACCCTCCCTTCAATCCAACCACCAAGACAAAGTAGCCTATGACCAAGACAACAGGCTAGAGGAGACAATTAACACAACAACACCACATGTTAAAAACCAAACACCAGTCACAAAAGGAAATCTCCTTCTCAGGCATACCTACGAATGCTAAATGTCCAAAATGTCCCACACAAGCAATAAATAACAAAGACAGTTCAGAAACAACCAACAGAAAGTTCAGTTAAACTCAGAGCAGGGATCCACCCTCTTCCCAACAGAGCCAATAGGATCTCTGATTTAAGGACACTTGTCGGACTCACCTTAAACCCTGGCCTGCGGCTACTTCGCTGCTGCTCTAGAGATGTAGGGATCCTGATGTAGCTCCGATGTTCCTGCGTGGGTCCAGGCTGTATAATCCACAGGACGAGGGCAATGACTTAATCCGACACGACCGATGACCATGTTCAAAAGCCGAAGACAGGCACCGCGCTGCTACTACTTAGGTACGATGAGCCGCCATCTTGGCTCTAACGAAAGAAAAGAAAAGAAAAAAAGGCGCGTATTGTGGAGGGGACGCCATTGGTCGATGCGGGAGGTGTGTTGGGGGCAACTTAGAAAAATGAAAAAAATGTTTATTTAGTATTTTCTGCAGCCTATCTGATCACCACAAAACACTGGCATGATTAGGCCCTACTGTAGCAAAGCTGTCTCAGCTTCAATGCATGAAATGACTTGTGGTGCGTTCAAGTTTTAGTTGGAAATTGGGATTTCCAAGTTCCGCATTGGAATTTTAATCTTTAACGCCCCATGAAGTTTGATCTCCAACTCTGAAAGTCCCACCAACTCTGGCTGCTCCTCCAATAGTAAGTGAACACTTTGCAGTTTCTCCCTTTTTTCCCCTCATAATTGTTAACATTAAAGTCAGCCATGTAGCCTACTAGCCTACTACTGGTCATTTCTTATCCATGGACATTTTCCTTCAATGTCTGCATGTGTAGGCCTAAAAATCATCTAGAGTGTTATCAAAATAGTTTTGCTTATAATGGCTAACGGCTTGTTTGGTTGTTGGTGCATGTTACATGTTTTTGTTATAAGTTTTTACGGCTTTTTAAAAACATTATTTGCATTTAAATCTAACATTTACAAGTATGAAATCGTTATATTTTCGTTTTATTATATTATTGTCCATTTTGAATCCATCACCACCGATAATTCATTCAGACACCAAGTCAGTTCTGGTATATTAAACCAACATATATGGGCCTTGACCTTTGACCTTAGACTTCCCAACCCGAGTCAGGTCATCCTAGAATCTGTGAATGGTTGTGCCAGCTATTGAAGAAAGGTGTTTCTGAGTTTTCATTTTCATATGAATGGAAGATACAGGAAAACATAATGACTGTGACTCTGGGGATTTCGAACATCAAGGCAGAAACACAAAAAAATGTACAGATTAACACTTCAGTGAGAGTATGCACTGTCTGTCTGTCTGTCTCTCCTCTTTCTGCACAGATCTGATGCCAAGTGGGCACCAGAGAGAGAGAGAGGCTCTAATGACTACCTGCTGCCTGGCACAGTTACCTTTGGACACTACAGAGAAATCTGATTAACCACTCAGCCACACTCTGCACTGTTGCTGTTCATGCCCCATGAATCCATGCAAACACTTAAAGGTGAGAGAGGGGTGTGTATGTGTGTGTGTGTTGCTCCATAATTGGAGCTATATTTTATTTCTAAGGGGGTTTTACATTGATTTTATTCATTGATCTATAGTTGTGTGTTTCAATGCAATTTATAAGTTTCATTCAGTGCCGTCAGATTGAACCAAAAGGGTCACACAAGTTTGAGTTTCTATTATCCTTATTCTAAGTAAATCTCTTTTGTTTCTTCAGTCATTTCTGGTTGATTATGTCAATGATTATTTCTTATTTTCCAGTAATTTTCCTGTTGATCTCAAACAATTTACTGTTATTGCTGCTGTGAATCTCGCACATCTAGTTTTGTCTGCCAAATGATTCTTTCTGGTAAATATGCACCTCATGCTGGTGGCGGAGAAGAGATATTATTGGATTATTGGTTTCAGATCGTAATAAAACATAGTTTGAATGTGAGATTTATAAATTACTGAAGAAAAAAGGAGTGAGTAATAGATCAGTCAAATCCTTTAAAACACCATGAAAAAATGTGTTTGTGTCAAAACAAAAAAAATGCGGCTAATCAGTCACAATAACAGGACATATTAAAAATGCACCAACTTGTGAGGATGCTGCTCTGTTTTCATTTCCCAGCTCCATAAAGATTTAAATGAATCTGTTTTCAGAAGCTGCAAACAAGGAACAAGGGCTGACACATTTAGATCCCTCTCTTTCTCCCCGCTTTCATCTCTCATAAACAATCCTCTCGCTCTGTCTCCCTCTCTTGCTCTCACATTTTACCGTCTTGTCAATTACTGTCCCAGTGGTTTACCTCCTCAGTCTGACACATGCACAGAGTGTGTGAGCATTCATCAGAGCTGTTTAACCCCTCACAATGGCCCCGGACTGGAAACCAGCCAGGGAACGTCACGGAGGCAGCCAGTTGTCAGCGACTATCATCCCCTTCCACCCTCAAACCCCCCGTCACCGAGGAGCGCATCAGACAGGGAGCGGGCCTTGTTGATGAGAAGAAATTCACTAATTGTTTGATTATACAGATCTCCATGATAATGAATCACTACTCCATGGTTCGGGAACATGGTGTGCAACCCGAATTACCACCCCAACACTCAAGCTGTGAAAGTTGATTACTCATTAGCGGGTGACTGAGTGGCACAAACAACCCTGACACCCCTTTTAAAATCCCCTCCTGTGTTTTTTTTACTGTATGTACTTGTAATTGCTTTAGGCTACAGTACACTGTGACTCAGGAGACTGGTCTACAGCAACACACAGCGATGGAAACCCAAACCAAAGTCAAGCTTCTTGCCAGATGTTACCCACTGCAAATATACAGCAATATTGTTTATCATTTTGATTTGTCTGCAAGTTTGGAAGCAGAATAGATCCCTAAAATATGGCAGAAATGTTACCGACATACCATAAACAACTGATTTTTAGAGGCTATTCACAGCAATTAGTTTTTTTGCCATTTGTTTGATTTGAACTTGCAATGATAGCCATCCTCAGCTGATAGTATGTTAGCATTTCACAACTGTAGATGTGGACAACACTCATCGAACATGGCCACACAGCTGCATCTAAAGCCTGCTATGGCAACCAAAAAAACATAACCCAGGGTCTAAACGACAAAGGGTGTTGTATATTGCACAGAAATAGGCCATGGTCACAAAAGGAAAAGGAAAAGCAAAAGCAGGTGTAAATACCATAGAATGAATGAAGGCTGAATTCCATTTAGAGAGACTTGTCCATGCCAGCAATTGCATTATGGGAAACCCTGCATAGAATTGTTAATTTCCAATGTCCTTGATGACAAGTCAAAACATGTGCATTGTAAATCCCTGTGAGCTGTATTTCCAGGTATACTAACTACAGTATGTAGCGTACAGCTTTGCATTTTGTGTGATTCACAACCACTCTTAGTTGCACTTTGACTGGCTTATGTGTCTGAATGATTCATTCAGTACATTTCAGCTACTAAGCAACTAATTGACACAGTATTAGCCGTAGTGTTCGGCGACCTACACTGGTACAAAACAATGTGACTCTTGAATTGATTACAACAGTTTTTGGAGAGAAGCCAGAAACAGCAGCAGCAGCAGCAGTAGCAGTGGTCCAGGTGTAAAAATAATAACCGTCTCAGACCTGTGCAGTTCACAAGTATACTGTTTTTTTATTCATTTCCTGATCGATTTGTAACCTGACCCATCTGCAACCCAACAGTCTGCTATGTTGATACTGGTGATTTCCCTTTTAAATTCATTCATAATGATCACAGTGGAATCAAAGGTCACATTTCAGACTCTAATATTGCTCAGCTTATCTGATGGTCTTGCTGGAGAGGGGCTTCAAAGCTGAAGATGGGCAGATGCGTGTGTAATTGCTTGTACAGTACAGCTCCGAGTGGTACCGCTGGGCTTTTGTGTGCATGCATGTTGGTGAGTACATGTATGTGTGTGTGAAATGTGAGTGTGTGTGTGTGTGCGGGAGTGCTGCAACAAGACAAAAGTTAATGAGGTTTGAAGGCTGCTGTGGCAGCGGCGGCCTCGTCTTAGTCTTCGTCCTCAGCCTCTCTGCCTCCTGCCCAGACCTTTATTAAAAGGATAATGCAGCAAGGGTCTTTAAGTGTGCAGCTGCAGAGAGAAAGACAAGGGTGACACAGAGGTAGAGCAAGATAGAGGGAGAGAGAGAGGGTGAGCAAAAAAGAAAGTCAGGGAAAGAGAGGGAAGGCGGCAGCGAAAAAGAGAAACAGGCTAAATAATGGTGATAAGAGGGGCAGAAGGGAGAGGATCTAAACAAGGCATGCAAGGATAGATGGATAGATAGGGACATGAGGCGTAATGAGAGAAAGACTGGAAATGCTGGAGATGAGGGATAAAGAGGAGAAACAGAAACAGCGCATTAGACAACGGAGAGCTGCAGTGAAAATCAGAGATTCAGGGTGAGAGATGTGGAGATAAGGACAGGGAGGAGACCGACGGGAGAGATTCAGAGCAGGAGAAGCAGCAGCCACTCTGGCAGGCTGTCTGTGATCACCATGAATACACAACAGGGACACAACACCAGGCCAAACACTTTCAACAGAGAGCACATCAGGACTGTGGTTTCCATTTTGCTCCGGTATTAACCTGTTGACTTCTGATACGCTGAGGTCTGTGTCACTGAGGAAACCTGTGGGAAAGTCAGTTAAAACATATTACATCGTCTTCTTTTGATTTATAAGCCAATCATATTTTATATCCTTCTCAGGGTCAAAAAGGCTGGGGAGCCTCCCAGCATGCACTGGGCTATAGACATGTAATATCCAGTCTTTTAGGCCAGGATGACTCACATAATGAACTTCCATGAATGTACAGTGTGGTGTGGTAGAGTGTAGGGCTGGGTTCTTGTAATGTAGTGTAGCTTACTGTAGTATAGTTTGGTGTCGTATCGTGTAGTATAGTGTACTGTCATGTAATGAAGTATAGTGTAGTGTCGGGTAATGCATTATAGCGTAGTGTAGTGTATTGTCGTAGTGTAATATTGTCATATAGCTTAGTGTAGTGTAGCATAGTATAGTGTTGTATAGCGTTGTGTCGTATTGTGTAGTATAGTGTACAATTATGTAGTGAAGTATAGTATAGTGTAGCGTCGTGATGTGTAGTGTAGCGTGTTGTCATATTTCTGTATAGTATAGTATAGAGCTGATCTTCTATGTGGTGAACTAAACAGAAAAACATAAATCATAACGCTTGCCATGTAAAACCCCTATGGAGTATTTCTGTAAACTTATTGAAACCTATAGTGTACAATGTATGTTTAATACATGAGTCAAATAAGAAAACTTAAAATCTGAAACTATCAGGGAGACACTGACATGAAATCCTGCAGGTTGAGGATAATGAGCTCCGGTGGTAAACGTGTAACAGATTCAATTCACAGCCGCACAACTGCAACGTCCAGCTGGGAGCTTTGCTCGTCATACTCTCTCTCTTTCCCTCTCTCTCTCTCTTTCTCTCTCTCTCCGTCCTCCATCTTTCTGTCTTTGTTTTCACTGTTGACTGAAATAAGGCAAAAAAAATGAAAAAGGCAGAAAAACTGATCTTTTGGTATAGGACCTTGTTAATTGTTTACACTTAAATTATATATTATAATATATACATATATACAGTGTATATATATATATATATATATATATATATATATATATACATTCTTCTTTCCTGATTCCATTTCAATACTTCTTCTCTTCCAATTCCAATTTTTCTATCAAATTAGCTTTACTTAGACCTAAATCAATGCTCATCTTACATGTGTGACACAAGTATTGACCTTTTTTAGAGCAACTAAAGGTGGAAATATTTTTAGTCAGTACTTCCTGCAGCCTTCAACATCTTCTCAGGTTGCTGACTACTTCACTACCTGTGTAACTCCATTAAGACGTCATTAAAACGTTGTGTACAAATGAGATCAGTTGTGATATTCACTAAACTAATTCCCTCTAATCCAACACAGAAAGAATGGCATCAATCCCACCATCTAACTTTTTGTAGACAGAAAGTAAATGAGTGTAGCCTATACCTTAAAAAGTCAAACCATCACTGAACATTAGCTTTCCTCTTAATTGAACAAGCTTTCATCCCAGATGTAACAACGTTTAATTAGTTTCATACGTCACAACACACAGCAGCAGCAGCAGCAGCAGCAGCAGCGTCGTCCTCCCTTATGGGTCAATCAGTCTGCTGAGGCAAACAGACATTTTGGTTCTAGCCTACTCTGAACCAGCCAATTAGTAACCTGTTAATTGGCGCAGGTGCACATGTCTGAATCCAGGGGCATTGTTATTTATTAAAGGATCTCTGCAGACCTCCTGCTGACTGAAATTAGGCCTCCTTTTCGGCCAATTGCAGGTCTCAGGTGTGGGTGTTGTGGCAGAGACATGCGCCTGTTAGTGTTGGTAAGTGCATTGTAATTAGTCTGTGACTGTAATAAGTCTCTCTCTCTCTCCTCTTTCCGTGTCCTCTTGGCCTCTCGCACCAGCTGCCTCTCTCCTTTCCCCCCTGCTTTGTCCATCCTTCTCACCTCTCCTCCCTCCATCTGCCCGTTCATCACTTGAAACGTATCCATGCCTTAATGTTGTGTTTATCTCTTGTCGTCTATTAGATTCTTCTCGGGGAGGTCAAACTGCACCAGGTAAGAAGTTATACCCACGTACACACCACTTATTTGTACTTGACTGAGGTGAAATCTCACTTAGTTTTAAAAGTGCATTCACTAACGCAGCATGTTGTAATCAAGCATCATTGGTTTTCAGCCATACAAAAAATACAAATACAAATGAAATTAGTGAATTTGTTTGTAGTACTTCTTCTAGCAGTATGGTTTAATTGTGTGGTAGTTAATTTACTGCATATTTGCTGCATCACGGGTCTGTTTATTGACTTTCATCTCATGAAGCATGATTTAACCTGCAATGACAGATTTTTAAAAGCTGTTTTTTTTTTAGTTAAGCTGCAAATAAGTAATTGAGATATTATCACTTTATAGAGTCGGTGTGGTGAGACATGTTGGAAAACAGGTGTCTTCTACACACTCAGCTGATAAGTTGGACGTCCACCAACAGCGAGTCGATAGCTTTGTCTGTCAGCTTGTCTGGAGCTGTGCAGGTAGTGTAGGACTACAGCTGCTACCAGGACTGTGAAAGTAAAGTACACAGGAAGTTGTGGACCTGAAAATCAAAAAAAAAAAGAAAAAGAAAAGAAAACGTAAAGTTTGCGTGCACTGATATTCTTCTACCATAATAAAATGATGGGTCTATATTAAAATATTGACCCCCTGCTTAAATTTGCAGTCTTATTTTTGCAGAGCCTCATTCTGTCCTGAAGGAGAGGATATACATGGGCACACAATAGCATAATTTGACATCCTTGCATGCTGTGGTGGTCGTCTCATTGGGTTTGCATATGGGGACAGGTGCATGTAGAAGTGTGGCTGTATGTGTGGCTAACCACAGCCCGGCCATTAACTCCTCAGAGGAGGAAGGACAGAGGGGGAGGAGTGGCTGCAGGGAGGATGTAAAAGAGGAGGGGGTGACAGACAGCTGACAGACTCCAGCTGGGAGCTTCATTTGCTTCATTTACTCCTTCATCACTGGGTGAAAGAAAAAACTCAAACCTGTACGACCAAGCAATCTCCACTGTACCTTTTTATTACATGGCTTCAAAAAACCTAAGAATTGGACAAACAGGATTTCAGCTACATAAATGCAGCAGTATTTGCTATGTCTATGAGAAATTGCAAACATGGCTGACTGGCAGCAGAACAGTATAATTTCCAAAGGAAGGTCAAATAATAATGGACAAATATGAAAATGTTAAGCACACAATCCAGGGTAAAAGCTAACTATGTGAGCACGTAACTTAAAAGACTGTTCTTACACTACCACCTCCCTTACATCAGGACAAAAGCTCTCACTATTACATTTGTGTCAGCCGGGGTCAGTGACAAATAAGGATTTGGCAAGATGAGCAATTCAGAAATATCTTTAAAGAATTGTTTTAAAAGCATCAGATTTGTTAAAATGCACATTTTGTATTCGTGTTGGTTTTACGTCAGTTGAAAATACATTTGAACCATTTTTTAGCAAAAGTAAGACTGAATGCCCCTGAAAATGTCAAATGGCGTAACCACAAAAGAATGATAAACATTAAATAGTTGATCCACCTACAGTAGATTTAAGTGTACTTGTGAAAATATATACTTTCTTTTGAAAAACATTTCATTGAAATAGATTTTTTTTTTGCTGTGTTTCTATATTTAAATTTTAATGCATTTTGGCAACACTGGTCAGGACATATACTAGAAACTCCACTGTTCTTCTAAATAATGTGATGAATTATGCAAATTTTGTCAAGAAACATTGTGTTGCATTGCAAAAGTGGATTGCATTTATTCCACATTTGAGTCCAGATTTATTTTCATGTGTATGTAGTCAGATTTCTATGGAAAAAAATACCGGTTTCACCATTTGACATTGGGTTGCAACACGTCATTGACCCATAGATAGAATAGATGTATTCTTACTGTATAGTGTGTATGATAAGTGTCAGGCAGATTTGAGAGGAAACGGAAAATAGAAAGATAATTTGAAGGAGTGAGTACTGTAGGCATAACTTTCATATGTAAGAAATAAAAGGCCTTTGTGCTTCACACAGTCTCAGTGTTCGGGTGACATTGGTAAACAAAACAACACAAGGTGGGTGCTTCTCATTTTGGCCATGAGCTGCACTGGATCTTCTAAAGCAACAGTGTTTTTACATGCAAATATTTAGTACGTATTATGTTTGCATGGTGCTGTGCTCCAGCGGGAAGTGAACCCAGGGTTAAACCATGAGTTTACCTCGTTATCCTGTTAGTTTATGCATTGATAATGGGGCTTCATTCTGGTCAGAGACGATCAGGGACGGCCATGTCTTCATTTAGTGTGTCCTTCAGGCTCTTTTCTCTGCATGAAATGTTTTACCTCTGTCTTCAGCATGAGGTCGGTCCCTACAGATGAGATGATACAGCAGCAACTTAAACATCAGTGGCAGTGATGGAGTACGGCAGCAGCAGCTGAGTTAATGAAGCAATATCTACTTTGTTTGGAGAATATGAAAGCTTGAATACATTTGAATATATCTGTAAATACCCACGCTGGAGTCATACATTTTTATTAGAGAATATGAGAATATGCTGGCTCTGTTGTTTTCTTCTGACCTGATTTTTAAACAAAATAAAAAAATAAAAGGTAAGAAACTGATAAACTTGATTGTATCAAGATGCTGGAGGTGCCATTTTTCAGCTGCGGCTGCTGCTGCTAAAATCCTGATCTTATAACCATAACATCTTCTTCAAATCAAAGATTGTGCTGTTATTAGGGCTTTAATTACATATGAATTGATCAGTCAGACAGGAAGTTAAGAGCTCATTCAAGACTGGCCCTGCAGTTGTAGTTCAGCCAAAACTAGCTTCACTCTTGTACAGACGATCCATCAATCCCTCAATCTGCTACATGGACGTTGCTTTTACATTTTCATAAAACACATCACAGTTACATACTGAGATCTAATATGGCACAGACGGCCGACCATAAGCCAAGTGGATGAATCCCATTGCTTTTTTATCTGGGCCATTTATTCACATCCATCACTTTCGGTTAGGAGCAGTGGGACGAGAGAGACTGGTCAATTTATTAGTCATCTTCCTCCTCGGTGGGTTCAGGAGCATGAAACACCCGACGGGGATTCAATGTGGGCAGGGTCCACAGTGAAAGAGCATTCGGCATCAATCAGAGTGACAGCGTGACACAGTGTGGTGTGTGTGAATCAGACTGAAAATGTTTACACATAGGAGAAATGTACAAATCCCCCATAGTTTAACGGTCGTTTCATCTTGTATTCATGTTTTAGAAATGTTATTGATTGTTTTGTTTGCATTATTTTGGTAGCCAGGCCAACACCAGACCGAATCTCAATGTAGATTGAGATTCGGTCTGGGAACCACCCGTTCATTGTTTCGTATTTGAGGCGTGGTTTACCAAAGCCCAGAGCTGTTTATTGGGCGCTACGAATGTCTATCAAATGCGTCTGTAGGCTACATAGCTTATAGCCAATCATATCAATCATACCCGATGACGTATGTAGAGCGACAGAAATGAGGAAAAAAATGCTAAACGTTGCTCTTTTTTCAAAATAAACTAAAAACTTTCTAACGCTGCATCGAAAGGTAAAGCGTCCACCGCCATGTTGGATCGACAAGCTATCAACAAAGTCGCTTCGGTGTGTCGTCATCGTCTTGCTGCCTCCTCCCCCGTTCTGTGATTGGCTCTCTTGTTGAGGGAAAAATTGTGTCCATGGTTTCCAGGCTTGACTTGCAGAGCGAATAAAATCGTGTGCAAGGCAGTATGGGTAAACCCAGGTTAACATTTTGGTTGGAGAACAAGAAAAAAATCGTTTTTAGACAAGCCGGGAGATTTTCATTCACTTTATTCCTTTAATTCTGTGGTATGACTCATTTTCTCTTTGTCCCACAGGTTTCTGTTTAAAAGAATAAGAAGAAGAGGTGGATGTTAGTCCTTCAGAGAATGAATTATACACAGAATCGCAAAAGAAGAAGACGAAGAAAGAGGGATATAGCCGGAGAGAGGAAGAGAAGCGGAGGAAGAAAGAAAGTGAGATAGCAAAAAATGAGAGGTGAAGAAGAAAGTAAAAAGAGAGGGCGGGTAGAAGAAGGACCACTCTGCCTTTTTCTCTGAAGAGAAAAGGGGAGAGAAAGGACGAGTGGAGGATGACAGCAGGGTCTCAAAGGAGCAGCCTTCTGAGAGGATCATACCTCCTGTCAGACCATCACTCAGGGTGTCATAAATTCACACACACACACACACATAGACACATAAAAGCAGGCAGCTCAGTGGGGCCTGTCTGAGGAGAACACATGTGAATGGATTAGAAAACACTGAGGTCAACAGAGGTTGACGGGGCACGCTGCAGTAACACAACACAAACACACAATAAGCCTCAGATCTCATTCAAGGAAACACTGAGGAGAATAAAGAAATGATCAAATGCTGTAACAATACTGAACAAATTATGGTATTATAGTACTTCAGATTACTGAATGGACACAACATCTGTAAAATATTAACACCCTTCACTTCATATTGTCAGCAAATATGTGTCTTTTGTGGATACAAATAAACCAGGAGACCAATTCAAAAACCGCCACTCCGCAGCTCTTCTACTGGTCAAACATTCATATAAGCCACTTTCTCCCTTTAAAAGAGAAGCTGCATTCTCTGTCCTCATTGATATAGTGTGTGTGTATCCAAAGTCTGATATGCAGTAGCCCCACACATCAATGAGCCACACTGAAGCACTGAGTGACACATTGCGTCATTACCATGAACACACGCACACACGCTAGTTTGTTATTTTTTCTTACACCTTTACCACTAGCAGAAAGTGTGGATCCATTTACTGCTGAATATAGTTCTCTATTAGAGTAACATCCAGTAAATGTGATGATTTATATTTTCCAGATGTGGAGTGTGGGGTAGGAAGTCAGGTGTCAAGCATCAAGAGACAGACCTTGGTTTTTGAGTCATATGCATACTCATCTTTGTATTCATAAATACACATTATTCTACATGAAAAAAATGAAATTTAAATAATATCATATACTGACATGTACACCAATTAGTCACAACAGTGAAACAGGTCATTGTTTCAGCTGATCATATACAAATATATATGTTTGTATATGAAAATACATATATAGACTGTAACAGTGGGAAGATAAACATGTTTAAAATGTTTATACATTTTTTTAAATGTAATTTTCAACATAGTAAACTTATATAAATTAAACATGTGTCATTGGTGGAAACCAAGCGAGATTCATCATATAGAGCTGACAGTGATGATGATATATTCCCTTATAGCTAGCATAACCGGTGACATCACTCTAGAGACACATGTGCCATATATTATATTTCTGTAATCCAGGCAGTAATAATAAGAAAGTAAAGGACCACATCGCGTTATTCTTGTTAATGTAATGATTCCAGTAGATACATTTTCTTTTGTGCCCAGAGCAGTTATTTAATTATCATCATCATCTCTGAACAAATAGCCCTCTGTGTGTCAGGCCCAGCTGTCAAATGGAGTTTAAGGAGGCAAACTCATTTCTGAGGTGTATCTAACTATTCCACATCACCAGTGGCACCAGTGTGTTTTCTAAGTGTCCCTGCTCTCGTATCCAGAGAGGGCCAAACCTCTCCAGCTCACAGCAAGCATCAAGAAAGAGCCTCTTCATACCACTCCTCTGTATTCATTATCTTGCTCTATTGTACACGAGGTGAGTGTGTGTGTGTGTGTGTGGTGCTGTGCTGTGCTGTGCTGTGCTGTGTTGTGCATGTTTGGCGGGCGTGCTCGGCCACGCACTGAGCTGTGTTGGTTGTGTATACTTCCCTCCTCTCTGCTGCACTCCCTATCACTAATGCAACAGACATTAGCATAGTGTTTGATGTTGTGTTAGAAGACATTTAGACGCACTCTGTTTAACAACGGTGTCAAGTGTTTGCCGCATCTATTTACTTCTATAACAAAATCAAACAATGCACGCGCTGGGCCACAATGCCGCCCTGGCTGTGGAGGATGATGAGAGGAGGAGACAGAGAGGTAGGGAGAGAGAGAATTAGATAAAGAGTGAAAGGAAGGAAGAAAGAGAAAGAAATGAGAAAGGAGTCCTCCTCCTCCTCCTCCAGCAGCGTGGAAACTGTGAGTGCTGTGAATCAGCAGCACTGTGTGGAGGGAGACTGTGGTGTCCACTGCTGGGCTTCATTAGAGCACAGCAAAGGGCCGGAAGAGATGGCTCACTCCCAGCTGAGCTACTCAATACGTCTTCTTTCTTCCAAATGAGCAGTTAGTGTGCACATATATTACATGCAATTCTTCTGCATTCTTGCATAAAAACGGTTTTTTTTTGCAAGAGGTTTATGAAAAATTGGTGAATACAACAGAACTCATCCATTTGCACATGTCGTATCAAGAGACAGACCTTGGTTTTTGAGTCATATGGTGTGCTTTTTGTTTAACCAATATCGTCTGAGGCTAAAAAATTGAACCCAATATAAAAGTAGCAAAAACTGCAGTTCCTCTTTTGACCACTAGAGTCAATCTACATACACTCCGGTGTTAAAAATTACAGACTTTATAAAGGGACAAAAAGGAATTTGTATGTGGTTATAAAAAAGGTCTCATATTAATGTGGATGAATCTACGTTACCCACACTTGTTAATGGATCCATTTTCGATAAATATATTGTTTTATCTTTATCGTTATTTTGTTTTTTGCCCAGCATTTCCTGCTTTCGGTTTTCGCAGACGCTGCCCGGCGGGTCATGGGAATAATGCCGCAGAATCGCCGTTTATGGTCGGAACTACGACGGTATCTGATTGTCTTCGAACCTCCGACTTTCATTCTTGATTTGAAAACATTCTTTTCGCTTTTGTCCGTCTTGCACCGGTCCAAGAATTTCACTGTGCGCGCGGAGGCTCATCGGAAATGTAGTGTGAAAACACTTTGCTTTCCAAAACTCCTCATTGTCCCTTTAACAGCGTAAATAATCATATTTACTGCCTGGAACAGACACAAGTTTTGTCTCTACAGCTAATTGTCTAATTTTATTATGACTGCGCTGGGCCAAATTTTATAGATACTAACTTGTTTTAAAAATTATCAAGGCTTAAAGTTCAGTGCCACCATGCACCAACGTCTCAGCTCCATGGCATCACTGGAACAGCTCTCTTTGAACTTCAAGATCACTCTTCAGACAGCTGCAGGAGACATCATGGAGGCTATATCTAACTTTATTTACAGTCTGTGTAAATTTCCCACGTCCCCTTGCCTGCCTACAAAAGACCCAGGTTCTTTTTTGTACTGCTTGTTCCATCAATAGCAGGACCAAACGTTTTCCCTGTGTAATATGCCATGTATAGGCCAGGTCAGAGAGTTTTGAAGACCTGCATCTATAGTTCACATTTCCCTGCAAACTATGCAGCAAAGAGAATATAGGGCTTTACTTTTGGTCTAATACTATATAGTGTGTGTTTCTATTCATTTGAGATGGATTCTTACATTTTCTATTATCTATATTTATCACCACAAATGTGTATCATCTACATTGATGTGTGTGTGTGTGTCCTCAAGTGACTATGTTTGTGTTTGCTTTCAGTGAAGGAAGAAGGTATTAGGATCCAAGAAGAAAGAGGAGCAAGAGAGAGAGAGAGAGCAAAAAAAAAAAAGGAACGACACTCTGTGGAAGGAGGGAGATAAGATGGAAAAGGTGAACAGCAACGCTTGTCACAGCCGATAATGCTTCAGATTGGGACGGGTGGAATTTAATGGAATAAAGGCAGAGCTGGGATGGGCGGGTGGGAAGCAGAATTCGGCTGAGCTCTCTAACCAACAAGAAAGAAAACCTCTATTGTTGTTTGTTTTCTATTATTTCTACACCCGTCACATAATAAATTGAATAGAAAATACTTGAGAAGTCTCCAAATTGATTAAATGTTCACTTAGGATATGTTTTTTTATTATTATTTAAGCATAAATACTGCACAAATCAACAGTGTTAAAGACCTGTGGCACGTCTCTTCTGTCCAATGCACACATCAGAATTGTGTTTACCTGCCTTTTATCCCTGCAGTCGATACCTGTCCGTCATCCCTCTGAGGCAGCGCAGTGTTTCACATGTGTGGCTGCCTGTGTCCAGTTGTGGCAGGTGTTTTCTCTTTGGGTTGTCAAGGACAAATGGTGCGAGATGGGAGGGTCACTTGTAAGTAACGAAGAGCAATCTGTGCAGCATCCTCCGCTCCATTCAGCTCCATCAGTCCACAAGCTAAATGAGGCTACGCTGTAACTCTGGCAACCGGGGCTGTACATCAAATAGGACTGTTGATGTGTGTGTGTGTGTGTGTGTGTGTTTGTAATGCATTTGTGCACATGTGTGTGTGTAAAATGTGTGTGTGCTCTGGGAACATTGCCCCTCTGAATCTCTACTTCCTGTATAACAATCCAGCAGAGGTGTGCAGTGGCCAGAGACCTCTTTTCTTTGATATGAATAGCAGCCAAAAGGTCTTGGCTGGAGGCTGATATATGTCAATCAGCTTCTTTTTTTTTTCTTTCTACCCCTCGCACGGCACCAACAGCAGCAGCAGCAGCAGTTGCATCTGCCGTCGTCCTGTCCGTCTCTCTCACCTACAGCAAATCCCTCCCCTGCACTGATAACACTCCAAATAACAGGTGAGCGACTGCTGGCAGAAAGGAGATTGCCTGACCTTATTGTTTGGCTTCGCCACCTCTTTGTTCTTCACAAATAAAGGGTTTTTTAATAAACTGAAAGGTCCTCTGCCGTGGCCCATAGAGAAAATGAAAGGGGGCAGTGAGGTATGGTACAATGTGGCGGGAAAAAAAAAGAGCAGCTCATCAGAAAATAACAAAGGTGCAAGTTAAAGATAAGGCGGCTGTCAGAGATTAATCCAGGCCTGCTTGATTGTTTTCTTTAATACCAGACCTGCTACAGCAAGCGATAAGTTTGCTGAGTAATTTGGTTTTCTAGGGGACGGTTAGCGAGTGGGTGGCTGGGTGCTCGAAATAATATTCAGGTGTGCTCCATAATTGATTTCTTTTTTTCCCCACTGCTCAGTTCTCAAAGAAAAATGAGATGAAACTCAAAACTGCTTTGACTTGCCATTCTGTTCACCCTGCTCTTTTTCTCTCTCTCTTATTTCCTTTCCCTTTCTTTTTCTTTTTTTTTTTTTTGCTCTTTTTCCTTCTCTTCTCTCTTTGCCTTTGGATTAATAAACTGGCTTTGTTCAAGACAATAAAGGGAAGGAGACAGTATGCTTGAGAAAGCAGTTTTCTCTTCTTGCTAGCAGCAGCTCCCATTGTGATGGTCTGTGAATGTAGCAGAGAAGAGAGAAAGATGGCCAGTGCATGCAGATAGACAGTACAGTGTGTGTGTGTGTGTGTGTGTGTGTGTGTGTGTGTGTGTGTGTGTGTGTGTGTGTGTGTGTGTGTGTGTGTGTGTGTGTGTGTGTGTGTGTGTGTGTGTGTGTGTATGTGTGTGTTGTGGGGGGGGCACTTTCTGATGAGTCTGAGGAAAATGAATGCAAAGAACAATAGATTAGAATGGATGAAAAGCATGGATACAGTCGCCCTATGTTAATGGCTGCAGAAATAATAAAATATGTTACGTACAATATGAGTTGATAAAAATGCTGCCAAACTAATCTGCAAAGGACGTTTTGATTTTCTGCAGCAATTACCATCCTCTCCTCCCTCTGCCTCTGTCCCTTCCCTCAGAGAGAGATCGTTCCAGTGAAGTTTCTTTCACTTGGAGTGTAGGAAATTGCTGTAAAAAATAAATAAATAAATAAAATGAGCTGTGGGCAAAGCTGCACATATCATTAAGCTCTCAATACACATAAATATAAACATACACACACACACACATATATAGAGAGAAAGAGCGAGAGAGAGGGAGATGTAGATATATAGATAAACATCTCAAGAGTGCAATGGGCTTTTCCATTTTTGAAAAGCAGACAGGTGAAATATTTATCGTTAAATCAATCATTCATCATCATCATTTCATCCTCAGCACTGTGCCGTTTCACCTTTGCACATCTGAATAAACAACCTGAAAGAGGAAAGAGAGAGGGAGTGGAGAGACAGACCCCGAGGAAAGAATTTCTTATATTTTTCATCATTTTTTTGCCATTTTGATGCCAGAATTGATCCACCTCACAAATCCCTCACCGCTCTCCCCTCTCTCCTCCCCTCTCTCTCCCTTTCTCCCTCTCTCCCTCTCCTCCATCCCAGCCACTTCTGCAGAAGATGGCCTGTACTCCAGGGCTGTTTTCCAATTACGGCTCAACCTTTTCAGAGAAGGTCATTATAATTAGAGATCCATTTAGCTTTTTCTGTGAAAAGCACGAAATAATTTTTTCTGATTGTGGTCCCTGGAAGAAGAAGGAGGGGAGGAGAAAAAAAAAACATGCTGCAGTGCTGATCTCAAGTGGCTCTATTATTATGGTTGGCTGGACAGGTTGCATGCATTAATGGCTTCACTTGGAGGAGAGACTGGCCTTTTGCACATTACTTGAGCATGAATAGAAAAAAGACATCTTGGAAAATAGTGCTCCAAATCAATACCAGGCCTGTATGTGTCTGTGTGTTCACCTCAGCAAAGAGAGGATAATAAGCAGAGGAGGACTTCATTGGTAGTGGAAGAAGTAGCTGTGGATCATAACCTTTCTGATAAAAAAAAAAAAAAATGAATTCTTCATATGTAACCTGAGAGAAAAAAATGATTGTAAAGCTATTGAGCTGTGTTTGAACAAGCCCGAGCCGGCTAAGATTACGGTTCATAGAAGACAGTAACAAAAGTGATCCTGTGGATATAGATTTCTGTTTCTGTTGGACTGCATATGAAAATATATACTGTATATACTGAGAATATGAGCATGTCAGCTGCAGAGCCAAACCTAACATCACACCATTTTGGATCCTGGGTTATTTGTTCTGCTTTTTACATTTCTGATCTTATCTCGTGTCAATATTACTCGGACAAAGTACCTCGACACTCCTGTACCATGATGCCTCATTTCTGATTTTTCAGGCTTCAGCATCAATCTCTTTAGCACATATCATACTGTAATAGAGTCTGCCAGTAAACCCAGAACTCTCTTAGAGCTTTTAGCACTTCCGTTCCTTCGTTTAAAAGTCAATACATGTTTTAAATGGGATTTTACCTCAAATTAGGTCAAATTAGGTCGCATTTAAGCTTCAAATATGGTAGAAAAGATTATTTTGCTGAACAAAACTTGTAAGTATCGTAAAAACCTGATCTTATTTTATGACATAATCCAAAACGCAATGCAAAAATCCCATTCACTTTCTTTTCCGGGAACCAGCGCAATGCTGAACCTCTGGGTTTTGACGTCAGCCCTAGTACACACGAGATTGCATCGACCCATTATAAACGATCAGCTGATTCACCGACAGTCCACAAAATAACATTGGCCGTATGCTACAATATCTTTAAGTTGATAGGATCTACTGTAACTATAAGTTGCTCTTCTTTTCTGATACGACCTATAGGGGTTTCTCCAAAAATAGGTGCAGCTATGGAGGCAGACGGGTCAGACCTTGGTTGCTATGATAAACAGTTACAGCTTGGTTAGGTTTAGGCCTAGGCAACAGAAACTACTTTTTACTACTACAGAAGATTAGAGGACCTTCCTTGTCATGGTTACAAGAGTAACAACATGTGTTTGTGTGTTTGAACAGTAGGCCAGTGGATAAAAGAAATGACACACACTATTGTTTTTTTTTACGTGGGAGTCCTGTGTTTTGTTGATCCATCCATCTCATATGAACATAGGCTGTTCTGTGTCGTTCTTTATACATCTCAGTGATGCAGAGCAAATATGTCAGGAGGTCGAGGGTGGATTAGCCCAATGGGGTCAGGACAAAACGCTGGGAAGGACTTTTTATTTCCCTTCCCAACCCAACCAACAGCCAATGTTTGTAGGTTTGGTCCACAAACTTTGTATTTCCATATCAACAGATTCATTGTTGTTAGTTCCCTCAGACAGTTTTTAACCCTGGACTTGTGAGGTTGTCAAGGCAACCTCAACTTAAAGGAATAGTTCACCAAAAAATTAAATTCAGTCATTATTGACTCACCCTCATACGGATGAATACTCCGGAGTAGTTTTTTATTCCTCAAAGTGCATATGGAGACCCGGGAAGGGGGTCCAATGAAAACTTTATTGGGGATCAGTCCAGAGTTTACTTGAAACAACATAATTTAGGACATTTTTACAGCCTAAACAGTACTGTATCGCCCCCAGGCAAATTCAATTCAGGACTCTTTAGGCTGTAAAAATGTCCTAAATGGCGTAGTTTCGAGTAAACTCTGGATTATATCCCTTCAGGACACTTGGATTGCAGCGGACGAGCAGTAAGGAGGAATATTACAAGGTTTTTGTGTAGTTTTATGGACCTTTTTGTGTCAGGCCCTATTGACTTTCATGTAAGGATTTCATTGGACTACGAACCCCCCTCCCAGGTCTCCAGATAGACGGCAGCTTGATTGACACATCATGATCCAATTGATTTTAACGTCACATTCACGATGATTGGATGCTGTTTTTACAGGATTGTCCGTCCCACAGGTGACTGACTTTCTTCATTGTTGTGAAAAAGCTTTTAATTAATTCATTGCAATCGTAGTGTGAAGAGGATTTTAAACAATTTTGTAAAAAAAATGCTCCAGAATTGGATCTCCAACCCTACTTTTAACTAGCTAGCTAGCTAGCTACAGCTGTTAGCTATAACTATCATTTCGGATCACACAATCATTTGTCCATCTCTGTTTCAACCTGCTATCACCACTGGAAACTGCTGAAGGGGAATCTAGAGGCTTTAACCTGCCTAATATCGACTGTTTGTTGATCTTTGCTCATAGCAACCAACCTACAACAGCAACAGTTGCCACGTTATTGATGAGGGAATCAGATAAATTCACATCCACCCAAAACATGGTATGTGTGGTTCAAGGTTTATTTGCTTTTCACAAAATGTATGAAAACGAATTTATGGACAGGAATCCTAATTTAAATTCCCAGTGCAGCCACCCATGGATAAATAAGAAGTGGTTCTGTGCAGCATACAATCTATACAACAGTATGTTTTCTCCTCTCTGTACAGAAGCAGATGGCTGGGGACCAACACTCCAAAGTGGTGGAAACCAACTAATTGGTTTGAGGGAAATCGATATGGTGCCGGCAGCAAACCCCTCCTCTCCCCCTCACAGTCCATCAGTCTTGCTCTGCAATTACCCCATTGATTGGCTAGTGCTAATTGCAGGTCTCATTATTGCAGGTTTCAGCCAGTTGCCATCACAGCAGCTGAGTTCAGAGGTAAACAAGTACAGAGCATATATACACTACTGCGCTATAACATGAATGACAACGCAGACAGGTGGACTGGGGATCAGTGAGCTAAAGACTTGTCAGTAGGCCTATATCTGAGTCTGGATGATGATAGGGAGAGGGTTTATGGAGCCTTGTAACATGGATGGAGAGTCCCCCATATGCTCTACAGCAGAGGGAGGTCAAGGGTCAGGCCAGCTTTACAACAGCTGTAAGATGTCAGTGTGTACCGTAATACTGATCAACAATTACTGAAATGGTCTGATCATGAGACTGAGGTAGGTGAACAGTGTTGAATCCAATTCAAAGAAAAATATTATTTAGTTTAAGAGGAACTATGCAAGATTTGTAGCTTAACTATGCTATATTTTTACCTTAATTAAACAGCTTTGGAATAATTGTGATGGTTTGATGAGGGAGAATGGAGTCTCTCTGAATAAACTACACAAATATACATGTCGTAATATCGTATATGATATATAACGTTATCTACCGCTCTATTGATTGCTTTCTCGCCGGCTTTGTTGTAAACAATGCCAAGAGGAGGGTTAGCGAAACAGTAGTCTGGCCTGACGGAAGTGCGTTGCTGCGATTAGCCTCTGATTGGTCGGAACGAGCCACCCGGCGGAAGTCCCGCCTCCGTGCTGCAGCTTTCACAGTCCGCCCGGTAAAGGGAAACATCAACATACAACAACAGGAACCGAACCATGGATCTATTATACATCCGTGTCTTGAACTGAACAGAGGAAGAAATATCCGTCAGCGGTTGCCAACCGCCGTTTAACCAAACAAAAGGATAAATATCCGTCAACGGTTGCCGACCGTCGTTACACCGCGGACCGAAATCCAGTTTCCAACCGGCAATATTTTGCAAGCGCACCGTTGCTACGGCGTTGCTACGGCGTTGCTACGGCGCCGATCCAATATAATACATCCATGCGCCGATCACAACGATTGTGACTGGTTGAAAGAATTCCAAACGGCCGGAGTGTTTTTTTCTCTGATCGCAGAATCATAGGCGGAGCAGCCAGACTCTCCTTCTTTTCTGGAGGAGGGTCTGGCGAGCGAGACTAGCGAAACAGTGAAAAAGCGACTGGACTTGCATAGTTCCTCTTTAAATTGTGGTTAATAGAAACAATATTGACTGTCTGTCCTAAACACTAAATGAACTGAGCCATTGACGGAGTTGTTGTCCAATAGTCACTGGAGGCTCCAAAAGTGAGTCAATCCCCATAGACTCCCATATTAACCCTTAAACAGCCAACGTGCACCAGGAGATACACCCACTTTAACATCCTGTAGGGGGTGTGCTGGGAGGTTTTCACTAATTAAGTTTGCATTTATCAAAAGTCTTGTCTGGTATTAGCATCTAGATGATATGATTTGGTTCAGGCTATCTTTCATCGTTTCATCAGCCTGATCTGAAAACATCATGGCTGCCAGTGGTGGAGAACCTGCTTCCTTCCGTGGAACTAATCATATATTAGTCATACTTATTTTCAATAAAATAACAGTATAAATTCCTAAAATGAATTAGAACAGTTGTCTAAACATTCTCATGAAGAAAAAATGTTCCAACTGTGTTTGTGGTGTTACTTAGCAGCTTTTGAAATGTATGTATCCCATGAGATACGTTGCCAGATTAGGGGTAGAAATTTGGTCAATGTTCATTATTCAAAATGTTGTTTCAAACTGGAAGGCATGCTAATAATTACTGCAGTATCAGATATTATCATGCACAGCTTTGCCCATTACAACAGTATAACTGTATTTTACTTAAATAAATATATTTATTTTCAAGCAGGGCATCTCGGCTAGGTCATTTTATGGGAAAAGAAAGGATGTGGTCAACTGCTGTCACAGAACCAGTCACACACAACACAACAATAAATACAGACTATAAATAGCTAAAAATAAATAATAACTGGTGGTATGTATGTAGTTAGGGGTGTAACAAATAGTCAATTCACGATACTTTACGAAATACGACATAGGACTCACGATATGAAATAGTCACGGTATAATGTAAAGTGTGTGGGGGGGGGGGGGTACCCAATGAAGATCTGTGTGACAAATTTTTGTTGATGAAAAACAATTTGACTGCAAATGGACTTTATGCACAGTTCCATAAGCCAGCTCGTTTATTTCCTGTCTTACATTATTGGACCCACTAATTAATCCAGGTGTGTCTGACCTCACAACAATGGTCAGACACACCTGTATTAATCAGTGGGTCCAATAATGTAAGACAGGAAATAAAGGAGCTGGCTTATTTCAGGAAGTAGTGGAACTGTGCATAAAGCCCATTGGACTGCAAAAGTTGGAGAGAGTGTTTTTATTCTTTCTTTGTGAAGCAAAACACTCCTGCACAGATTTATCAATCTCACTAGTTCGTTTTTATTATTTCCTATACATAGAAGTTTTGAAAGCTTTTGACTTGGGGCCTTTATACTTTTGGCTCAAAATGCACAACTCAAAATCATATCTCTTAGCTTATAACAATTATAACAATTCTGTTTTTAACAAGTAGATCCCTACCTTGCTGAGGCTGAAACTACAGCGAAAAAGACATTATCTAAGACACAAACATAAAACACCTGAGTCAGGCAGCCCACAAGATCTTTTTGTTTTTCAGTCTTTTCCTAACTATGTGCACAAAACAAGCAAGTATTTTGCCATCTTCTGCCATTCCCATGTGCAAAATGTTAGAATACAATGTTATTATGAGTTAATTTAAGATTAGTGCGAAATACAAACATAAAATTCTGTCTCTCTAAAGGTAAATGCAAAAATATATTTTTTAAATTTCTCCCTTATGCAGACTTGGAAACATACAAAAGTTTGTTGCCTGTCTTCACTATAAAACAGTGTTTCCACTAGGATTTTTTTATGGAGTAGCAGCAGTGGCGTGTCACTTCTTTATGAGACTGCTTTCTAATGAGATTACAAAGTTGGATTGGAAAAAATTAATAAAATCAACTTTAAAAGGTCTATGTGTAATGTAAATGACCAAGGAATATAACAATGTATAACTTATCTTCATCAAAATGAGCATTAATATGTTTATCATTTGGGCTCTTTTTATACCTTAATAGGGCAACGTATCCCGGGAGATACAACTCATAAAATCCAAAATATTTAATATATATATATTTTGAATTTTGAAATATTTTTCTTAGGGCCTAAAGAGATGAGTGATAACATTAAATTATTTTTTGCAACTTATTTTCCACTCCTGCCTGTTTAAGGGTTAAGATACCCAATAAACCTATCTTGGTCTCATTTCCTCTTTCAAGACCATTGTGAGGGGAATTTCTATAGAACTCATTCGTTTGAAATGTTATTAACGCTCAAAGTCCTGCATAATTAACGCTGTGCTGCCTTGAGTGACAGGTATAGGTGAGTCAGTGAGGCAACATGCACCAATTAGCCTTGAGGTCAGGCATTGGCTAATTGGTGGCCACGTCCATCGTTATTTACAGTCTGGTTAGGACTTCACCTTACTTCCTGCTTTGCTCCTGTAGTACACACTACGGCCACTTGAACATAAACCTGGCAGGTACGGCAACATACTTGGACAAAAAGGGAAGTGTGGAGGGCTAGAGACCTCTTGCTCTGCATGTTTTCCCATAAGCATTAATCACTGAAGCAGCACTGAGAGAGTGAGATGTGATATTTCGGAGCAAAACAAAGTGCAAAAGTTTGTTGAAAATGAATATTTACTAAAACTTTTTATGTTTTTTAGTTTAGTTTTTGGTTTTTATTCCACAACACCAACACTGAGGATTATGCAAGAAATAAACCTATAGTAGGAGGAGAGGAAGGTTAAAAAAAAAAAAAAGTTTCAACCGAAAAAAAAGGAGCTTCAGCAGCACTTATGTTTATCTAATATTTTGAAACATGAAGGTAATTAATATTATTCATACAGTCCTGGAGGACACTTAAAAAATGAATCGTTTCTGTCTCTCTGTAGCCTTTCTTCTCTATGATGGTCAGTCAGAGAGAACAGGCTTCCTGCCAAGACAAATTTTATTGGTCACATTTATGTGTAGTTATTCTATTGTTTCTAATACACATTACATTTATTTCAATTGAAGCCCAAATCAAATGCAGTGGTGTTTACTTTATTGTTTTCCCTTCAAAAGGTTGTGAACTAAAGGAGCCTGATGGTGAAATGCAGCATTACAGATGTGTCCCCACCCACACACACACACCACAGTTAATCTATTCACACACTAAACCCAGTGGCTGTAGAGTAATGCGCGTACATACACACACACACACACACACAGGTAAACACACACACACTCACCACTCGTCCTGTTCTCTCCCATGGGTCTCTGTTAAAATTGACCTTCTCTGCCTTTCATCACAGGAAAATATCACCCTCAAAGAATAATAAGGCCGCCAGACACATTAATTAGAGAGCATCTATTTAGATAAACGTCTGAGAGAGCGACAGAGACAGACAGAGAGAGAGAGAGGGGGAACGTTAGGGAAGTTATTAATATGCAATACGAAAATAATTACACCCAATTTTTCTTAATATGTTGAAATGGCACATGTGCATTTTGTTAATGTATTTTTCCAGTGCAATTGTTTTGTGGACATTTGTTTGGTAGAAAGAACAACAACAGAAAAAAGAAACCTTTTGTAAGGTTTGCAATCTTATTTATTCCCTGTTTGTGTAATCTTGGCGGATTCTGTGTGTATCATTCATGCATATGTATACGTGGTTACAGACCTGCAGTATTTCCTGTGATTTCAAATCAAGCTGTCAGTCACTTAAACACAGAGGAGCTTCCAGACTTTTGAGTACATACACAGTGAGGTTGAGTTTTTATTATCAAGGGTTAGGACAGTAAAGACTTTGTAATAGTCAAGGTTTTTTGTCATTGCACAACACAACACACACCGCTCTCTCTCCTGTATGTTTGCATCAAGGCCTGTGTGTCGTGCAACCAACAAGATTATATATGTGCTTGCTTTGTGTGTATCTGTAGGCTCTTTTACATTTATGTGTGTGTGGTGTGTGTGTGTGTGTGTGTGTGTGTGTGTGTGTGTGTGTGTGTGTGTGTGTGTGTGTGTGTGTGTGTGTGTGTGTGTGTGTGTGTGTGTGTGTGTGTGTGTGTGTGTGTGTGTGTGTGTGTGTGTGTGACCCTCTGTAAATCAGGGTCTGTGCTCCATCTGGTCTCAGTCAGAGCAGTTTGAGGCAGCATCTCAATCAGAGCTGCTGATTGGTGTTATTCTCCTGCACCGCAGCTGCCCGACCCACAGACTGGGATCAGCTCTGCTCACACACAAAAACATGGTCTCGGTTACAGAATTAAACTTCTGTTTCATATTTATTTCTGCTGCTTTCAAAGTGCTGTTGTTGGGGGGGAAAAACCCCAAACCATGGCAGGGGGAATTGGGGATTTTCTGTAAGATCTGAGTTGTAGAAACATGACATTTAAAATGTTTTTATGCTTTATAGTACTGTAGGTCTGCATTTTATGGGGTGAAAAATGTGAGTACAGTTTTGCAGATTGACTGTGTGACAGGTCACAGGTGCATGATTTCATACACAGAGGTTGAAAGAAGGTGAAAGCCCCCCTACCTCTCATCACTGCTCTACATTTCTCCTGCTCAGTGAATGTTTCATTGTCGCCACTTTAATGCAGATTTTAAAACACCTCGGTCGACTTCAGAGCAGCCATCACTCTCTGAGGAGACAGACACGTGTGTGTGTATGTGTGCGCGTGTGTGGGTACCTGAGTTGGGGGTGGGCTTGATGGTTGCCAAGGCGACTGAATTTTTTTTCTTTTCCCTGTTCTTTTGCAGCAGGAAGCAGGAAGACTTCATCAACTCTGGATGACCCCCCAGAACACACACGTGCAGCATCTTCCCTGTTTCTCTCTCTGCCTTCCTCCTCCTCCTCCTCACTGCATCTGACATAAACACAAAGGCATACACCACACCCATCTATACATATAGGCTACATATGCAAACACACACACACACACACACACACACACAGCAATATACTTTGTATATAGTGGGATAGTTGCTGGGACATTGGTGTGTTAATCAGCTGCTCAAATTACTGAAATTAAAAAGACAATTAGTTTTATTTGTTTGTTTTTTCTCTCCTCTGGTCTCTGGGAATATTGGCTTTTGAGGATGTGGCCTTGTTTTATGAGAAGTTATGATCGGCATATTGATTACATGTGTGATAAATGTGATTGGTCTCTGAATTTGTACCTGCAGCTACAGTATTACACTTTCCTCTGGTCTAATTTCTACTTTCTTCTTAGTTCAGACTATAAAACAATCATTAGGTGTGGATGGTTGATCAGAAAAGGGAATTTGTCAGCCCAAGTTCCTAATTTTCTGCTCTTATCTTTCAATATAAGCTTTTACTTGGAACTGAAAATAAAACACATATACTGTGTATATTTCCAATAATTGCTGAGCTAGGACACTTTCCCTGATGCAAAGTAAACAATCCTGTGTCCAGGTTTTATTTCTTATGACCAGCAACTAATTGGATCATGTTCATGGATCATGTTAGAAACACAGAGCCAGATAATACATTTGGATGTAAGTGTTTATTAATGATTGGCTAATGTTGCAATCTCCAATTCAATCAGTCACTCAAACAGAGTTAGGCAAGATTTTATTTTATTTTTTAAAGTGAAATCTTCACTTCCATCTTGCAGCGATTTCTTTGAGGGTGACTGGAGTTGTATTCAATTATTAAAAAGAAAGAAAAACAGACGACAAAGCTTTTCCACCAGAATATAAAAACCACTGTCGTGTAAACTCCATTACTTTGACATTTTCACTAATACAAAACAAATTTCTCCACAGGGATCAGTGCGTGCATGTGTGCGTGCATGTGTGCGTGCGTGCGTGTGTGTGTGTGTGTGTGTGTGTGTGTGTGTGTGTGTGTGTGTGTGTGTGTGTCACTCACTCACAAACCTGATTATGTACAATGAGACCTTTCCATTCTGATGCTCAGCTGCTGTGTGTCTTTCAGATAGCTGCCGTGCATGATGAAAAAAAATACAACGTGGGGGGAAAAAAGATGCTGCCAGTATAAATGTGAGACCAAATTTGACAAACGTGGAAGAAAAAACCCTGAGATAGACGTCTGACAAAATGACAAATGATATGAAAAAAGGCAAAATGATGAAAATGACAGTGATTGTGATCTGACACGTCTGCTCCACGTGCATATTAATAAACTAGGGTTGCTATCAGATCAGCAGTGACTTTTTGAAACACAAAGGTTAAACACTGCATTTTTTAAATTATTATTATTATGCTCTTAAACCTTTTAATTTGCTTTTGACCAACCCATCTTTCCCATTAATGCATCTAATTGTTTTAAGTATTATTCAGCCTGCTCTTCTTGGTTATCTCTTAACCAGGAAGACTCAGGGAATGTTTAACATGCGGCACTCTGGTTTGGACCTTTTCTTGGCTCCGTGCCTCATGAGTGTAATTTGGATGAGTGCAGCTCGCTTGCCTTTGGGCTCATTAACAACAATATAAACAGTAATTACTGTGATCGCCTAATTAATTCATTTAAAAATCCTGCACGCCGTAAAAGGCATGAGCAAATCTTTTCTGGAGATAACAATTTTACGAAATTATTGTTGGCATAATTAGCAATTTCATGTTCCAAAATACAAGTGAAATAATTAAAATTCGGTTTTGTCCCATTTCATACATGCACTGTTTTATTATTATTATTATTCAGACCCCCCCCCCCCCCCCCCCCCCCAACACCCCCTGTTCTGTTCTGTTCTTTTCTTTGCCTTTTCCCACTAAGCCTGATGCTTTCTGTGAGTTATCCTCCTCTGATCCTGTCTCTGTCTGTGCATGGCAGCTCTGCAGCCCTGATAAATGTAATCCGCCCCTCTGGACACATTCCTTTGTTTTTTAGGCCATTTCCACGCTCTCCTCTGATCACCAAGCTTTACTTATTATAGAATTCTTTGCCTCTATTCACTGGGCTTCTTTTTGTTGGATTACAGAATGGTCATTTTGGGCCTCGACTGTCCATTAAGTCTATCTTTACTTTATTGGCCCAGTTAATTGTGATTAACAGTAATTAAAGATTTGCGGACGAACAAAGAATAGATTTGTTTTGCTTCTTGACAATAGAAATTCTTCTTTCAGTTTCATTTCTCCCCACCACGCCCACATCAAGATTTTCTACAGAAAACAACATTTCAATTAAGTCTGATGACAATAATAAGTAGCACAGATCGGCTCCTTGATAACTGGAGTTGTTATAGTTTCTATATGAAGCATGAGAGCAGCTCTATTGGAAATTATAGACCTAAAAATGAAGCAGAGTATATAAATAAATCCCAGTGCCCTTTAATGGTATTATGTCATAAAAGATTAAGATTTTCATAGTCAAAATCTATTGTTTGAATTTCTAGCTCGCCCAGTGCTTTAATGGGGGGAAATATTAATGCATAATATGAGAACTACAGCGTCAGAGGCGAGGGACAGAGTGCTTTATGATACAGGCACAGTCCTCTGACCCTTCAAAACCCCAATTAGTATTCCTGCTGAATTTATTACCACGCCCGGCATCACTTCTTGTTTATTACGTCTCTACTCATTAAAATGAGAAGTAGATTTATGGACAGATCGGACTGATGCATGGGTGAGGAGGTGGCGAGGTGGCAAGGTGGAGGGGGGGAGAACACACACTACATCAGGATGGGGACAAATCTGTGTTTGATCCAGAGCAGTGTGGTGAATGTTTTAGTTTTAAGTGCCAGAGATTAATGATAAGGACAATTATTTAGATTAAAACAGGGGGGGTTGAGGTTAGATGGGGTAACAGTGGCATGTCAGTGATGTGTGTGAGGTACAAACTGCCTCTAATCCACACACACACACATACACACATGAATGCAAGACAGTTAGTGTAAAAACTATTTGTTTTTCTCAATGTATTATTCAAAATGTCCTTACACATATATGGTCACGTCTAGATACAGTAGCGTTGAGATGAATATCTTATAATAATAATAGAGCATTCAGCAGGATGAACCTGAAATATTAAATCTTATATTTGAACTTGTATGAGATAAATTGACAATGTGACCATCGTGTGGAGAACAGCACTTGATCACCATCTGCTGGTCTTAGCTGTAAACAACTCCATGCCCCTCATTAAACACAAGGGTGATTAATTGATTTATTGACTTATATTTGCAACAAGGTCCAGTATGTTGTTTATGTATTTTTATTAAGATCTAAAAAGACTCCTGCCATCCTGGTTACCTCCATTTTGAACTTCTGCCCTCAGGGAGGCGATACTTTATCCTCTATAACCTGCCAAGTTTGTTTCTTCATCTAATCTTTATTTAACCTACCTCAATCTTACCACTGTGATGGACAGTTGCAATTTCATTGTATTTTAATGGAGTCACAATAAAGGCATCTTATCCCATCTTATTTACAACCAAAGCAGATCCACACTGTCACAACTCTGCACAGGCATCGTAAAATATTATAGCAGCTCCTGTTTTCACAGAGCAGAGCCTTCTGCTGATTTAAATTGTTGTATTTCAAAGGTCTCATATTTATTTACACTTTGGTGGAGTTTTGATCCATAAGAAGATACATATTTGTGGTTCCAAGTCCTGAATACAAAATTAAGCAGATTTCTAGTAAACACCCAAAAAAACGAAATGCTACATGCTATACAGGTTATGTGCATTTCTCTGTGGACTGAGGTTTTGATACTTTAACTCTTTAAAAACCCACTGGCCTGTGGGTCATATTGCTTCTACCTAAACTGGGCAGCCGGCATGCAGGCCAGGTATTGATATTAATCCTAGACCTGGTTTATAATCACACCACACATGGGCATCATCAAATGTAGCTTTAGATAGCTTAGATTCATAAAATAAAAATAATAATAATAATAAAAAAAAAAACAATGTTTCAAATTGAGTTGTGTGACTTTTACAAAATGTTAAAAGTAAGGTTAAATGGAGGCTCTGCACTTGGCTTGTGGTTAATGGCTCTTGGGCTTAATATTGAATATAGGCTATTTTAGAAAATGGCAGGGCAAGGGAAGGTAAATTTATTTTATTTGTATAGCCCATTTTTACAGTTAGTCTCAAAGGGCTTATACAGCATCTTGACAACATCCTCTACCCTTGGACCCTCACATCGACTTAAGAAAACCCTTTTTACAGGGGAAAAATTAGCAGAAACCTCAGGGTGAGCAACAGCATGTAAAGTAAAGGTTTGTTTAAAATAGGTGTGAAAAATGTGTCAGGAAGTCATTTGCTGAAAGAAAGGAAAACTTTAACACTTTTCCTAGATCTTGGGGGAATGGTTCATTTTCACTGTTTGCTCACTAAGTGGCGCCAGAGGTTTATTTTACAAAATATAATAAAGTCCTTTGGCTCACAGTGGTTAAAGAATAGGAAGATGACAGAAGTCTCACTCTGTTATTTTCTGGATACCACAAACGAGAACAGCGTTTCTATTTCTTTCACCTGTTTTTCCAATGATACATAAGTAAAACAAAAGATAACGCAGCGGTCATCCTCTCTTTAGTCAATTTACGTGGGAAAATTAAAGCTAAATGTATGTTTCACCCGAGGCACAGTTTCGCTGCGGAGCGGCTCATCTTCGCTCTCGACGATCTTTGACGTAACTAACTGCACACTGACACTTGTTGGGATACATGTGTTCCTCCTGTCTCTCTCTGTGTGTCGCGTATCTTTTACCGATTTACCGGCAGATGAAGAAAAAGACACGGTCGACTGAAGCTTTTTCCCCGGTGTTTATCGCTCCTGTTGCTGCTTTAGACCCGGTAGGTTCACACATACACACAGAGAGACAGACACACACCAGACACAGCTGTGGTTAAACTCTGTAGTCCTCACCTGGCTCAGTGTGTATAACGTTAGGCTACAAGTGGTCTGATAAACATTAACTTGCACACACACTTTCGTTTACAAGACGGGTTTATGTCGTTACAGTGTGTGTGTAAATGTGTTATCAGTGTGTGTCAGTGTATGTCAGTGTGTGTGAGTGCGCACAGGTCAGCTCACAGTAAAAACCGTGTGGAGCAGTTAGTAGCATCTTAGCCTGCTAAGCTAATGCAGCTTGGTGTATGACACTAATCACAGATGTTTGGCTCAGAGTCGATGCTGCTGCTGCTGTTGTGCGTCTACAGATGTTGCTGCTGCTGCTGCTGCTGCTGTTGTGTGTCTACAGATGTTGTTGTGAAGATTTGCTCGGGTTGAGCTGCAGGTAAAGACAATAACTGACTGAGCTTCACTGTTCCCTATAGTGAGCAGAAAGTTCAGATTGAGGAACCTAAGATCAGACATAATAGCCTATACTGAGATTATGATCCTGTTGCCAGGGCTGTAAATCACAAGTTTAATAGATATCATATCAATGAAACTGACAATGAATCAGTGTTTGCTGATATCACAATACAATTTTGATTCAGGGATCAGTGATCTGTATCATCTGCTGATTTCTGACAGTCACTTAATTCCATTCATATCAAATCACGAATGGCAACTACAATATCATTTGACATGTTTATTATTATTTTTTTTTTATTTTTTTTTTACCTCAAACAGACATTTAAATAGAAAACAATCTTATTTCTTTGAAAAAATATCAGCCTCCTGTTCACTATAAAGTGCCACACTCTGATTTATTGTTCGTTTTCCATAAGAGAAAGCTAATTTGTTTACATTTAAGTAGGATATAGGTGTAAATCTCAATCCCAATTTGTTATTTACACTCTCTATGTAAATACATAGAAACTAAGTCTGTGAACACTGCATTAGGTTTTTAGTAGTTTTGTTTTCATTAGGCAGCAATAGTTTTTACTGATGAATCTGCTCAGTAATTTCAAATAATTGCGCTTTTCAATTACCTTGATGTCACATTGAGAAAAATATTACTTGTACTCTAAAACATGGAGGAGCAGTTTGAAACCAGATAAATACTTGATATTTTTATTTAACCAATTTGCAACCTTGCAGATTAACCTGATGTAAAATAAAATAATGATATTAAATTCATGTCACAACAGCTCATGTACTTGTAACTTCACACCTGTGGGAGATGAAAGTCTAAACTGCTAAAGCAAGTGAGGATATTTGTTTAAACACTGACTGCACCTTTATCAACAAGGGCAGATTGGTAAGTGTGGTTTAACACTCAGAGGTTAGTGTGAAGCAGGTTCTCATCACATTTCTCTATGAAAACCTCTGTTATGATTTAATGCTATAGAAATAAACCTGACTCTTTTGACAGTCTCCATCTGTTTGAAGTTTATATGTTGTTAAATAGGTGTCAAACATCTGGTAGCGGTATCGAAAGGTGTCGGAGGTGCAGATCAATAACAGGAAAAGCATTGGTACAGCAGCAGCAGCAGCAGCAGCAGCAGCAGCAGCAGCAGCAGCAGCAGCCGCTCTGTGGATGTGCAAAGTAGATTTCTCACTTTAACCCCCTCCAGTTCAGTTCATCACACATAGAGATGGAAACAGATGAGGCAACATCTGGGGCAGGTTACACATCATCAGGGCCGAGAGGATTTCCTGACAGCTGTGGTCAGCGGCACCTGTTTAAGGTTGATGATGGGTGATTCGAATGAACTTTTTTTTGTTTGTTTATTGTGTACTTATAGAAAACAGTAGGCGTGGGATGTCTTTGCCCTTTTGCTCACATCTTTTACACAGAGTACTCGTTTCCATTCAGGCTTTGCAAGCTTTAATGGTCATAATGTCATGAATGATAATTTGTCTGGCAGGCAGTTTGAAAGATGAGCATGGCAAATAAGGTTTCGATATGTTATATTATCATACAGTAAATTAGATTTTATAATAATGCTAAAAATACAACAATTCGATGTTATTTTGTTATTTGCATTTGTTGAAAAACAATAGAAAATGCACGCACATCCACAAAATCTAAAAGCAAAAAAATGCATGAAATAGGCAAAACATTGTTTATTATCACCTTGATAATAACCCCCCCACTTTGAAAACCACTGGGCTACATGACATGATCACTGTTGAAAATCCATACTAAATATTGATTATGCTCCTAAGTAGAGGCACCGGTGTGATAGTGTTTATTGCTAATGACGTTGGCGACCTCCCCCTGCAGTGCATACTGTCTACAAGCCGCCGTGCTCACAGTAGTGGCATCACAGAGCGTGGTCAGTCTGAGCAGCTGTAATAATGTGTTACAGTAACATTATATGAGTCAGTGTTTCTATGAGCTGTGGATACAAACCATTGGATCTGCAGGTCAGTGCTGTTGAACAGTAGCTATTAACATAACATGTTTCTTCTTATTATTATATGTTTCATCATCTTTAATTTTTTGAAATAGTATAAATATTGGTGTTGGTACTAAACCAATGCAATTATAACTATAGAAAGGGGCCGGTAACATACGTTTTTCTTCATCCTGCTCCTTTTCATTTGGTGATTATGTGTACATCATGTATATGTGCAATCATGTGAAGTAGCCTAAACCATGAATGGAATAAATCGAAATGAAATGAAAACATGCAGAAATTTGTTCAGATGCATCTGTGCACATAATAATTTATACATATATCAGTCCAACACTTGTTTTTACTGGTAAATTGAGATGTATGTTTTCTGCACATCTGTCCTCAGGTGCTGTCAACTTCCAGTTAGAGTCATTGGTGGATGCAGACGGACACTACAAAGCACCCGACACCAGAGGGAGCGACCCAGCAGCAGTGTGTGTGTGTGTGTGTGTGGGAGTGTATGTGAAGCCACTCACCTGGGCTGCAGGCGCCTCCACACTCCACCTGGTGAGTCTGACACAGCTACTGTACAAATGGATGAATGAATTAACTCTCTGTTAAGCCCGATAATCTGTGAAACACACCACCACCTCTGGATATCAGGATGACACACACACACACTCGACCTGTATCTTTTATTCACACTTTCACATTCACATTTTGCTGGTGGAAAAAGCTTTGAGCAGCAACAGTTGTGTATTCCTGAGCATCTAATGTATCAATGGATCCTGTTTCGGGAACTCCCTGTAGATGTGACGATGATGTGTGTGTGTGTGTGTGTGTGTGTGTGTGTGTTTAACGTCACATGCTGAGGCACGTTCCAGCCCACACAGCTCCAATCGGGATTAAAGATAGATGACGCAAGATAAAAGGACTCTTATTCACTGCCTATTGTAAATGCATGGGAGACTACTGAGTGGTAAACTGTAGTAGATGTTACATGTTTGGCTGTGGCTCTGCTGTTAATGATCTTGATATCGTGTATACAGCGGGAAAAATAAGTATTGAATGCATCCGTATACTTGCATGGTGAGCATGCATAGAGGTCATGGCTCATTGTTTGTTTGTTTTTATAACTGTACCTGCTAATTGCAGGTTTGTCTAAAGCTCTCTGATCCTTGGTTCTTGGACAACTCTTAGTTTTCTTTTGACTCTTGCGAGGACCTGGTCGTGGCCAGTTTATGGTGAAATGATGTTCCTTTATCTTTTTATTTCCAGATAATGGCATTAATGGATAAAACGGTGCATTCAGAGTTCAGACACGTCTGTAACCGATGCCATCAGGATGTTCTGCAGCATACGTTTCTAAAGGTCTTGAGAAGCTCTTTGCTTTTCCCCGTCATGAGACGCCTCTTGTGTGACACCTTGGTGATGAGAAACCTTTTCATAGGCGTCAACTGGACTAAAGCAGCTGATGTTACTTTGCACTGATAGGGGACAGGATTACTTTCTAAATACTGACAGACTCCAACTGCTTTTTTGGCTTTCCAAACCTTTTTGCACCTCCTTTTCTTAATGTGTTCAATACTTATTCCCTGTGTCATTTCACTTTATTACACATTACTTAATTTATGGCCATATGTTAGTCTTATTTTCCCCACTGTATTAATTCAATTTTGGAAAGATTTCAGCTCTGTTGCTGCAGTTGATTGATTTTATGAACTTAGCTGAGTGAAAAAAGTGTAAATTCTGCTTTATAGCATTTTTTCCTGAGAGTGTAGTTGGTCTTGGTGTAATGTCAGGACACTTGTTCCCTGATTATCTGGGAGAGGTTGACATCATTGGTCATTTTCTCTTGAATCACTTGTTTTCAAGGCTACGAGTTCAGGATCAATGTTCCCTCAGAGACCAGCAGGAGCTGCCATGACCCACAACTAAAGAAATAAAAACATGTATATTATGTATGTCAAACCAATTCCCCAATAACCATACTATAAAAAATGTCAAGCTCCAGTTCATTATAAGTTACAGTGAGTGGCAAAAAAAACAAAAACCCCACAAGTGTCAGGAGGGAGCAGTGAGCAGGATGAGAGCAGCAGGCATGTTCCCTGCAACGGTGCAATGAACGTGTAGGAATTTAGCCAGAGCTGACATCATGTCATCACTTGTGCGTTGGTTGTTTGGTTTTCTTTGGCTCTTTTCCTTATCAAGCACGGACACAGTGTGGGAAACTGTTTCTACATTTGTCCCTCAGTTGTTTTTTTTCCAACATGGATACTCTGAATTGTTGGCATTCCTTATTGAAACCAAGGTCTCAGCCGACCCCTCACCTCCCACCCCAACCCCCTGCTGCCGCTGCTGCTGCTGCTGCTGCTAATAAGGATGTCAAATATCAGATTTGTTCTCTGTTTTTACCTGTGAGTTCGTTTTAAACATGAAGGATTTTGACAACATGTAACAACATATTCGCACAGTACTGTACCGTATGTGCCTTTTTGGAAAAGAAAGGTGAATTTGCAATAACCCTCTGAAATCATAAATGTCCCCCCAAAGAGGCATTTTAAAATTTGTAAAACTGCTCTTCTATGACTATTTTTTGATTAAAATTGCTTTCCCACAAAAAAGTTGAACTCAAAACTAAAAACACATCTACTATTTCTCCCTCATTGAAAAATCCAGATTCTATGAATATTCATGAGTATGCAAATGCATCACGACTTGCACCCGCCTGCAAGTTATGGCGTGCATTAGCGACTTCGCTGCTGAAATGTCTTGTAGCAGAACCTAAACACTACATTGACATGTTAATAACTTAAAAAAAAAAAGAGTCAATTTTTGGTTTAGGGGGATGGATGGCCCTTCGTGAAATATCCTTAAAGCACAGTCAAATATCACATCAGCATCTTTCCTCCTGCCCTGTGGTCCATACAGTACAGAGCTCTGTCTCTCTCTCTCTCTCTGCTCAACAACACACGTGTGGCTTAGCGGCTGCGACCAAACAGGATCATCAACTGTCAGCCTCGTGCTTCCCACGGACGCAGTGGTGACAGCTTGAACAAGGGAACATGATGTGCTGCCCGCCGCCTGCAGGAGAAGGTCTGCTACACTACACCCCCTCACTCCATCCATTCATAGCCCCGGCGCTTGTGGAGCGACTCTGAGGGTTTGATTCAAGTCGGTTAATTTGGTATCATTATAATTATTAGACAAATACTCAGACCCACCTCTTCTTCAAGTGAGTAATCAAAGCTCACTGAGGCCAGATTATTTATATGATCCACCTATCATCAGGAATGGAAACTTGGTGCAAAAATGTTTCTTCTTCTTTGATGAGATGAATGTTTCTGCACACTGTCCCTGACGAATACTGGTGATAAGAAATAGGGCTGGTGTCAACTTGATGCTGAGAGTTTATTTCTCTATTGTTTGACAATTCTGGGGCCTCATTTATCAAAGAGCGTGTAAAAGTCCTCTTAAATTTTCAGTACGACGGAAAGGCAAAATGTGCGTACGACCAAAAAATATACACTCTTTTCAGATCTATCAAACTCCGCGTACACACGGCTGCACGGTATTTCCCTTGATAGATCACACCGGACCTGAGAAAAGCGTGGATGAGAACACGCCTCATACCCAGCCCCCTAAACGGCCCCACGCAACCATAAGTGGTCAATGCAAATCAGTTACGTGCATATTAAGTAGCCATGTGCACTCTGGAAACGTGTGGAATGACGTCAGTGGAAGACGGTGAAGACAACAGACGGACGGAGAGCGGAGAAAGAAGCGGAATTTCTCTGAAAGCGAGATACACGGTAACACGGCAATATCAGTCAGAAACATCATCTTGCATTGAAAGGCTACAATAAATACAAAAAACTCCCAAATCTAAATGAAACAGAACAGAAAGAAGAAGAATCATATTTATTCTGCCCCTTATTTTAGATTATGTCATAATAATTTAAAGCAGGGTTTCCACTGCCAGTCAGTACTTTGCACCCCTTTCCACTAACCCCCAACTTCCGTTCACTGGAAGACTTTGATTTTCATTTGTGCATAGCTATATATTAAAAAAAAAAAAAAAAAACATTGAAGTCCACCAGTCTGTGACTTTTCCTAAAATGATGTTGGGCAGCACCCATTTTTGTTAAATACAATAAATATTATTCACACAAAAAATATCGATCATGTTTTCTCATTTGCTTTGATTTGCGCCGACATTATTGTGCTTGCTGCTTGCTTGTGTGTGTCCAGTCTGGCTACTTAACACAGGCACGTCGCAGAAATTATTTTCCAGACTGGACAGACTGGTTGTGGAAGAGGTGTAGCCTACATGCAGGGTGAAAATATCAATATGATATCAAAAGAAAACGAAATTCGTTTTATAAAGCCAGTATTTAGGAGCAAACTAGTGTAAATGCACAGGGGAAAAATCTGAGTCGCTGTGCTTTTCATGTAAAGTGCCGACGTCAACACGTGTGCGGTGGTGGTGGTGGTGGTGGTGGGGGGTCATCATCACCACCACTTGCTACTTCAACACTTCAAACAGTGTCCGCGCTCCTCTCTCCCTCTCACACTGCAGTTCTCTGACTCTGCAGCGGTGTCGCCAATTCCTCCTGTTCTTCAAAAAGCGTGTAAATGCCGGTACGCCATGGTCGGACTGGTCGTAAATTTTTGCACTTACTCCCGACAAGTTTTGGTTTGATAGATCCCAAATTAGGCGGAGAAAAGTGCGTACGCACAAAATGGGGGAAAGAGCGTGTAAAAAAGCGTGTATCCACAATGATAAATGAGGCCCCTGGTCGTTACAGATGTTTATATACAAAAATTGTCACAACAAAGTTCATATACCCCTTCAAAAATCATAACCCCGTCGTCTTATGTGTTACGTTAACAAAATAAGTATAAATGCATCATCCTGAGCATTTTGTAGGTTCAGTATATTTAGTGAGATGGACCACACCTAGTCAGATATTTTTTCTTTATATGCAGTGCTTGATATGACCATTATTGCTGCAAGAGATGATGTATTAATGTCGAATTCATCTTAAGATATTACTGTACATACTGTTCTGTTAAATTGAATTGAAAGTGCCATGGTTGAACCACAAATGAATCAGAATCAGAATCAGATTTATTTGCCAAGTATGTTCAGACATACAAGGGATTTGACTCTGGTTTATGCACTCACTTGTACACGCATAAAAAAGACATGGGGACAGCAACAAGAACTGAGCAATGACACAATACAACAGAGAACACGTACAAGTACAAACACAGATAAGTAAAGTGGCAGGTGGATTAAGGTGGTCAGTCGGTAGTGCAAATAAACAATGAGGTAGTAGTGCAATGGGATAAATAATAAATACTGGATATATATATATGTGTGTGTGTGTGTGTGTGTGTGTGTGTGTGTGTGTGTGTGTGTGTGTGTGTGTGTGTGTGTGTGTGTGTGTGTGTGTGTGTGTGTGTGTGTGTGTGTGTGTGTGTGTGTGTGTGTGTGTGTGTGTGTATGTTATTTACAGCAGGGTTGTATTGCAAATTATTGTCAAACCAACCTGCTGACATCAGTCTGGCAGGCTGTTGATTGGCTCACAGAGCTTCAGGATATTTTATCAAACAGTTTCCACAGTTTGTCAAAGCCTCGACAACACGCTTCTTCTTCCAGGTACACTGCTGTAGTGACAACTCACTTGGCAGATCTGGTATGGTCGGTACTTCACGACCACCTACGTGGGTCACACACAGCGTGCTTCCATCCAGTTTTCCCATCCTGCTCAGTCTAGCTGTGTCGACATGTTTCAATGAGGCAAGAACATGAAGTGAATTCACAAATCTAATCGGAGCTTCCTTTCAGCCATTGTTTTAATTCAATATAATTTACAGTTTTTATTATTTCCAAAAAAAGCATCTCTTGATACTGACTTCACTTTCTTCAAACGTATGAATGTTGGATGTCTCTGCAGGTGATTGACTGGGATAGAGGAGGTAGCAAGATTGTTTTCCACGTGGTATGATCAGAGAGGGCAGACAGTAAGATGAGAGGTGGTTGAGACCGAGATCTGTGTTTTTATTTATGCAGCTACTGGAATTACGCTAGAAGATAAATAAAAGATCCGCTGATACCAGAAGTTAGTGTTTTTTAGTGTTCTGTTCAGTGACCTTTTCCAGAGCTGGGTGTGAATGAAGTCTGGTCTGGATGTTTTAGTGCATTTTAAAAGTCAGATCAATGTTGTGTAACGAACTGACAACTTGAACTCATCAGAAACACCTTTCATGTCTCACACGTGTCAGCCTGACTGAGCCTGCCGTCCATAGGCGAATGACATCTGGCCGTGTGATTGGTCAGATGCCATTCTTTGACCTGTGAGTCATCACAGCTATGTCTGATGTGTTAGAGCATAACAATGGCTGTCATTAAACGTGATGACAGACTGCTGCAGTCTGCAGCACTCGTTTATTTAGCTTTTAAATACACAAGGTCTGATACCTAATAATAACATGCACTGTATTTGCATCATTGTGGTGAGAAGTCCAATACACAGCCTTCCCTTTTCTCTCCTCTTGGTTTAATATAGTACAGTCAGTGTGACCTGCTGTTTTTATTTTTATTTCACTGAACTAATTCATATCCAATCTTAAATGGATGTGTAGTTTTTATTATTGTGTTATTGAAGGTGTGTTATCACCAGTGTGTTGAGGTGTCACTCAACACCTTCTTCACCACGTCGCTCTGTGGCCTGCATTCAAAGGTCAGCTGTGTGTCTCTGTGTACATGTTTATGTGTCCATTAAAGTCAAATAGAGAGACCAGATGAAGCTTCTAATAATCTGCTGATCAGCTTAATGACATGATGTAAGTGATTGAACAAGTGTTTAAGCTCACACATGAACTCTTTAGCCAGTTAAAGCTTCAGAAAAGGCTAGTAAGTGAACCTTTGAGGGTTTTTTTGTCACACAGCTTTGATATTATATTATTAGAGTGACCTGTATGATCACCCACCTCTGCATTTTCCCTCGTTTTAGCTTGTTTCATCTCATTGTTTTGTTTTTGTAGCCTTCTCTGTCGTTGGACACAGCTGTGCTCAGAAAAAAAAAACCCTACCTGCTCAGCATCAAGCAGCAGATAGACGCAGTTAGCAACAGGTCAGTGAACATTATGGAGCATTTAGTTGCTAATGAGCCAAATATTTCCCCTGGGGAAGTTGTGGAAAGCAACACAGAGACACATTAGAGACACATTTATCAGGTGGACAGAAATGCAAATATTGCTCCATGTTTTATTTTTTAGGGTGTAGACACAGGGAACGCTTTGAAATTTGCTTTAATGTTAAAGGTGATGACATTTCCGTGTTGTGAGTAATCAGGCTTTACGCCCTCTGACCTGCTGGTTTAATTGTTATATAATACACAGCGTATAGAAACACACAGCCTTCTGCCTGTGTCTGTCAATTCCTGTAATTTTCCAAATCCAATGATCCGACATCCACTCTCACGTGGCGATCGTCCGTCTGTGCAGATGTGAGAAAGCAGCCGGGGTTTGAACTCCTCATGCCACCTCTTTTTTTAATGTGTTACACAACAGCTTCACGTCGCTTTCAATGTAAACAGCTGAGCGCAACACCATGAAGAGACTGTCTGAGAATGCACAGTTATCCCTGTTTTTAAGGAATGTGATGCCCCCCCCCCTCCTCCTCCTCCATGCATGACAGCTGGATTTTCACTTTTCCTTCCAAGATCTTACGAGGAAATTTGGGGCCAGTTGTTGCAACATGCAAGCTGCAACTTGCAGCATGAGAACATGTTCATTTTTACCACTAATCAAAAGAAAAACTATACTAATGGGCCCACTTGGGTATATGCAACAGGATTGTACTCTCCATTTAAGCTGTATTGGTGAACCCCACCCCCCTCTGTGAAACAGGCCCCAGGATCCCAAAGATACACTGTGTGCACACGCTCAGATGTAAAGTAAATGACCCCATTCCTAAAATGCAAATAGGCCCAGTGAAGACGCTTCTTTCAACATCACCCAGGTGCTCAACGTCAGAGTGGGACATCTAGCCCAGTGGGTGGGAAACATACCATAGTGCATCTATGTATGAAGTGTCTTAATGGGCAGCAGCTGTGGCATTTCACAGCAGTCTCTCTGTCTGTCTGCCTGTCTTTATGTGGCTGCACAGTGCTGTGTGGGTTTCACACTAACGATAGATGTTCGGCTTTTCACATTTCATACAAATTTTAGTTGAAAATCATCATTTTACAAGTAAATACAGCTGAAATCACAACAGTGTTTGTCTTTAACCTATTCGGCGATTTTGTGCGATGACATCGTGGTTATAAAAATCAGGATTTCAGCAGCAGAGCAGGAGCTTGGAAGTGACTGCTCTTCAACGTCTTCGTTGTCTTCAGTAACTGTTGAAGTCACTGTTTCATGCAAACAAACAGATAAAGAGCTGAAACCAGTGCAAATGTGGAGCAATGACGTCCGCTGTACACAGTTTCTCAACATTTGTCAGCTGCGTCCTCTTCAGTCATTGACTTTGAACTTTCCGAAATCCTCAACCAACATTTGCACGCCACAATTGGGCAACTGCAGGAAGCTTTTGTTGTGAAATAAACTAAGTGCAGCACCATGAATGACTTCCTGGAGAGACTGAATGAAATTGCTCGCCACCACCTTTCTATCTTGTCTCTCCCTTCTCTACAGCAAAGTCCACACAAATATGTTCTTAACCAGATGAATGTTTCAGCTCTGTATCAGAAATAAACCAATAAAACCCAATCATGGGACCAACGTGGGTGTCTACATCATCGTTTCCCAAGATCTCTGCCCATTCAGAATCTAATGCAACCCCAGAGAGCAGCATTTCCAAAAACATCTGGTGCAGTGTTGACATGGCATAAACAAAGTAGAAGTGATGCATTTTCAAACTAAAACATTAATTCTGCCACAAACAAGCTCCGAAATTCGGTTATTTCAAGTTTGCACTCAAGCCAAATGAATGATTTTTGTTTTCTATTTGTCTTTGTAAAGGCAGCTTTGGATGTTGAGATCAAACAAATTACACACAAAAGTAAACAGCCACAGCGGTACTCCTCGTCGCTCGCATTAAACGTGTGCGTAATCTCCGACAACAGCTGCTAAACTGGACTCTGAGGTCTCGGTGCCGTATGTAGACTGAAATAGTTGAAAACAGTGACGCAGAAACACAACAGAACATTGGATAAGTCAACATGATGGAGACACGCAGGAGCGCAGGCTGACAGGCACCGACAGGTATGCATTTTTAATCTGAAGTGCTAAAAAATGTATGCCGCCATGACGCCCTTAAAGCACACACTCCATTACCTCACCAGCTACACAGTGACACCCCCGCACCAAGGCCAGACACATTGTCAGAAGCGGTGGCATCACTGGCTGCTGCAGGGCCGTGCTGTCGGAGCTCAGAGGAGTCGTTGAGCTCCTCTGACAGGTTCGTCTTCACACCCCGCCTGTGTCCCTGGCCCAGAGTCCACGGGGATGCCCCTGAATTAGCACAGGGCTTTCCCCGCTATGTGAGAGAAAGCCATGGTGGCCGGAGCGCCTGTCACTGGCCGACAAGTGTGAAAACCTTGGTGTACGACCGGTATGTCGGTATGAGTTATTTGTTGGTGGCAAAGTCGTCGGTAAATGTTTCAAATGTGATTCCTAGCAGCATATTTATTGTTTCAAGTGTGAAATGTGGGCATAAAAAAGAAGCACAAGGACAAAGATTATTCAAAGGGTTCATATTATGGAAGTATCAGTTTTTGAAGGCTTTTGAACATATGTTTGGGTGTTGGCTCACCTTCAGGCCCCCAGAATGTGAGAATTGACAAAAAAAAATGTGTAATTTGCAGGCTCCCTACTGTAGGTTGAAATCCATGTGGTTTTACAAGCTGTTCCCTCAGTTTACATACAATGATGTCATTAGTTTCCGAATTTGCATAATGCCACCCCTACCTGTGAGTACTGGTACCAGTAGAGGGGGCGGGGCATTTAAAGGGACAGACACTGAAACCGGCTGTTCTGAACAAGGTCATTTTGAGCGGGTAAAAAGAGCTGTGGTGTTTGATCCTTGGGGTATTTTGACCAAAGCATGTCACAGACATGTCTTTAAAGGAATAGTTCAACATGTTGGCAAATTGGCCCATTGCCATAATCCCTATAGTTTAAGGAGTAGGTTCGTTACCTTTAATTGTCGGTGCAAGCTATTTTTAGAACAACGGAGCAGAGCTGCTCAGAGCTTCGCTACACTTACATCGAATAGCGTGGTGAATGTGCAGGTCACAACTTGTCCACCAGAGCGTTTTGGAGTTGTTGGATTGTGTATTTGATGAGTTTGATGAGGGAAACCAAGAAATCCCATGAGCCTCCGTAGCGTAGCTCTGAGCAGCTCACGGCTCTGCTCCGCCATTCTAAAAATAGCTTGCATCGACAATTAAAGGTAACGAACCTACTCCTAAAACTATAGGGATTATGGGAATAGGCCAATTTGCCAAAAATGTTGAACTATCCCTTTAAGACACTTGGGAACTATTTTAATTTGTGGAAAAGGGACATAATATGTCTCCTTTAATAAAAGGTGGGCTGGGGGGTGAGGATGCAGGAGTGAAACATAGAGGATTGGAAAGTCACAGAATCAGCAAAAGGCAAACCACCACTTCTTCCTTAGCCTCCTCTTTGATTTGAGAGACTGCACTGTGAGCTGTAAGCTGCCATCTCAGACACCTGCTGAACATCTGAGTATGGCACCAGGTCACTTGCGAGCACTTGGTGAGGGAGGGGCCGGGGCCTTCTTTCTTCCTCTGGGGCAGACTGCTGCATAAAACAAACCAGCTTTGTGGTAGTGATCCAGTCTGTCTGTATTTGGAGGTTTTGCTGTCAGGGTTCAGAGAGCAGGATCAGCGCCTCCGTCCCCCTCTGTGCGGTTATTGTTCTCGTTAATTCCCTTCCCCTTAATGCTTTTTAAAAAAAAACATAGACGCCAAATAATACATCTACAAATGTAACCATGTTAAGATGTAATGGCAGCTCCTCCTTTCCAGTCTGATCGGCTTAATTTCATTCCCTTTTTACAGATCCATTACTCCTCTCTGCTAGTAAGAGGAGCTGTAACTCCATCAGTGCATCTGTCTCTGCACTGTTGACGCTTCACGCTGCTGTTGTACTTAGTTAAGTGTTTCTTGTTTAAACTTTCTGGTCTCTCCACCATGTAAACTGCTTGTATTTACTGGAGGACTGACGTCTCGAAAGGGAAAATTGTCACATCATGCATTGACGAAAGCTTCGCATTGAAAGACCACCACAACCACTCACTAAGTGGACGTTATCTGTACCGATTCTGGTCCTGGTTATAAAACGTAGTCGGCGTTTGTCTCCAAAACTGGGCACAATGAGAATAAACATCACTGAGTGGAATCCTGAAATGTATTTGTGAACATTACAGATCATTGTAAATCATGAAATGTGCGTTTTTTTCCCCCCAAGTCTTCCGAGGCTAAAGTCTCTCAGGAAAAATACAAAAATCCACTCATATAAACAAATAACTTTTATTTAAACCATTTATTTGTATTTGGGAGTTGTTTATATCCTCTACAATCCCTCTGTTGTAAAACAGAACAAATGAAATTCTGCCTGAACACAACATACTGGAAATTAGTCCTAATGATAATTTCACATCATTAAGTCGAGTTCAAGGCCTTCACCTCTCTCTGTTTTTAATTCCTCTGTGTTATGTCGAAGCCTTTTTTTTTTTTTTTTTTTTTTACAGTTTTCATGAATGCAGGTGAGTATACACAAGTAAATCCACACTCACGCACGCACACGAGTTGAGCCCACATTATTTTTTACGTAACGTTCGGTTTGCCACCCAGTGTGCAGTGGAGGAGAGGAAGGATGAAAAGCTTCTCGGAGCGACAGTTATATGAGAGAGGAATGGTAATGAGTGGGCTGGAAACCGTGACAGCTGGTCCGCCGCAAGAAGGGGAGAGTGCCGGAGAAAGAGAGAGATAGAGATAGAGAGAGTGAATAAGAGGAGGGGTTATACATGTAGGAGTACACTACCACGGCGAATATGGAAGCGGACGACGACGACGACTCGTTGCAGCCGCAGCCCAGTTTTATTGAGCAGATGAGCAGAATGAGTGAGCAAGCGAGCGTGTCTGGTCCAGACACCCACACTGCCTGGGCTGGTGTCCTTGGAGATTAGCAATACATTGTTACGTCTTTCTCCGTTTGTCTCCCCCCTCCTATGTGTGTGTGTGTGTGTGTGCATTATGTTGTTTTTAATACCTGCTGCCGTTTCAGTTCACATCCATCTGTGATTATTTATTTTTTTTATTAATGGCAAAGAATAAATCTGTCATAAAGGCCATTCCTATATAACAAGCGCAAACAGCCTTTATTATTGTAGGAGTTGATTTAAAGATTTGAATGAAAGGGGAAATGATTAAAGGGATAGTTGAACATTTTGGCTAATTGGCACATTACCATAATCCCTATAGTCATAGCAGTAGGTTTGTTACCTTTAATTGTCGCAAGCTATTTTTAGAACGGCGGAGCAGAGCTGTGAGCTGCTCGGAGCTACGCTACGGAGGCTGATGGGATTTCTTGGTTTCCCTCATCAAACTCATCAAGTACACGATCCAACAACTCCAAAACGCTCTGGTGCACAAGTTGTGACCTGCACATTCACCACGCTATGAGATAATAACAGAACGTTACGAGTTGTTTTAGAGGTAAATTCATGCAAAACCGCCTTCAGGGACAGTTTTTCGGCAAGCAGTCTCTGTATTTGCCTCGAAAACAACTCTGTCTCGTAACGTTGTGTTATTATCTCATAGCGTGGTGAATGTGCAGGTCACAACTTGTCCACCAGAGCGTTTTGGAGTTGTTGGATTGTGTATTTGATGAGTTTGATGAGGGAAACCAAGAAATTCCATCAGCCTCCGTAGCGTAGTTCTGAGCAGCTCGCAGCTCTGCTCCACCGTTCTAAAAAATAGCTTCCACCGACAATTAAAGGTAACGAACCTACTGCTATGACTATAGCGATTATGGCAATGGGACAATTTGCCAAAAATGTTGAACTATCCCTTTAAATGAGTCCAACACTTCTATATGAGTCATAGAGATGGAACAGGTGAATGAATGATGTGAATCAAGCTCTGTTACACAATAGTGGGGAATGTCTGTCCAGGTCTGAGTCAGAGCTGTCGCTGTCTGCAGCTGCGTTGTTGGGCAGCAGTAATTTGCTTTTTAGATGAAGAATTTTTTCAATCAATTTTCATATAGTGCACCACTCGTATTCCTCATTTTCATACAGCTGGAGACGGCAGCACGACAGCCATGGCAATGTGAGGTACTGTATCGTGATGATGGCTCATGGTGCCGTGACACAACAGGTTGTTTCGTACACACAAAGTGCAAATTTCAGTGTCAAGAGGAAACACAGAGTAGCCTAAAACGTGGTGATGATGATGATGATGGCAGCTCTCATGGAGCTAAATCAAGACGTCAGATTACATAATCTCCTCGTTGAGTCAGTGTCGGTGTCAGTGGTGTTGGGTCATCATTGATGAGGATGTTTTATCCTCATGAATGTAACAGAAATAGCACACGGGAGCTGGAAGCTAATAAAATGTTAATCCCTGGAATTACACAGTCTTCCTGTTAATTTGACACCGCTGCTGCTGGTGTTTGTTTTGCACAAATGCACACACACACACACACACACACACTCTCGGGGGGGGTTTCTGATCTATGTTCGCTCTCTTGAGTTGAATATTGTTCCAGTTTTTTGCACCTGATTTTTTTTCACCGCTTTGTCTTTGTCTTTGTCTTACCTTCCATATGCACGGAGCATGTTGCCATGGCACCGGTGAAAAGGCTGAGGTCTCTCCCTGTTGTCACATTTTTTTGTTCAGAGACAGATGCAGTCTCTCCAAACTCTCTGCTTTTTTTCTTTTCTGTATCTTGGAACATATATTTCCTTTATTATGTCTCCACAGGGGAGCGACCACTTTGTTGCAGCTCTTTTTTCGAAAGTGGAAAAAGAAAACAATATGTAAGGAATGAAAGACTGAATGTGTTTTTAATGTGCTTGCAGCCAGGATACGCTCACATTTTCATTGTGCGTGTTCTCCAGCATTGTGGACTATACGTCATAACTCTCAACTCTGAGTCTGATTAGAACAATAACCTCTTATTAAAACTATTGAGTTGCTGCAGAGCCGGTTTAAGTGGCACTGAGGTAATGTAATGGCATTGAACACTCTTGAAAACAAAAGCATGCGGGCTCCGTCATGGATTTATAAACAAGTTGCTCTATTTTTAGTTGTGTTGTAGTTCTTTCCTATTTTTTTTTCTTTTCTTTTTTTTCTCCCTTTGCACTGTAACATCAAAGTTATGAAGTAATTCCGTAATTGAGCCAGAAGCTGGATTCCATATACGGTCGTCACTCGGGCCAACTTATGTGTTTGTGTGTGTGTCATTTGTGTTTGTGTAGTTTCACAAATGGTGTGTGAAATATGCTCGAGCGCTGGACAATCTGTGGTGTCTGTGTATGTCTGTGAGAGCCAGCGAGCAAGTGAGTGAGTGGTTAGAGCATAGATGTGCATAAACACCAGCGGTTCTGCTGCTGCTGCTGCTTTCACATCTGGGACTATTAAACTCGCCCGAAGCCAAAACTATAGTTCTCACACAACCAGAGGAAATGAGTCCTCGTCCCATCAGTTTGATTGAGGGAAACTGTTGCTGGATTGTATTGTGATGGATTAGATTGACCCCTCTCTCTAACCATGTTTCCATCCACACGTTTTTATTCACATTAAGCAATATCAAATTAAAAATGCCTTATGGAAACAGTAAAATTTGATTAAAGAAGAATTCCGGCCATTTTTGAGCCCTAAATCATTGTCCTGATGGTCACCCAGTGTTGGGGGGAGCAAAAAATGCGACTTAAACATGGAGTTACATCATGGCTAGACGGCGCTAGGGATAACAACAATGCTAACCTATGGGGGCAATTCTTTCAACCACAACAAACACTCAAAAAACAATCAAATATCTATGGTACATGACTGGAATCCATACGAGACACCACTGAACTCATAGTGTTCAGTATAAACAGTATAAACTCTGTGTTTTTGCATGTAGCCACTCACCTCCGATAGCCGAACTCTGAAACATCCTGGAAAGACATTACTATCCGATCGCAGAGCGCCTGCTCTCCCCGCCACAGAAACAAACACTTTTTCCTTGTTGTGGTGATTTCTCTACAAAAATGAACGGTTGAGCAGTGCAGTGGTAATGTCCAAAATATCTCCGACCATTTATTGTTTGTTGTGGTTGAAAGAATTGCCCCCATGGGTTAGCGTTGTTGCTATCCCAAGTGCCGGGTAGCCATGGTGAAACTCCGGTTTGCCTGTATCAATGTAAGTCCATGACCATCAGGACAACGATTTAGGGGTCAAAAATGGCCAGAATTCAATAAAAAGTAATCGATAAAAAGTTTATATGGTTGATCGCATCAGATTTTCTCTTGATCGATACAAAGTTTATGCGATAAATGCTGATTGAAACAGTTCTTTGCTCAATAAATGTGAGTTGCGATCTCGTTTTATGTCAATTCCGCTACGTATTCCCATCTGTTCAAAGACACGATGGGAGTAAACAAAGAAAGATGCAGGTGTACAGGACAGACTGGCTTCATGTGAAGAGTCACCATCTCCCAGAACTGTTTGAAGCGCTGCTGTTCACAAACCGTAATAGTCTATAATATTTAACATGCGGTGCATCTGCATCAAAGCAGTGTTTAGATGACAGGCATGTTGCATTATAAGCACCAGCCAAAGCCTATAACTTCCCTATTTACCAGTGGTTTCCAGGCAACGGCTCCAGCAGGCCTGTGCGCAGCCCGACCTCTGATAATCGGATAAAGATGAAGGATGGAAGTCCTTCTATTTTGCTTTTTGTACAAAAATGAATGGAAACACCTTAAATTGCAAGAAAATGTTCGATACAGCAATATGATCGCAAAACAGCACATGGCGTCATTACACACGGCTTTTTATTGGATTTAAAGGTCTTAGATGGAAACGCACTTGAGCCTGCATTATTCGCTTTTATATTTTTATCGATCTTCAGATAATTCGAGCGACAAGTGGATGGAAACACGGTTTCTCTCTCTTTCTTCCCTCCATCCTTAGCATCCTTAGCGGAACAAACAACAGTCAGTCAGTGGTGATATCTGATGATGATGCTTCCTGACATAACGACCCAACACTAAAAAAAAAAAAAGTGTTGTAATGTGATAAGATGTGTGTATTTGTGCTGCCTCCTTAAAGTTGATGGGTTTGTTTTGAACATCGAGAATGCATTCGCCAAACAGTCTGGCAGGTTGTAAACTTTACAACCACATCTTATCAGTGTGTGTGTGTCTGTGTGTGTGTCGTCAGTGGAGCTGCTGGTCCTCCGGCTATAGGACAGATTGTGTGCGTATTTAAAATAAAAAACAGGCAGATATTTCAGCCCGACTTTTAAGATGTTTGGGGTCGACATCTGTTGGAAAGCTTTTATTTTATGAACCATAACGAGTCGCCAGCCAGGAGAGGTGAACAAAGCGCAGTAATGACTCACACAAGTAGCAGCTTTTTAAAATGATTTGTTGATTTAATTTGTTTTTCCTTTTGGATTCTTCAGCCAGAAAACCACCAAACTATAACAGGCTGCACTGTGATGGATATAGAGAGACAGTGAAGGCATCGTGACTGGTTTCTGTTGACCGTCCTGATCCTCCCAGCTCGGGGTCCAGCTGACACCAGTGTGACAGCGCTGCCCCTGCAACCCGGGAAACTGAGTCATGACCGAAAACACCAACTCTTGACTTATTCAGTGAGAACTCGCGCTAGTGGATTTTCTCTTCGCCAAAAGTGTAGACAGAAATAAAAAGGAACAAATACAAGTAGATGAATCTTTGGAAACACGAAATCCAACCAATAAAACACAGCTCCCGTGTGTATTTATCCTTTGAAGTGTAAAACCTGCAACTGTTGTGGTGAAGCTGCAGCTGCAGCTCTGTGCCTTTGGTGTTACAGTTGGAGCTGCTACGTGGTTATTGATTATTTCTCATACAGCTCGGCACTATGACAAAGCATGTGAAACTAAATATCTTACTATTTCTACAAACCAGCTGTATCACCACATTTATATATATATATTTGGGGCTTTTTGACTTTGAATTGACAGGTTAGTTGAGAGAGACAAGTAGTGCTGTCAAACGATGAACATTTTTAATATGAATATGTATACGAATACCAATTATTTTATTAATCCCCAAAGGGAAATTCATTTGTTTGTCAGCTCATCTTCCATTTTCAGAAGAATTAAAAAGCCTGATTGGCTGTAGGTACAAAGGATCCTCTATATCTCTCCGCTACTGCAGCCATCGACAGTGACCACGATCGAACGATCTGAAGATAGAGCCGATTTCCCATCCCTAGGGTTGGGTTTAGGTTGGAGGTATCGTTTATTAAGGTTAAGTATAAGGCTCATTCCTGTGCTGACATGATTACAACATCATGTTTAGGGTTGCATGTTGATGTGGTTGCGTCCATCCAACACCTGAGTCTTCTAATGAGGTTTGAATCAGCAACAAGAAAAGCAGATTCACTGATTGATTATTCTTTAATTATGCTGACTGGAAACAAAATGCGAGACAAAATCAATGTCTCCTTCGTGTTTTACAAATCTTGCCACCAAGCAGAATGGCTGTGTACTGTAACGGTGCTGTTGCACACAGAAACCCCCTCTCACACATTCAGAGTTGTCAGTTTGCCTGAAGAGTTTTTTTGGTTGTCAAGCTGTGCTCTGCAAGAGGAGCAGTGTTCGCTTCTTGAGCGAGAGCTTGGGGGAAGTGAGAGGACAGGAACCTGAGGAGCCTTTCTCGCTCCTCATCTGCTGCAACAACACGGGACGACGGTAGCTTTCCTCATACTTTCCTCTACTCCAGGCACCCAACAGGAACAAAAAAAAAAAAAGCTTTAATGGCGCTCGCTGACTCATTATCATTGCGAAGAAAAAGAAACACTTGATGCTTACAGAGAGCAGGTCATGTAGCTCTGTATTTCAAAAGAATACCAAGAACTGGAGGAGGATTACCATGAAAAGACTCGGCTCTGTCGTGAAATAAGCACAATAATTAATTGAAATACTCCATCCTTGTACAGATAATGAACTATATTGTCATTTTTTTCAGCCTCCACTCACTACTCGCTGCTCATTATGGCCGTAATATAACATCATTCTGTCTTAAGAAAAACAAGACATTAAATTTTCTCTTATGTGCAACAAATGTTCAAGTTTTTAATTGCCGCCTTTTTAATGATTAACTGCACCATTAACCATGAACTTTTAATGTCTTCTCTCTAATGTGCTGCCTGCTTGTCACAAGAAGTGTAGGTGTTGCAATGAAATTCAGATCTGTATGTATAAATGCACAGTATATATACCACTTTACGTCCTATATAGATGTTTAATAGTTAAATTAACAATACAAGCAGCCTGAACAGCACAGGTGTGTTTTGTTATGAATGGCACTCAGCTGCTCTGTCCTCACACTAAGTCCACAGGAATCTGTTTTTGTCCAAGAGATTTTAACTTAGGAATTTTTTCCCCAACTCTCTCCCCCACTACAATCTAAATATAGAGACTCAATGACCGTGGTTAATTTCAGCAATTCTTGTATAATTAGACAATTTTTCTCTTTTGAAAAGTGCAGAAACTATGTTTCCAGGCAGACTTGGGGGGAGGAACTAAACTTTCATATCTCATCAGAAGAGATGGCTGCAGAGATGTTAACGTTGTGTGTCACTGTTATTTATTATCACCATGAATCATTGAAAGATGATACATTTTGAAATTCCAAGTACCCACAAATCTAATTTCCCAATGTCCTCGACTCTAAAATGTGCATGTTTAGTATTAATTAGGCATTAGCATGCTAAGACGTTAGGCAGTGATGGCCAGCAAGGGAACTATTGCACCGGCTAAATGTGAGCAAGTTATTAGTTAGTATTTGGAACTAATATTTAAACAGTATGTGAAAATCAGAACTCAGAAACCTGAAACTTAGCATGCTGACATTAGCATATAGCTCAAAGCACTGCTTGGTCCTGTTTTGCTATTTGAAAAATATTCTTTTTGTGTTGTTTTTTTACAGATCTGACTGGGCGTCCAGTGAGAAACAGGCAGAACATCTGAGAACCAAGACAAAGACACAGACGGAGACGCTAAAGGTTTGATCAAAAGTTTTAAATCCATCAGGTCTTCATCTGTCATCTGTGAGCTGTAGTAATCCTGGCACACCTCCCCCTGTTCGCTGAGCAGCTTAGAGCAGCGAGCAGCAGTTAGTTCCCCAGGAGGAGTGAGTGTGTTTGCCACCTGAGAGACAAAATAAGACGAATGTCCTGTCACGTCTGAGTGTTTGTGAGAGAGTTTATGAGACGATTTTGTGGATATTAAATCAGAATTTTGTCAGTGCAGACGTGGCTGCAGCAGGTTGTCATGTCGTCTTAACAGGGTTTCAGTTTCTGTCGCTATTTCAAACTTATTCTCTTGTCTGACAACAAAAACAGCAAAACATGAACCGGTAAATGAGAACAGATTTAGTGGGAAGTCGTCTGTATTAAAATACTGTGTAGAAAAGTAGAGACACAAATACGACACGATGGGTATCCTGATTGGTGTGGTGCATCATATAATGACATTTATTGGCATTTTCCACAACTTCTCTATATTGAAAACCTTTTTTTTTACTTTCATTACTTACCATCAATTAAAGCAGAAGTAAGTGATATATTTGTGTTAATATAAGTCTTAAATAGTTATATCTTCCGACAGCAATCACTTACATAGAGTGTTTGGTCTGAAACACGGGTCTGTCAGTCCCTCTGCTCTGCTCTGAGCCGAGGAGAAAACATTTATCGTATCCTACAGTTTTTATCCAATGAGGAGAGAGAACGGCATGCAGGGCTGTGTGTGCAGCCAAGGAACGCCGTGAATGTGGCGACGTAGCGACGAGGACTGTTATGGTGCGTTCAAGGAAACTCGTATTTTTCCGACCGTGAAGTGGTACCAGTTCGATCTGGTACGAGTTCACCGGTCGGAAGTTACGAGTGGCCGTTATAGTGACTTTCACCGGTAAAACAGGTCGGAAAAACACGAGTGGGTTGCCTGAAACGCTACAAAGTCGTAAGTTGTGACTTGAAGCTGTAATTTACGATTTCAAAAGCCTGCCTGGAACGCAGCATTAGCGAAAACGACCGGACCACTTACTGTACTTCTGCTTTAAAAGCCATCCTTTTTTTTGCACATTGACTACACTATAAAAGTATATAAGCAATAAAATGTAAAAGATTTTGACCTTATCTTGTAGCAATATTTTTTTGTTGTTGTTGTTTTTTTAAGTGCAAAAAAATTAATTTCTATCTCGCATGTAATAATTACAACACTTCAAACTTTCCTTAGTCCCCAGGAAGTTGTTTTTCCATTGTTTGTACACCCGACACTTCCCCCGAGATTCTCTATTACAAAATTACTCATTATTTTAGTCATGAACAACAGAAGAGGAGATTGTCTAAGTATTTTATCTTAACTTTTAACCTTTAAAAACTATTACAAACAATTTCCTTGCACCCATTAATCAGTGTATAGGACACTCCTTTCATCTCTGGCTGAAGGTGGTATGTGTGTGTGTGTGTGTGTGTGTGTGTGTGTGTGTGTGTGTGTGTTTGTCTGGACAGTAAAACGTTGAGCGCTCAAGCTGTTTGGTGTACGAGCGGCCGCTGTTGTTTTTGGTCAGTGTTGTTTCCCATGACTCTGAGATGAGCCAGAGGAAGCCCAATGTGATTTCCACACAGTTCCCAGGCCCCTGAAATCCCTGCAAACACAGGCCATTACACACAGTCACACACACACACACACACACACACACATGCAAGCAAGCGCACACACATACACACATACACAAATCAGGGAACAAATGAGTGTGTGAGAGTGTGTGTACTATTAATAATGAAATATATAAAATTAAATTGACTCAACATCCTTTGCTCATTATTACACAATTTCTAACTTTAACTTGTCAGCTATTTACAAACACACACACACACACACACACACACACACACACACACACAAACACACACACACTGGCCTGTCAGACTAAGGGGACAGCTGCAGTTCGTCCAGTTAAGAGGCCCACTGCTTTAAAACAGGCGCCGGCGGCAGCAGAGCCTCACACACTCGGACTTCAGGTCACTTTGTGTCAGTGAAACCTCTGAACTTGTTAAAGATGACAAACACTTGTCTGAAGAGTCGCATCAAAACAGGAACTTCACTTCACTCAGTTTGGATCTGAAATCGAGAACAGAGTACAGCATCGAGTACAGCATAAGATAGTGTTTGGTCTCTGTTCCCTGTCCTTAAAGGTTATTACGAAAACATTTCAGTTTTACGTACTACTGACTTGTGAGCGGTTAGGTATGGAAGTCCATTTCAGCCAGAAAATTAATAGATGAAAAGTTGAATTTATGAGATAAAAAGTTGAATTCATGAGATAAAAAGTTGAATTTATGAGATACAAAGTCATCCTTATGAGATAAAAAAGTTGAATTTATGAGATAAAAAGTCATCCTAATGAGATAAAAAGTTGAATTTATGAGATAAAACATCATCCTTATGAGATAAAAAGTTGAATTTATTAGATGAAAAGTTGTATTTATGAGATAAAAAGTTGAATTTATGAGGTAAAAAGTTGCATTTATGAAATAAAAAGTCATAATGATGAGATAGGAAGTTTGACTATCATAATAATACTAATTATTTCATTATTTGGATTTTTTTTCATTTCATACCTTGTGGATTTTTATTTTCTTACTTATGTTTCTTACTGGAGGGAACAGGCTTCCATATTTGGGTGATAGAGATCGATCATATCACATCTTCATGGTTTTGTGGTGGCATGAACTTCAGGAAGGTGCTGCACCAGTTTCCTAGAAGTCGTCACCATCTACTTGTTGTTGTTGTGTGTGTCTGTATCAGATGTTTTGAAAGCTGCCTGGCTGTTCCTGCAGAGCCTCCAGGTCACTCCATCAGATCAGACTCAATGCAACTATGTTTAGCAGGATTACCTCACCCTCTCTGACAGCTTTTCCCTCTGAGCAGATTCACAGCAGTGAAATCTGCTCGTTTTAATGAGATGCTCCGTTGGGGAACGCGCTGCTGTCGACTGTTACTACAGTACTGGGTCGTCGTTTTTTTTTTTTAGACTTGATGCAGTGACCGGGGATAAATCCATATTTACTATTGTTCAAAGGGGGGCGCATGCATTAACAGCCAAAGTCGAGTTAAACCCGGGTTTAAAGTGGATCAGGGCAAATGGAAACAAGTATCTATAACAGCTACTAGATCACTGCCCAGTTATTTTATATTTGTTTGAGGATTATGCCAATTTTACAGCTTGGTGTCTGTTGACATGTTGCATTTCAACATAATACTTCTGTCATTCATTTGAGGAAATAAAAGTTTAGGCTAAAGTTTCTGACTTATTTATATATATATATATATATATATGTATGAGTGGTTTCCAGTCCTCTAATTTCCCTTCATCAGGATTAGGGCTTTGTGAATTGACTGGCAAAATAAAAATGAACGACACAATACAAGACAATATGATAATGACACTTATTTTAGATTTATTATAGGATTATGCCAATTTCACAGCTTGTTGTGGTCTGTTGACACATTGCATTTCAACATAGTACTTCTGTGGTTCATTTGAAGAAATTAGTTTAGGCAAAAGTTTTGGACTTTTCTATATATGAGTGGTTTCCAGTCCAATCAGGATTAGGTACGATACGATACGATACGATACGATACGATACGATACGATACGATACAATACGATACGATACGATATGATGCGGTAAAGATACGATATGATACGTACACATAACATAAAATTCAAAAACAGGAGTGCCAAGAAAACACGTATTACAGAAACAGAAAGCGCCAATAACAAACGAGTGGACAATGGAGACAGGCTTAAAGAGTATTCACTTAAATTCAGTCGCATCATACTGTCTGTATAAAGAAAAAGTGGTGAGAGAAAGAAGAGTGGTGGTGACAGGCTGAAGATGATTGAGGATGGATGTGGACGTGGAGCAGGGAGAGCTGATGTCAGGTCAGTGAAGGGGGCGATGGACGCTGGTTCAAACTCTTGGATTACCACACACCATGAGATAGATAGATAGAGAGAGGGAAAGAGAGAGAAAGAGAGAATAAATAGAGCAGCATGAAGTTCAGTTCGTCTTCTCCCGAAGCTTCATTTGTCTAAAGTTGGAGAAAGAAAACTGTGAGTCACAGGAAGCGCTGCCTTGGCCAGTGAAAATAAAAAAGTGCGATCGCTTTCTGCTGCTGCTCCTCCTCCTCCTGTGAGCTTCCTCTGAATCTGATTACTCCTGACATTTGATAGGCGAGCTGCATCTGTCCATCCATCGCATGCCAGTAGACGGGAGATTAATATGCAGAGACAACTGCTGATTGATTCGCGTGTGTGTGTGTGTGTGTGTGTGTGTGTGTGTGTGCGTATATATCAGGGGATAGTGAGCAGAGTATGACTCATAGGAGAGGAGGTGATGTGTCTTTTTTCTCTCTCTCCTCTCGCTCCCTGACTCCCAACCTGCTGCTCTCTGATAAGACGGTGGGCTCTGGTTAATCCTCTCTCTGCATCCAATCCCGCTGTCTGCCACGGAAAAAAAAACAAAAAAAACAATGGATGGGACAGAGCGGTCGTCAGTCTTTTCTTCTGGCTTCTGTTTATAGCTTCTGAATCACCGAGGATGGAGTGGGTTGTAATGTCGTTGAGTAACTCTTGAGACTCTTTGCTGATTGTATAACAATCCTTTTTCTTCAGTCCCCCCACCCCCCCAATTTCCTGTTTCTTCACAGCCCACCTCTTGAGCTATAAATTGGATTAAATAAATACTTTCTGTAAAAAAAATTTAAAAAAAATCTTCTCCTCACCACTCAGGGTTAGAAATATAGACACACGAAGGTTGAGTCATGCACAGTATTATAGTTATTATGATTGTTTAGTATTTAGTATCAATGATCGGTCGTGACAGTGAGAGTTATTTTAACATCAGGTTGAACTTCACCCCACTCTCGTTCACTAATTACACTAAATGCTCATTAGATGCTATCAGACAGGTGGTTTAGTCGCATTTTACTGCACATTCAAAATAATATACTCATTGCTGAGAGGTTAGTTTTCAGTATTATCGGTATTATCAGTTACTTTAATTGGCTGCTTGTTTAGGATAAGGACTGGACGTGAGGAAGATTCAGGAACATCTTTAGTTCATAATTTAAAAAAGAAAAAGAAAATACCAAAAAAAAAATGTTTTCTTACTTTTTTTAGGGCATTTTAGGACCTTTGGATGGTTTTTACTCATTCACTGTATTTATGCATTTTCGCTTTGCTTGCTTATAACGGTGGCTTTTTCGTTGCACCTGTTCTCCCATTCATTCCATTTATTTTACCATGATATTTCTCCTGTTTTCATAATAGTATCTTTGCTTTTTTAACACACAGTCACCTACTTTTAAGCTACTCTCCTCTCAGCCAGTCATTCTGCAAAATAAAAAACACCTTTGATACAAAATGTCATGGTCATCACTTTCAGCATGAGAAAAAATCACCCAGTTACAACAGAGGTGCTTAAACTTTGGGTGATGGAAAGCAAGTACAAGAGGAGGAAGGAAGAGGAGGATGGTGTGCGAAATATCTACAGTACGTCTCTGGGAGCGAAGTATCCAAATTTATCTTTTATTTTTTGGCATGACCATATTTAAGTTTAGTCTTGCCAAAGCAGGTTGTGTGAGGTTTCAGAGTGTGAGCATTGTGTTTCAGTGTTCCTCCTCCACCTCTCTCTCCTGTGCTTTTATACTGTAATATTTCTCTCCCAGGTCTGAGTTTTAGGAGTTTAGGAAGATGGATTTTCTTCAGACCTCATGTAATAAAGGTTTTATTGTTGGATCTTCTGCACCAAAAGATCTAATTCCTATCCCTATCCCTTCGTCATTATACTGGAGTGAGAAAAGCTATAGTGCAAACGTTTAATAAATTCACACACTGTATAGCAGCATAAATATTGTGTAATTTCCCATCACAGTCATTATTCTAATACCACATATTATACCTCTAAGTTAATTTATCTAATTTCTTCAGACTGTGCAGCCGTTTCTTCGCTACATATTAATTACAGTTCATCCTAAAAAGTGTGAATATTCAGTATTTGTATTCCCGTGGTAAATAATTGCAAACTTAATTGTCACTTAATGGTTGTTTAGTTTTGAATTAACATACATCATCATGCATATTTATTTATCTCTTATTTTAACTGTAACAACGCTTTAAGATGGTTTCGTCATTTGTTTTGGCAGCTGGTGCGGTACATCGGATTAGCCTGTTCACTGAGTTGCATCGGCTCGCCCACCTCATGCACTGCAGTTACATAACACATGAGAGGAGATTTGTTTTTAAACAATCTTGTCTCCTTATTTCAGCGAGTGCTGAATTAACCTACTGTACATGAGAAGCTATGAGAACAGCTGCTGTTTGTAAGAGAGACTCTCTGACTACAACTGCTGCAGGATAAAGGAGTGTGTGCATGCGTTGTGCACCGTCAGAGGGAAACTGTATTAATGAAGTAGTGAAATAGTAAAGTGGTTGTTACAGTAGCATAGTAGTAGTAGTAAAGTGTGTGTGTTGCACAGTGCATCCCTCCGTCTACAGGAGTTTCCTGCAGTGTGTAAGTGCATGGGTGCACATGTGCATGTGGTTGTTGTTGTGGTGGGGAGGAGGATGTCATTTTCCCTCTCTTTTTCAATCTTTCTCACTCTCTCCCACCCCCCACTCCTCGCCACCTCCACCCTCACAGGACAGTGCATTGTTACATTCATAACCATATGGTGTGTGGGACATGACTCCACTTCCCTGTCTGCTGGCCAGGTTTCTGCTGATTCCTGTATGTGTTGTAATTGGCAGTTACATAAAAAAAACAAATAATGAAAAAAAAAAAAAGTGGAGCTTGTAACTGTGCAATGCCGTCGTCATCGTCGTTCGTAGTCCCCGGCGCCGCCCGCCCGCACGCTGTATCTGTATGTGTGTTGACAGTGAAGCTGCAGCTCCTCCTACATAATGCAGTAGAGCAGCAGAGACGCATCAGACTCATATGAATCAACTGTGTTTGTTAATGTGAGGTTTTTAGTACAGATAGTGCATAGTTTAGTGAATAAATAGTATTAACCATCTGAATTAAGGAGCCAGTGTATGATATTTTCCTGAAGATGTAAATGTTAAATCAGCAACAGGTCCTGTTTTCAAAGCAGCTGATGTTGAGCGGTGATGAGCTGTGAGGCAGGAAACCAGTTGAAGGTTTGTCACTTGATGCATATGTGCTCATGATGATATCTAGAAAACATTTTACTGTGTGCAAAAGCATCTGCACATGGCAGGAAAACACACAGTCACTCTCCTCCATTCAGCTCCATGACTTCTTCTTCAGTGTCCACTGACATCCACCGCTTTAAGCTGCTGCTAAGAGGGAAGTGTTTTATCAGATTATAAAATGGATAAGTGTAGACAACCATCTGTGACTCGTGGCAGTTCCCACATATTTGTCTGTGGGTCATTAAAACGTATATATCATCATATAGGGACCAAGTCATCTTTGCCTTTCTTTAAGAGCTGCTGATTTTGCACAGGAACAAAACAAAACACGGCATCATTCGAGGAGGTTGGTGCATGAATTTGAATTTATATTTATTTAAGTGTCATGCACCAATTAAGGGCTTACAAGACACATTTCATATTTAGACAACAAACAAAATCATCAGAGTACAGAAAAAACAAAAAACACATGGAATTCACATAAATAATTCACTTTTTCTTAGTGTCCAGGCACTTTTTTTAATGAAAGTAGCTGTAGTAAAGACTTTTTTTCTGAAGAACCATTCCAACTTTACCTCATCATCATCAGCCCAAAACAACTCAGGTTCACATTTTTGCATTTTCTGAAACAAAAACTGCCTGGCTTCGTCATATAACAGACAATGAAACACAAAATGCAGTTCATCCTCAATTACATTTAGATGACATAATGTGCATATTGTAGTCTTCCCTGCTCAGGTACTGAGTTAAACCTACCTACTTCTATTACCAGAGGGAGAATCCCAGCCCCCCCACATAAAGATCTCTTGGATCTATCCAGTGGCAAAGTCACATAGGGTTCTGGACAATACACATTTTTCAACTTGCAATAAGTTCTGAGCTTTGGTTTAAACCAGATATCATTAGCCAATTTTTCTTGCATTGCATTCCTGCATTGTTAAAGGACAGGTTCACAATTTTCAAAATAATAATCATGTGTCACTATCAACATCCTATCATCATCCTTCATGATACTGCACATTTTCTATAACTTACCTGTTTGAATTAGAATTTCCCTAAAGCTTAATTGCCTACCGTACATAATGAGAGCTTTTGTGTGGCAGGTATAGGTGACTGTACACCTGCAACAGGCCAGCTTGTACTGAACTCTTAGCTCCACACATGCTCTACCTCTTTGCCCATTTTTGGATTAGCTGGGAGTTAAGTGGAGTCGCTCTGTGCCAACATGGCGATGATGGGAGCAGCTCACTCTGAGCTTCAAAACGGCTCCTGAGAAACGTGTCGAGTGACGTCACGCAGAGGATTCATCCATCTTTAATCACTGTCTATATGAGATAAGCAATGTTGTCATTATGACTCACCACCCTCTCTTTAAAAACTTCCAAACATTTCAGTTCAGAGGTTCAGATGATCCTCTGGGTCACCATCAAGTCCATGTGAACGTGTACGAGAGGCTTAAGTCACCGAAGCTTAACAATCTATATCAAGACAAAACCAGTTACATGGTGCCCCTGTCACATTTGTTCATTATACAGGACAGTGCAGGTGTAGTATCCTAGATTTAGCATGTGATTTAACACATTTCCAACCCACCAACAGTGATTTCTGTAGAGATCTGCTCCCTCTGTTACTATAGGGGCATAAAAATACTTTTTTTTTTTTTACAGCTGCTAATCTGAGCCTGTTACAGAAGCATGTGCAAAAATTACTTAATATCCCTCTCAATGTATTGGATAACATGTTGAAAACACCAACACCACCTACTATCCTCAGCAACTGGAGGAGTCACTGTGCATCTGTAGTCACTGTTATGTGTTCATTGATTTTGTTATAGACGTTCAGACCTTGTAACCAGCTCTGCATGGGCTTTTCCTCTCGCTGCCTGCTGATTATCCATTTTATAATCTGTGGTTATCTAATACGTTCAAGTCCAGCTGCTGAGATTAGCCCAACCAGTCCAACCTTCAGGTTCAAGGTCTCACAATTCAACAACAATTGAGTCTTACAAAAACATTTCCGAGCAGACATTTGTCTTTTTCCCCCCATGATTTTGTTTATTTGCAGTTGATTTAATTCCATTCTGCGACTTTTTATTTTATCTGTTGTTTCATACTTGACTTCTTGTGCCCTGGGGCTGGTTTTAGTAACATGCTGCAGACAATGATGGAGTTATTTAGGCATGAGTTTCATTGACACAGAGCGGGGAGTGTTTCCTCTTCCTAAGGAACAACTTCTGAAGGGTTTGCCTTGGAAAGAGAAGTTGTTTTCTCTTCCGCCCATGCTGTTGCTTCCTGAGCTTTCAGCAGGAAGGAATTCCCTCTAGTGCCTGTTACCCACCCTACATCCTAACACACACACACACACACGCACACACCAAGGAGCTGGTTTCACGCTCCTGTAAAGGTCAAAACACATTGAAAAGCGCCTTTCTAAAAGTCAGATAAATATCCGTTTAACACCAAAGGCCCGGTTCAGATCTGGTGCCTGATTTCAAACCAGTGCCTTTTTTTTTTTCTTTTCTCTTTTTTGGCATTTTTAACAACCACAGAATTGGATCTCAGCCAGGAGGACTGGTCACAGAGGGGGGAGGAGGTGGTGGTGGTGGGGATTAGAGTGACCAACAAGACAGAGCAAAACTGTGTGAATACAAAAAAAACAGAGCGACGCAAACATTTTGTCTAATTCAGAGAAGAACCAGCGCTTCATATGGACATGAAACCAGCTAGTCTTGCCTATACTGTCTTGAAATTTCAATTTGAAACAGTTTTTGTTTGGTCTTTTATGCACTTTGTAATGTTTTGAACTCTTATATGAGAAATATTGCAATTTTTTCAGTGAGTTTTTTTTTAGCACCACCACAAAAAGACCATGCAAGGTTCAAAATCTGTCTCTGTGATTGGAGGCAGGTTGTTCTCACTGGGGGATGTGGTGGAGAGACGGTAAAGGGCATTCTGATGTAGAAAAGATGTAGAAAATACTTGCACGAAATGTCCGATGTGCATGATACCATTCAGTATGGCGATGGCGATATGACTTGCAATAAATACACAAATATTCTGGTGTGTGTGCATATTAACCATACAGTACCTGTGTCTTTCTGGAAACAACTGGATAAGCTGTAGTTAGTACATATGCCAGGCCTGTGGTGGCGCTGTAACACTGCCACACAAATTCACGCAAAAACAGAGATAAGAGTGGAAACGTTTGTAACTGTAAACAAACTCAAAACATTATAAGTTGTTGGAGCAACTGTGCCAATCGATGCCAAGTAGATTGTTGTTGTTAGGTCTAGCAGTGTAGCTCAGGTTACAGCTTGCTGATCACATTTCAGGCAACCTTTTGTCATGTGTTCATCGTGCATGTTGATATTGCAATGGCAATAAAAACAAGGTTAATCCATCAGCCCTATATCCATCAGGATGTTTTAATTCCTGCAAATGGCAGATGAGCTGACAGACAAATGAATTTTCTCTTAAGGGATTAATGAAGTCATTCTAATTCTCTCATTGGTGCTATAGGGTTAGGGTTAGGTTTGTGGGTTGCTGTACGTTGCTGGGGAAAACATAGACGTACAATGTTCCCAAGTAAAGGTGGTCAACTCTACATGAGAACATCTTTGACCCTCCACAGGGTTTAAGGCTTTAGATTATGGATATCACTCACAATTCTAGATTTTCGTGGTACGATTGAGAAATAATCACGGTATTACGATTATCACGATTATTATGCATTAATCAATTTCACAACACTATTAATGATTGTGTATAATCGAATACAGTTTAAGTGAAATGTTTGTGTTAATATAAGTCTTAAATAGTTATATCTTCCGACAGCAATCACTTCTATAGAGTGTTTGGTCCGAAACACGGGTCTGTCAGTCACTCTGCTTTGCTGTAAGCCGAGGAGAAAACTTTCCTTGTATCCTACAACCTTTATCCAATGAGGAGAGAGAACGGCATAAAGGGGCGGTCCTCTCTGTGTGTGCAGCCAAGGGATGCGCGTGAATGTGGTGACGTAGGTACGAGGGCGAGGACTGCTAACTCCATCAGCTGACAGGAAGTTAGCCAAAACGACCGGATCGCTTACTTCTGCTTTAAGTTCATTTTAATCTTTTTTTTTTATTACAAATGACACTCTAGCATTTAAATTCCTACCAATTCAATGTTACGTAAAAGGACCAGTATCTGTGCATTTACCTTTAAATACCTTTAGAAAGTGACGGTATTTAAGAGTCTTTACCATTAATATAATTGTGGCGTTTAATACCGCGATTAATTGTGAAAACAAGTAATTGTGACATCCCTATTATAGATATTATGCAGAGTGGTGAAAATATCAAATGCACTGCAGTAACTCATCATTAGTGCGTCATGATGTCGGCCTGCGTCTCAGTGTGTGTGCTCGGCTCAGCTCAGCTCGGCTTCTCTCACATGGCAAGACAGCTCTTCTCCAAAAGTTATTCTGAAAGCCAAGCGCATGTGTTCACCTTAATCAGCCGGGGCATCACCAGTCAGCCCGCTAATCCCCGGACTCACAGGCTTTAATCTAACTAATTTATCCCTGAACCAATTTACCCACCTGACAGCCTTGACTCATTTCACTTTCTTACATCATCTGAGCTCCCGGTGCTCTGCTCCTCTGGCGTCCTGACGGCCTCATCATGTCTCTGCTCCGACGAGTCTTTACAGTCGTTATTTATCTCAGCTGCAAACTCCATTTCCCACTGCTGCCTGTTTATTCTGCTCACTCTCTGCATGTCTACCCCCCTCTGCCTCTTACACACTCACACACACACACACACACACATACCCTTACTCACAGTTAGTCCAGAGAGAGGGTGGGGGGTTAGTTTTCACTTGGCTGACCTCAGCCCCACCCTCCACACAGACCCCACCCTGCCCTGGGCCCCGCGGTGCTGCATTCAGCAGCCAGCAGATGCTCTCCAAATGAATCAGAGTGGAGCTGTTCGTGCTCTCGGCTTGGTGGTGGTGGAGGATGGGATAAGGAGGGTCTTTAGTTGGCCTCTCCACCCCACACTGCCCCTGCCAACCCTCAGTCTTTGTCCCACACATGAGCCCCTCCCCAGGAAAACTTCACACAATGCACAGCACGATTTTATTGGAAGTGAAGTTAGAGGTGATCCTTTAATAGATCTTAATGTAAAAAAAATGTTAAAACTCTGAACTCTGAGAGCTTCTTAATGCAAATAGAACAACAATTATTTTAATTATCCAGTAATCTGTCAGTTATTTGGTCTGTAAAACATCAGAAAAAGGTTGATTCAACACCAAAAGGTCCAGTCTTTGAGAATCCATCAAAAACTGCATGAAAATAGACGCTGATCATTTACATTTCTTGACTCAACCAACTGTTGCACAGTCATCTGCTTCCATTTAACCCTTTTTTAAAGTAGTTTGACATCAGCAAAGCAGAACACAGCGCACCAGTATCCGTCTGTACTGACTGCTAATGACACATGAGGCTGTAATAATAACCATCACCCATATGTACTCTGTTAATTTCCACTGTTGTTGATTTAAGCGCTATCTCTGATTGGCTGTTTGATCACGCTGTTATACATGTAAATCTGTTGGGGTTTGCTGCATCAGCTCCTGACACAGTGTTACATAAATGAGTAATATTCCCTTCTTCCCTTAAGTAATGAAACTTATTATTGAGTTTCTGTTTTATTTTTTTGTCACGCTTCTCTCAGAGCAGAAGTAGCTCCTGGAGTTTCAACGAAAGAAGGTCCATTTCTAATAATAATAAAGTATATATTTTCATTTCACCAGATAAGAACCAAATATATGAGAGTTTATTTATAAATAATCTTAATCCAATCTGCTAAAGAAATAAACAATGACGCCGTCTTTCTATAGATGCATGCTCTTCAACAAAGGTCGTACAGTAGACGAAGTAAAAACAAACTGTTGTAGAAGCAGAACGAGCTTGTTTTGGTTCAAGGAGCCAAAGCTGTTGGTTCAAAAGTGCAGTTTGTCTGGTGCACATTCCTCTCTGTTTCTGAGAGAATGAAAATAATATAATATAATATAATAATAACAACAATATGGGAAACTTTAAACCACTTTGTGTTGTTTCTCTGTTTCATCTTGTCCACATGAGTCCATGTGTGTGCTCGGCTTTTTTTTCCAGCTTCTCTCTGTGTAAGAATCTATGTGTGTGTGTGTGTGTGTGTGTGTGTCTTTGTGTCAGATGACCTATTGAAATCATTGCGGTGCAGTGTGCCTGTTACCAAGGCAACACAGGCTTCTCCGTCTCTCTCTCTCTCTCTCTCCCTCTCTGTGTCTATCTCTCTGTCTCCCCTCCTCTTTCATTTCCCCTCCACACCAGACTGAGGTCATGTGACCGCTCTGACGTCAAGCTGGGGAGGCAGGCAGAGAGAGAGAGAGAGAGAGGAGCGAGTTAGTTTGTGAGCCTCTAACAAACCTCCAGCTCCAACTCGTCTCTGAGAGTCTGTCAGTCAGCGTTCGCTCTGTCTCACTCGTCTCCTTCTCTCCTCCTCCTCCTCCTCCTTCTCACCGCTCCTCTGTCCTCCTCCTCTTCTCTCTCCACTCTCCTATCTCTTCTCTCTCTCTCATCTTTGTTTCTTTCTGGTTGCACTCCTTATTTTTTTTCTTCTGCTGCTTCTTCTCCTCGCCTGTTGCTTCTCCTGCAGCCGCTGCTGCCGCAAAAACTTTAGTCTAAGGGGGAGAGCGCTGGGTGATGGGCTGCTGAACGGCTTGTACGTCGCTACAAAGTGAGGTAAGCTTCCTGTGTTTTCTCTTTTGTGTGTGTGTGTGAATGTTGTGTTGCTTTTAGGAGGCCCACACTGGTTGCTTCCAGACGAGCATGCCGTGCACGCAAGTTCAGAGCTGGATGAAAAAGCAAAAGAGGACAGCTGCTGTTAGCTCGTGCAGTTCGAGGAAAGTCTGTAGGTAAAGTTTAGAGTGAAATAACAGCAGTACATGTGGTGGTGGTGAGAGGAGAGGAGACTAAGCTGCTTTCTCTCTCTCGCCAGATCTGTTTTCAGACACCCCCCTGCAGGAAATGAGTGATGATAGAAAAGAGAGAAAGAAGTGGGGAGTGCGATCGTTAACGAAGGGGGGCAAGGGAGGTGTGGGGGGGCAGAGCATGTTATGTGTGGAGTGGCTGGAAGTGATGGGCAGTTCCACATGGCTTTTCCTCCCAAAGCGTTGCTAATGTTAGAGGCAGTGTAACATAGTGTGGGCTGCACAGAGGCAAGAGAGAGAGAGAGAGGGATAGAGGGGTAGAGCAGCTGCCACCTGCCCCCCCCCCCTCCCTACTAACACCCACCCTGCTCTCAGTGGGGATGGGAAAGCCTCAGAGGTATGTGCTGCAAAAATCTGAACTCCTATAGTCTCAAGGTCAGTTTTTTTTCTCCCTAAAGAAATCCAAGAGGAGTGAGGAGGGAGGGTTTTATTTATTAAAAGGAGTTTTTTTTATTTTTAAGGATTTTCTTGACAGTTGTCCAGCCTGCAAACCTCCACCCTCACGACCTCCCACCCCCTCATTACCCCCCCACACACGCGCATACACCCCTGCTCCCTGCGTGCCTCAGACAAAGGCACGCCGGCCCACATTTAGCCCAAACAGGGTGGAAAGAAAAGGGAAACAAGTGGTGGTTTGGGTCTTTCTTCAAAAAAATACTCCCCATCCTCTCATTCTCCCTCCTCATTCTCCCTCCCCACCTCTCTCCCTCCCTCCCCACCTCCCCCTCTCTCTCCCTCCTTCTCAGCTGCTCTCAGACTTGATCTATTGCCTCGTGCCTCCGAGCTCCAACTTAACGAAGTGGAGACGAGCCAAGAGGAGCATGTAACAGGTCTTTGTCAAAGTCTCCCAAGTGTCGGTAAGAGCAGGTTTAAACTGACTGGAGCTGTAGTTTGTTTTGTTTTTTTCTTTTTGGATGAAGGTTGATGTTTCTTATATTTCCATCGTTCATTTAAAACATGTTTTTTAACCAGTAAATGTCTCAAAGTTGGATAAAGATCATGTAAACAAACAGTAAAGTTAAAGGAGTTATGACAGGTATAGTAGTGAGTCATCTTGCTCTGGTGTCTCCACAGAGAAGCTCAGTCAGTTTGTATGAATTTGACTTTTAATTGTTAGTTTTACACTTGAGTTTAGAGTACAGTACGTTCGCCCTCCTCCAGCGTGTATTGTCCTGTACGTGTGACGGTGCATCATCCAGAAGTGTCTTCCTGTTGTGAAATGAGCTGCATTTATACGACAAGAGGCCATTTTGAGTCAAGACACGGAGACTAAAGTTATGTCCTCCTTTTGTTTTCACGTCCATCTCCTTTGGTAAGACTTAATATTTGTGTGCACGGCTACGCATATACTGTTGTTGCGCGTTTTGTGTGTTTTTTAGTGTTATATGTGTGTGTTATAAACTGGGCACGGTGGCAGGACTCCCACTGACACGGCACACACACACCTCGAGCATACAGCCAGTTGCTTTATCTGACATCCTGCAGCAATGGATTGTCTCGTGTGAGCGCGTGTGTCTGTTTGTGTGTGTAAGTGTGTGTGTGTTGTGTTGTTGAATGTCTTCCTACAAGACAATGTTTGCGAATGTGGCGAACACATATATCATCCTAAATGTTTTATAGCTTTAAGTCTTGAAACGGCTTCGTGGACTGAATTCAGACGACCACATGTGGTGTTTTGGCTTTTATGTCATATATTTACACAACGGCTCAGTGGATTTATGTTGAAATGATTAAAAAAAAAAAAAAAAACGTGCAATGCAATATGCATATCCTACATTAAAGACAGCATGGATGCTGGTAATCAGGGTGAAACCTCTGGATGTGAGCAGCTTCAAACAGCTTACAGGGATCTGTCATGTGAATGATGCGATACTTCAGGCTGACTCTGTCATTTCATGCCAACAGCTCGATACACACACGCACACATGCACGCATTATAACGGAGGTAATGGGATGATTGAGCGGGGGTGAGATTGGTTACCATGGTATTTTCTCATTTTGCTCTCCAGCTTTCATTTACACCGAAAACGCACCAGGGTCAGGCTCTCTACCGGTGTTGGTGGAGGGGGGGGGGGGCATGGCGTTATCTCTGGGTCAGATCCTCGTGTCTAAATTTTTTCAACATGCAACTGATAAATACGTGTCTCTTTATTACTTCTGCACCTCTGCGTCACATGCACGGAGGGTGATACTGCAGGGCTGAGCTCATTAATGTCCTCATAACAATTAGAGAACCTCGTCCTTCCCCGCTTCGTCTAACAGCTGTTTGGAGCTGCAGAGTTTTTTAGACATAAAAAAAAAACAAAAAAACGGTACCACTTCCTGATCGGTGACTGGTTCGGTTTGAAAGCTGAAACTTTCCACTGACCAACCACAGTAAATCTAGAGATGTCAAAGATCCGTGGCTTCCTGTTAACGCCCGCTATCATCTTTCTGCTGCATAACAAAATATGTTGCATGAATTTTTAGGCAAATCTATAACAACCACAACACAGCTGAGAGGCAGCAGGTGTTTTTTTGTTTTGTTTTTTTACAATGAGAGACTCTGGCTCTTGTGTGGAGATAATGATCCAGTTTAAACATAAACATCATGTTTGTATTTTAACATGTTGGAGGATTTTCTGCTTTGCTTCTTCCACACCGGGAGTTTAAGGCGAATTGAAAACAATACAGTACAGTAGCAGATGGTGCAGTATTACACAATTACACAATCCTTCATTCTCAGCCTGTTATCTGCTCTTACAGCTATTACCATCACTACTCTACACATATAGATCATCTGCTTTTAGTTGTGTGTGTGAGAGTGTGTGTAAGTGTGCAGCTTGTATCTTTGTGGTTGCAGGTGGGTGAAAGTAGAGTGGCTGTGCTGCATGTCTGCAAGTGTGTGTGCGTGTGTGTGTGGAGAAAATCCAGAGCTCTTGCTGTGTTTCAATTGATTTAAGGAAGTTATATCATGGAAAAAAGTGACTTGTCTCCCTCCTGCAGTAGCCCACACACACACCACACACACACACACTGCGATGTGTTTATGCCCATATCTGTTTTAAAAACATGATGAAAACAGTTTAAATCTCAGCTGAACCATACGAACCAGCGCTCTATAACATAACATCCCATTATGTACTTAAAGGGAGTCTCGTGTAACCGTGGTGGAAACTTTAACTTTAAGGCAGTTTATGTAACGTGCTGATTTATGAGCAGAGCCGGCCAGAGAGAGAGACAGAAACAGAGAGAGATGGAGGGAGTTAAAGTGAGGAATACAGTGAGAGATAGAGAGAAGAGACAGACGCTGGAGGAGGCAGTTGGAGCTCTTTCCTGTCTCGATTCCTCTCGCTTCTTTATCAGGTGGTAAATAATGGCCACTTTGAGTGATGGAGCTTTTTTTTTTTTTTTTTTTTTTTATAAACCAGGAAACAGACTCAATGAGTCTCAGCGTTCAGATAAACAGACGTCCGACAGAGCATTTACTTTGGAAAGCAAAAACCCAGCCGACATTATATACCTGCACTCTTAATTGTTTTGTTAATGGTAAGTGATTGTCAGCCATCGGAAACACCTTAGGCCCCGTCAAGTGTTTGTTTCACACTCACAGACACGGTTGTAGTCTTCTCCATCCAACGCCCATGTTGTTTAAGCAGCCACAACATTAGTGCCGATCCGAGCCCCCATGGGTGTGTAGGTTTTAAAACTGAACTGTGGTCATGTGCGTCGTTGGTGTGTTGCTATCTTCAGGCAGCAGAAAGTAATATAGATCACATAAGACGAGCTTAGATGTTGGGATATGTCAGGTTTAATGGCCTCAGAAGGTCACAGCTGCCTCTTCTTCTAACCATGATGCTGGGCCGTAGCCAGGTCAGCTGCAGAAAATATTCACATTATTTGACAAAAAACTATGCATCACTTTGGACCCCTCTAGTCAAGTCAAGTCAAATTTATTTATATAGCACATTTCATACGGCAAGCGTAAACTCAATGTGCTTCAAGCTAGTAGTTATTGTATAGGTTGTACATAATCACTTCAAAATGACCCACAATTATAAACAGTAGACTTATTATTATTATTATTATAGACCCATTAGATATGAAAGGAGGCTCCCACATGCTTGAGCTTTACACCGCTGACTATCAGAACAGAAATGTCCTGTGGTTTTCAGCCTTCTATGATTATATTTAGCCTACCGTTTACAGCTGAGAACATATAGGTATTGTTCCCGCTCCATTAAATACAGTGCAGTGAAAAAGTATTTGCCCCCTTCCTGATTTCTTACTTATTTGCAGATTTGTCACACTTAAATGTTCTTTTTTTTTTATATAGTATTTTGGTCCTGAAATGTGTGTTTCTCTTCTATAATTCACATTCTACATCTCGGAGGCAACGTCTTTCCACATACGGGCTTCCTTCGCCTTTCAAACGGAGCAGAACCGGTCTGACACAACACCGGTGGTAGAAGCATTGAAAGTTATGGATGAAATATTTACCGAGGTCCGGACCTCTGTGACCTACGGCCGTAACTTGGATTGAAATGAGGCTCTTCCTCCCGTTTGTCACCTACTACATTTACAGTTTCGTAATAAACCAAAAACATCACATCAAGTGTGTGTGATGCTGTACACAGACCACTTGTTCCTCGGCCCTCCACACTCTGATTGGTTTATTGCATGTTATGGCCAAAACACTCCCAGGATTAATTAATGGACTAAGTACAACCCCTGTGAATCATGCGCCTGGTGGAGTGACCTTCTTTTTCACAGTTAAATACACCCAAAATGCACTTTATACTGTTAAGATACAGCCTCTCTCCTCTGTGTGTGTGTGTGTGCACATGATGATCCCCGTGGTGTAAAATTCACCTTTTTCATCCTGCGGTTACAGACACACACACACACACATGGCAGATCAGAGGATATATTGAACAATAAAGGCACCTGCTCATCAAACGTCGCTCCTCCGCATTCATCAGGTTGTCACAAACCTCCACGGGCGTCAGGGTGCAAATTGACACATTTTGTGCAGCAGCATGTGACGTTTTAAAAGGTGGAAAAAAGCTCTTAAAATGTTGCATGCTCTCACATAAACTTCTCCTCAACAAGAGCTCCCTTCACGCCACCGCCTCTGGTTTCAACCCGGCAAACAAAAACATCACTGAGGGAACTGTCACAAGTCGGTCTTAAGTAATTCACATTGGCCTTGAGAACTCTGAGAGTGCATTTATATTCTTACACTCTGTAGCTTTAGGTTTGTTGTCCACTTTTGTTAAAGGGATAGTTCAACATTTTGGCAAATTGAGACAGAGTTGTTTTAGAGGTAAATTCAGAGACTGCTTGTTGAAAAACTGCCCCCGACAGGAACGCGCATCAGCGGTTTTGCATGAATTTACCTCTAAAACAACTCTGCCTTGTAACGTTCTGTTATTATCTCATAGCATGGTGATCAGATCACACGCCGCAACAAAAACCTAGGTAACCTGGAGCAGCTTCACTCGAAAAGTGCAGATTTTTGTTTGACATTGATAGAACATGTACTGTAAAACCAGAGATAGTTTTAATTGTACAATATTATTTATGTATCAGAGCGTAACGCTGAGATGGGATGGGATGGGATGGGATGGGATGGGCAGGCGTTGCATTTCTTTTAATATATTCGTCATTTTTTGTTAATTTACAAAATGGAGAAAAAAAAATCAGCTGATACTCTACATGATGTTTGTGTAATTTTGGGTGCGATCAGATCATAGGTGAAGTTGTGCTGAAAAAAAAGATACCAAACATGAGTATGGTAAACATTTTTCTTATATGCTCTCATGAAGGCAATATAGGCTCAGACCCCTGAAGGGTTAAAGTGTGTGCAGCAGAGACAAGCAGCAGTGAAACATGCAGCACACTGACTCCTCTCCATGTACGTGCGCCTGGCTCACTAACAATGGTAATGGCACTCGAATCTCAAAATTAGTTTATACAGTGTAATTTTCCCCACTGTGGAAATGTCAGCCTGAGTGTTGACTTCACTTGAGCGGCTCTGACACCTCTCTCTCCTCTCAGCCTGGACAGTGGAGGTACAACACAATCCCCTGGTTGAAGTTTATAGTTCACCTCGGGTCAAGTGGAGATTACTCATCCACTGTCAGAGCACCAACTGCACTAGATGGATGCGTCGTGCATTCATCGGGGCGTTTCGAACCCTGTTAAGGACGAGTTTTTTGTTTTTTAGTTTTCAGTTTTTGCTTTGCTCTGCTCTGCTCTGCATCTTATTGTTGTGTTTATATTTGAACATATGCGGCGGCGCAGGAAGGATACATTTTTACAGCGCCTGTCTGCCCGAACACAGTGACCTCCATCCTGTGCTGTAGCTGCCGTAGCTGCTGTGGCCTGGGACTCATCAGTGATTGTAAGGAGAGGAAAAAATACCTTCAGAAATATGACATCAGCTCCACTTATGGAAATATTCAATGAGTTCGCTGGACGTTTGACAAACAGCAGCGCTCTGTCGTCTTCAGCCTGGATCATGGAAGCTGGATCTTTTTTCTTTTTTTTTTGTGCGGTTGCGTTTTTAAAGGGATGATATATAGGAAGGCTGTAAGGACTGGGAAGTGGTGTGTCAACAGTTTACGTTGGACCGTATCTGACCCAGAGATGAGTTTATGATAAAAATAAAACAAGTTTTTTCCCTCAGAGGAGCAGCGGTGTATAAATAATTGCACTCGCCATCGTCCCCTACCACCCCCCTCCTCCTCCTCCTCCTCCTCCTGTGAAAGCATTTCATCTCAGACAGACGCGGTGCGAGTTCGGAGGGACAGCTGGTCAGCTCTGGCGCTCTTTGTCATTCTCCCATGGGCTTCTATATGAAGAGATCAGAGGTCACGCAACTTAAAATCCACAGCCCCCAACAGGCTGCAGAGAGCTCTCAAAGATGGCCCCCAGTGAAAAGGTCCCACACAGAGTCACACTTGCTGACATGGATCTTTTTTTCTTTTTTTTAAAGGAAAGTCTTGGCCTATAGGGTGCCATGCATTGGTTTGGGGAGGGGGGGAAACTATGGGAAACAGATGTTCTATTTTTAGATGCAGAGGAATTCACACACACTCTGTTGTGTCATCGTGAACACAAGAGAAGCTGCTGCTTCCAGGAGTTTATTTGTCTGTAGTTGAACTATCTATCTGCTATCTGGGGCTCTTTCATATTTATTTTCAATTCTTATTAAGTGTTTTCTTACCCATTTTGTTGACTGCTGTGTTTTATATTTCCAAAATGTGTTATATATAAAAAGTGGATTGGATTGGCTATCTGTGAATCAAAGATGTAAAGTTAACATCATCTTTATTAGTGTGTATCATCAGGATGCATGTATTGCATTTGGTAAACAAGGTTTGGTCAGTGCTGTTTACACTTTACTTTACTTTACATATAATTATTTTCATCTGTGCGTTTTGGTTTCAGAGAAATTGAGCGTGTGGTTTTTGCTTTGCGATATTAGAGCCATGCGAGTATTTGTGTTCGCTTGTGTGTGGTGTTCTTTGTGGTGATTTATCTCTCACACTGTGAACAAAGGAAACAACGAGAGACCAAAATAAAATAGTCTTTATGCGTATAAAGCTGAGCGATGAGCCTGTTTCTAAAAGTGAATACTCAATTTAAAAAAACAGGGTTTGGCAGAACAGAGCACAAAAAAATGTAAGAGCCAAAAAATTGACTTCACAAATCCAGAAAATATTAATTTCATCCTCCGTCTCTGCAGCAGCGAGGTAAAGAGAAGAAATGGGCCCAATGTCACGCAGAATGAAGCACTGCCCGGCGGTGCGTCGCTGAACCACTGTGCATTATGCTGCAGCAAAAGTTTGGCGAGGTCTCTGTGTTTTTTCAGGGAATACCACACATGTTTCTGTCTGTTCTGTACTTCATTGTAAATGATTCTTCCTCGGTACAACCTGACCAAACTGTAAACTGTTTTCTTGTCTGTAACAACATCTATTGCACGTCTGTCCGTCCTGGGTGAGGGATCCCTCCTCTGTTGCTCACCCTGAGGTTTCTCCGACTTTTCCCTGTTAAAAGGGTTTCCATGGAGTTTTTCCTCAGTCGATGTGAGGGTCTAAGGACAGAGGATGTTGTTATGATGCCATGTAAAGCCCTTTGAGACAAACTGTTTGTAAAAACGGGCTATACAAATAAAATTGCCTTGCCTTGCCTTGCCTTGCCTCGCATCGTAGAGTCAGGGTTTAATAATTCAATAATTCAGCCTTGATTATTTAATTTAAAAAGTAAAATTTGATATTTTTTATTTTAGGAATCACAGGTAGAAATTTTATAGCACACACTGTGAAGGATAAAATGTGTTCATAAGAATACGTCCTGCTACTGTTGACATTATTTTGAACTCATACCTGCGTTTTTTTGCATTGAAATGCAATAATAACAACATGTATATAACATCCCAAAGGGAGTGTTTCACATGACAATATGGCAGCTCGGAGGTGATGGATCTCTGATACACAGCTACTTAAAATTCCTCAGCGCTTGCAGAGATCTTTGGCAGTCAGGGTGCATGCCTGAGTGGGGTACGTGAGGCGAAGGAGAGATGAGTGGTACCATCACTGAACTGTCGCTTGAAAACAACTTGAAATGCAATATGTTGCTTGGAAATTGCTTTTCTGAAGCTGCATGCGCTCTTATTGTGAGCAAAGATGGCTGTCTGTCACGCAGAGGGGGGGAAATGAAGAAGAGTCGTGTTATGTGCAAACCTGTGTGGTTGGTAGCTGCTCACCATACAGTACACGCAGATGCAGGTTATATCTATGAATGTATGACAATAGTCTACTTGCCAACAATGAGTACCCGGAAATGTTGAGTACCCCAAAGTTTTATGTTAGAAATATATAGTATGGGTCCCCAGTATTCAGAAACTGCCGGATGCTAATTTATATATATTGGGCAATTAGCACAATTGACATAATTAGCATAAATTAGCATCATTGCCTATATGGGCAATATTTCAGCAAAATTGACTTGGCTGATCTGGGCAATATTGGAGTGGTTTTAGGGGTTATTGATGATGCTGAATCCATTTCTGACATTTTCAAAATTCAAAATGGCTGTCTAAACCGGAAGGGACCAGATTGAAATCCATCAAAATCGGCCCACTGGCGGTTTAAATCTGGTCACTACCGGTTTAGACAGCCATTTTGAATTTTGAAAATGTCAGAAATGGATTCAGCACCATCAATAACCCCTAAAACCACTCCAATATTGCCCAGATCAGCCAAGTCAATTTTGTTGAAATATTGCCCATATAGGAAATTATGCTAATTTATGCTAATTATGTCAATTGTGCTAATTGCCCAATATATATAAATTAGCATCCGGCAGTTTCTGAATACTGGGGACCCATACTATATATTTCTAACATAAAACTTTGGGGTACTCAACATTTCCGGGTTCACAATGGGGCCCTATGGGCTGGCAAGTAGACTACAAAGACAGTGTTGAGACGTACTCTGTGATTAGCTATCAGCACAGTTCTCCCATCATCATCTCTCTGCAGATTTGTCATTTACACTTTAAATTCTCTCATCTACCACGTCTCAAAGGTTTTTTTTCCACTGCGCTTTGATTTAGAGGATCATTAGGAGGTAGCAATAGAAGATGCTAAACTGAGGCCACGAAGGGATGAACACGATCAGCAACACATTACATCATTTAATCCATCCTTAATATAACAATCTTCCATCAAAGCAGAGTTTCAGGAGCATTATGAGCATCATGAAACGAGGCTGAACGTTGTTAGTTTCTATTGTAGCAATTCCTTAAAGCAGATATCAGTGGCACGGCCGTTTCGGCTAATGCTGTGTTCAAGGCAGGCTTTTGAAACCGTAAGTTACAGCTTCAAGTCACAACTACGACTTGGGAGCGTTCCAGGTAACCCGTAGCTCGTGTTTTTACCGTCCTGTTGTCTGTGAAAGTTCCCTATAACGGCCACTCGTAACTTCCGACCCGTGAACTCGTACCAGATCGAACTGGTATGACTTCACAGGAAGGAAAAACACAAAGTACGAGTTTCCTTGAACGCACCATGAGTTAGCAGCCCCCGCCCTTGTCAGGCATCAATTGGTCCTCGTGCTACGTCACCACATTCACGCGCATCCCTTGGCTGCACACACAGCCCTTCATGCCGTTCTCTCCCCTCATTGGATAACACTTGTATCCCACAAGGAAAATTTTCTCCTCGGGTTACAGCAGAGCAGAGTGACGGAGAGACTCGTGTTTAGGCTGAAATACTTCATGTAAGTGATTGCTGACGGAAAATAGGACTATTTAGGACTTATATTAACAAAAACATTCCACTGATATCTGCTTTAATTAGCAGAAATGCAGCGTGCGTTAAAGACTGGAAACACGGTGACCTCTGAGAGCAGCAGCACTGACTGGTTCCCAGTCGCACTGATGGAGATAATGAGTGTGTCAGTAGTTCTAGTTCATCGCCTCTTGTTGTCAGTTTGCAGAGATTCTGGAGACCAGTTGCAAAACACTGAAGGCAGATGAACAGTTTATTGCACAAAGATGGATAATGAGCAAGGTATCAGATGATATTCAACCTCATTGGTTGCCATTAGCCATCGGTAAATACTGATGGCCAGTGGCAAATTGTGCTGACTCAGAGGAGAAGCCGTGTTGTTATTCTCTTTTTCAGGAGATGTGACTCGCTGCTGAGACGCCAGAGTGAGCGTGCATGTTCAGTTTGTTAAAGTTAAGTGAGCGAAGAATTCGTTTTTTGTGAGAAATTAAGATTTCTTGGGTTTTTCTTCACACAAAAGAGGAATAAAAAGGATTGGCCGCATTGTTATTTTTCTCACAGTCGGTACTGTACATCCCTACCAGGCAGAGAGGGACAGATCCGAGGTGAGCAGCGAGCTAATCCGGTGAGTTCCTGAGGTCGGAGGGAAGCGGCAGGGTGAGGAAAATCGAAAAGAAAAAGAAAAGTCATTGTAGGAGCAAAACAATTTCACTGACGATCTGAGGAGGAGTGACCGCACCTTTTTGATGGTTCCTCCATTTCTTATTATGTTTCATTTGAGAAAATTCTGTGTGTGAGACAAAAGGAGAGAGAGATATAGAGAAATATTCCCATCCCCAGTGCATCAATGTGAAAGTATTTACGCTGCCAAATTAGCAAAACACAAAATATGCAGCTGGAAAGCTCGCCGACCGTTACTAAAATTAGTTTTCTCCACTACGTAAGTCACTGATCTCCAGTGAACCTTCTTCATAAATACAGGAGAAATCCAATAATAAAGAGTTATCAGCCATTAGATATGACTAATATGAGGATGTGGGTTTTATGGCACCACCTTTTGTGATACGTCTTCTTTGACATCCACACCCTAAACCTCAAATCACCTCCAACTAAACGAACAATGGCCAACACTTCCTGTTCATAATCAATGGAGTAGTGGATTCAGGTTATGTAATCAGATTACTCAGAGAAACAAAGTCATACGGGGTCAGAAAAAGAGTTTATATGTTTGTTGATGGAGTTATGTTAAATATAAAACCACATTTCCTAATTTAAAGACCGTTTTTATCATCCAGCCGCTCCATACTCTGTTTGCACAAAGTCTGACTGTTAAAATGTGATTAAACACCTGGTTATCTTTATGCGGAGATAAGGTTTAATGTTCCTCTGCTCCTCCGCCCTGACACAGGAACTAGGTTTCCTATTTACATGACATTTAAGAAATCAAGTTACTGGGGAAAAAAGCTGTTGTTGTAACCTGGTTATTAAGCGCTCGCTCACTGCTGCTCTGTGTCCACTTAACCTTATCGCATGCACTCGTTTTTTCTTCTTCCCTGGAGCAAAATACGGAAACATCCTCACTGCTGCGAGGAGTTTTAACACGCTGGAAAGCTGCACAGGAGTTTAAAGACTCAAATTAAACCACTGTTGTATGAAATTAACTTCTTAAAATCCTAAAAACTTAATTACGTTTCACATTAAGCAGAGAAATAAGAAGTTAATTTGTGTTGTCAGTGCAGAAGAACATCCTCCACCCCGGTTCACTAGATCCCAGCCCCGCCAGACTCGTCCTGACCTCTGACCTTCACTGTGGCGTCACTTCCGCCCTGTTTGTTATTTTCCGTGATGTTACATCCTGTTTCTATATTTTCCCTTTGACCACAGGAAGCGGTGTGAGCTTTGTTGCGTCCCCCGGGGGGTGGGGTTCAATCACAGACTCTTTTTGCCTGAGTCACGTTTTCTCGTTTCCCTTTTCTTTTCTTGATTCTGTTCCTCTTCCTCCGCCTTCTTCTTCTCTTTCTACTCTTGTCTCTCTCATAACGCAGACCCTGTTCGACCTGATCGACCTCGTCCTCAAACAGCCATACGTACTGTTCATTCTCCAGCTGCTCTCCGCAAACATCTTTTATCAGTTACAGATCGGCTCATTTTACAGCCGTCCGTCCCTCGTCCCTCGTCCACGTCATATTGGCACCTTGAATCCACACAGGTGTGAACTGTTTTTTTGTTTTTTTTTGTTTTTTATTGTGACTCATCAGTTTTATAGAAAATTCAGTTGGATAAACAAAGCAACACAACCCAGCAGTGGGTGTAGAAAGATGATGGGAAAAAGGGTTTTGAAGTCATGTTTGTGTTTCTTAAACAGTGGCTCGAGTCCATTTGTTTTCAGATCTCAGGATCACTTAGGGGAAATCCTTACAAATTTGGATCAAACGGTCACTCAGACTAAAAGATGAAATGATGAATCAAATTTTTGGGTCAAAAGTCAAAAGTCAAAGTCAGTGCGACCCCCAGAAATCTTTTCTTTCTTTTTTTGGGTCTTGTTAAAAAAGTGATATGTCAGGAATGCCTTGATCTGTCCCCTCCTGACTTCACTGTTGAGTCCAGTCCAGTTTTTCATTCCCCTCGCCCCCTCCTTCACTTCCTCTCCCTGGACAGTGGGTCTGCTGTTCCTCCTGTTGCTCCTCCACCGCAAAGCTCATCGGGTTTTGGCAGAAATTGAGTTTCAGGTGATTGTCATTGCACCATGTGACCAAAGCTTTGGCCCATCGGTTCCTCCTCTGCACCGTAGGAAACCGTCTCTAAAAGTGACAGACGAAATATTTCCCACAAAAAAAAGATTCCTTGATGTCAATGCGGTGATGATTTACATTTTTGCAAAAGAATATATTTAAAGTAACCATGTGTGCAGAGATGAAGTGCATGTGTAAAATCTATTTTTATAAGAGTCTCATGTCGAAACAAACCAGCTGGAAACATTCAGAGGATGTAAAGTTATAAATCTGCCACTGTTTCAAGAAAGTTTGATAGAAGATAGAAGCTGCTAGGAGACTAAAGCACGAAATAATAAAAATAAGAAGAAGAAGGATTGGAGACAGGAGGATATCTATCCAGCTTTGGGACCCAGGAGTTACTCATTCAACCAATTAAGCAGGTCCAGTGATGCAGGGCTCTGGCAGACAGAGAGCTCCCATCACGGCACCAGAGAGCCAGACAAATTATACATGACCTCCACGTACAACAAGGCGCGGGGGTCATTTTCTCTTCTTGGACAAAGACAAAGAGAAGAACAAACAGATCAGATTCTCACGACCGTCCAACCAAAGTAATAATAGTCGACTCGTCACATGTTTATATCTAACGCAGCGTTGTTATATAATACGGAAGCGTATTGCATTTTTGTTTGTTTTTTTGAATAATTATTTCTGTTTTTCTGACAAATTTCTTTCTGTTTTTCGTGATAATATCTTTCGGACTTAACAAGATTTCAAAATCCTGGGAGAAACTCCCACCTGCAAGTAACGTTTAACCACTGCAGTCAAGCCTCCACTTCATCACGGATCTATTACATCTTAGATCCATGAGATACTGTACATCCATCCACAAAAAATACAGTCGAGCTATCACCGGCATTGTACAGTAGATTTTCAAAGGAAAACCCCACTCATTTTTCTTATTTTCACTGAGTTCCCAGTAAATTCAGATTTATATTGAAAGGAAACCTACAGTACATGTTATTACAGAACAACACCTCAGAGAGTATCACTCAGAAAACATCAGAGCAGTCTGATGTAGCACCTTTATGTTGAAATCAGTCCTTACGTTACTTGCAGGTGGGAGCTTCTCACGGGATTTTGTAATCTCAATAGCTAAATCAGAAAAAAATTACCCTGAAAAACAGAGAAAAAAATTGTCAGAAAAACAGAAAAAAAATATTCAAAAAAACAAACAAAAAAATAAATTACTCAGAAAAACAGGATTTTTGTCTTGATTATTCAAGTGAATGCAATACGCTTCTATAATATAAAACCCTATTTAATACGTGAATAGAAAGTGCAGGTACAGTTCAGTGGCAACATGTTTGTGCGCTGTGGCTTCGTGCGTCGCATCGTTACGTAAAAAAACCTCTGCAGGTTGATTTTGAAATTGACTTTTGAGGAAACGTGTCATCTCATCTTGTTGCTTCTCAACCAGTTCACTCTTCTTCTTTTTTTTTTCTTGAATCAATGGGCACAATGTGTGTTTGGCTGCCACGTCCTCCTCCTCCCTCCTCCTCCTCCTCCTCCGTCTTCTATCAGGTCTGTTACCATAGCAACTTAATGAAGGCTTAAGAGGTCCATTTAAAAAGTATAAGAGCTGAAAACAACAGCGTTACGTTAAAGAGGCAGACACAGGTTTTGGTGAAGGTATGAAGTACCGGGGTCAGAGAAGAGAAGAGAAGAGGGGGAAATGTTGGCGTCGGTCCAAGTAGTACAAACTCATCTGCCCCCCTCACCCCTCCCTCACCCTCCATCCAGCTACTCCCTGGCCGTCTGCCAGCGCCCGTCTGTGTGTGCTTTTCCTACACCTCGCCTCCCAGAGCCACGGCGTTGTCAGGAAGCCGGAGGGGAGAGGTTTCTGCTTGTTGGACGCCGCTGAGGAACCTGCAGGCTGCAGAAACTGCAACCGAGCAGCAGCAGTGATATGTTTAGAGGGCGGCGTCTTAAGTCCGACACTTTACAGTGGGCTACTTGTGGATTTCACACTGGTAAACGGTTAGTTCATACAGTAGATAGATACGTAATAAACAAACATTGTGGTTTGAGGGATGAATAATTATAAAATGGTGTCAAAATGTCTTTGGGGTTTCCTGCTGAAAGAAGAAAAGAGAACGTAGTCCTTCTTCTTTCTTACTTTAATCTCTGTTTTGTGTATCTTGTGTGTGTGTGTGTGTGTGTGTGTGTGTGTGTGTGTGTGTGTGTGTGTGTGTGTGTGTGTGTGTGTGTGTGTGTGTGTGTGTGTGTGTGTCCTCTCCCTCTGCAGACTCAAGCTGCTGTGTTTCATTAAGAAAAATGAAGTGTACACATGTTTCTCCAAACACAGAAACCCTCCCTCCTCCTCCTCCTCCTCCCTGGGAAACGTTCTCTATCTGTCACTTTTTTTTCTTTATTTCTTTTTTGCCGTCTTTTCTTTTGTCTAATTTATTCTCCACAAACCAAAACTATTCGGTTATGGTTGCACATCAGTCTCTGAGTGTGGTCAGCGCTCATGTTACTCATGGATTTCCTTTTATAAACCCACTTTGGGTTTATTTTTCCGTTGTAAATTTAGCATTTCTGCTTGGACTTCCATTAAGAAACATTTGCAGATGAACCAAACAGAGCAAAAGGTTAATCACCTCTAAATTAGCTCCATATGTATACGGATATATTGGATCTTACATTGTTGCTAAGGTGCAGCTGAACAACACAAAGACGCCTCACGTGATGAATTAGTTCCCTGTTATGCAGCTGAGTTCTCCAGGAAGTGCTCCGCTACACTCAATTAAAAAGCTTTTAAAGCAGGTTCCTGCTCAGTAAATACAAATTAGTTTGTCATTGACTTTGCAAAATCAACACGGCACACCACTGAACTGCTTTAACACCAGTTTAGCATATTATAGCCTACTGTATGTCTGATTTGAGCGAGTGTCGGTGGCTCTGAGTCAGCTCGGCAGTGTGTGGTCTGAGCGCTGGATCCTGTTGGACAGCGTCGTCAACTCATTAAGTCATAAATTTCAAGTTTATTAGTCTGGAAGTTGCCTCCAGATCAAAATTAGTACAACTGAGTTTGTAAATACTGCAGGACATGATGAAAATGGTTCATACTCAACCGGAGTCGTGGTAAATATATCTTCATTCATCTTTCAAAGGTTTAAAATGCACCACTCTATTTGCTAGTTTATGTCTCTGCAGGATTATGCAACAAGTGCAGGACCTATTTGCACCATGATACATGGACCAACAGAATAGGTTTTGATTCAATTTAAGATCCAGAAATCATGTTTAAAACTTTGCATAACATTTCAGTCAATATTCAAGTCAATTTAGTTTGAGCATGCATCATCTAAACACACTTATCGTATCGTTAGAGATAATTCTGCCGTCTCTGCTTCCAGTTTTCTCTTCTTGTCGACTTTCTCGACACAATCAGAGAAGAGGAGAGAGATGTATTTTTATCAACAGACACAATCACATGTGAAAATTTGATATTCAGTTGTGGAAAAAGAATGGAAACTGCTGTCTCACCACCGCTTGTGTGGACATGAACCGCTGCCACCACCTGAAACAAGAACCAAAAAATTGCGGTAAAGATGGCAGAGCATGTGTTGCATTGCACGCATCACCAACAGGAAGGCACAACTCAGAAATACAATAATGCTCTCATCTCTGATCTGATTTTAAATTCTAAACACACTTTATAAATCAAATGTCATTTATATTATAGCTAAGTTTAATATCACCAACAACATGTGATCTAAATCCTTTGTGGTTAATATCCTGCTGGTTTATACACACACACACAGCGAGCGCTCTGCTGTGACGTTGGACCACTTCATGTCTCAGTTGTTATTTGTCTCGCTGCTGCTGCTTCACATCAAAAGATGTTTTATTACCTCTCTAGATTTGTGCAGCTGATGATCACAGTTGGCTCCTTGCTACTCACCTCACTCATATACCTGCACCCACACACACCTACACACACACACACACACACACACACACCTACACACATCCCAGAGTCAGTCATTGTGAGCGTGTGTGTGTGTGTAGTGTGTACCCATGCGTTTGTTTATGCAGTGCACTCAGCCAGAAAGCTCATCAATGGCTGTGAGAGATTTTTTTTTTTTTTTTTTTGCCGAATGTTACTATGGTAACTGCAGTAAAATTGCTTCATAAGAGCGAATTGGTCTCCTTGTGTAAGATGAAATAAAACAGAGGATGGAGAGAGCGAAACAACGGAGCACGGAGGACAAGGAAGCGAGAGCGGCGTTAATTAGGGACAGCTGCAGAGTCAGAGAGAGAGAAGGAGAAAATGTGTTTTTTAATTTCCATAATGAATTAAGATGAGATACCGTCGACTTTCTGCATATACAGAGGAGTCACAAATTAGGGGGAAAAAACAGCATTAAGTAGGCGAAAGTGTGTGCAGACTCTCAGAAAACATATTCCCTCGTTAGTTAGTTTCTTTCTGGCCACAGCTTGTTGTTATTCACATTGTTTTTTAAACTAATCCAACCATCCAGTGAGTCCTCGTGTCCTCCGCTCCCAACACCACGACACGAATGTTTCATAGATGATGAAAGTCACCTAGTAAATGTATTCACACCTCGTTAACATCGCCGCCGTGCTCAACACCGCTCATTGTGAAGAGGCCTGGTGTTTTTCTAGAGGCTGTTTCCCACAGAGGAAGTGGAGAGAGAAAATATCTGTAGCTTTTTACTGGAGAGAGTGTTTGTGTGTCTGTGTGTGTATATATATATAAAGTGGTTAAATTGTTATAATGGGGATGTGGATCTGAGCCATCGGACCCGGTTCTGCTCAGACCGCTCAGTTTGAATCTGAATCGGTATCCACTCCTGTCTGTTGAGGAGATTATAAACGGCGTCCAAATTGTTCTGCAGTTGGCTTCAGGAGAGGAAATGTGACTGGATGAGGGACAACGAGGGGGGCGGCGACTTTTACCTGCTTCAAACTTGTACAACAAGTCAACCAATCCCATTGCATGTCTAAGTTCTGCTGAAGTGGAGCCAGAAACTCACATTTTTTTTGAATGAACTTTATTTTGTTGCTTAAGTGGAGACGGTGGAAAGTAGTCGCCGTCATGCACCTTTGATTTATGAGCTGTCGTCATGGCTGGTTATTGTAACACTCTCTGTAGAAGCCTAGATATATTTTGCCTGCCATTTTGCTTTAGGTTTTATGTCATTGCGTTGACACATTGAGAGTCTGTGGTTATTTTCTTTTACTTATTGTGTGTGGTGGCAGGAGTTTTGAACACAAAAGGAGAAGACTAAGCTCATATATTTTTTGTTGATCGTCAATTCACTTTACCATCTCACCATTATCATTATTATTATTCATTGAAAGGCACGTATTATTTTTGCCTTTTTCTGTAACTGCTTGTTGGCTCTTTTAGATTTTTTTGATTTTTGTTACAATAAACACTTTAAACTGATCGTGGACCCTTGGAGTTTTTGGACGCACGCATCTCAAAAGAGCTTTAAGTTCCCCAGCGGCTCAAGTTTGTTGAGAGACAGCCGCAACACTCTCCCTCTCAATGTCTGAAATCTGTCGCCCAACAAAAGTCGTCAGGAGCAGCAGCCTGCTCCAGTCTTGCTTCAGTTGCTGTATTTGGCAGGAGTGTTTTATTCCCAGCAATGATTTGTTCTCACTTTATTCTTTTTTCTTTTATCAGATTTCATTGTATTTTCAGGGCTTGTGTTACAATAATGCATGCCAACAATACATCTATAAGCAGTGGCCTGATAGAGGGGGGGGGTAGAAATTAATAAAACAAAACAAAATCAAAAACCCAAAATGAAACAAAAAGATATAAAGCAACAACATGTCAACAGATAAAATAATAAGTATCCTTTCCTTGCGCATGTTAAATACCATTTCTTCTGATCCAGTGTGACCATTTCCCACTTAGATGTTGTTGTCATTTCCCTTTAACTTGACACTTTGTCTTCTCTCTTCATTCCTATATGTAACAGACAACCTGTAGCTCAGATCCCCCAGCACCACTCGCCTTTTTCCCACTGTTGCAACATCTGTTTATCTTTACATTCTTGAACAGCACGTACGACGCTCTGCTGAACGATAACGCTGACAGATTCACCGCTTCAAATTCTTTATTGAAACTATACGTTCTCGTGGTCGGACACGTGCAGACTTGTCATCTCTGATCGTCTTTCATTTTTCACCTGTAGATTTGATCAGCAACTAATTAAGTGAATGTGAACTCCCACTGCTGATGAATCCACCGTTGAGGTCATTATAATTAATATAATAAGGCAAAAAATATTACAAGCAATTGCTGTGATTATATTATTATAGTAATAATATTATGTAATGATGATTTATGTAATCAAATAAAACAGTATGAAAATGAATGTTAAGGTCTCTGGAGCAACAGTTCCTTACTCTTGAGCTGCTGAATCTATGGACCAACTCAAACCCTCCTCTTCCTCCTCCTCCTCTTCTTTTTTATCCCACCTGGCGTTTTTGTTGTGCAAAGTGGGCGTAGACTGTCAGATTGCTTGTTCTTGGAAAGTCAGAATAAAAATGTTAAGTTATGCCACCCCCACCCAACCAGCCCAACTGTGAGAAAAAAAAAAAGCAGCTCTCCCCTCCGACGCCGTCTCGCCCTGTGAATAGCTCGCTGAAGCGTGTACGCGGCAGCCTTGAGACGTGTCCTGTCACTCACCAGTGCCTACTCAGCTGCTGTCAGTCTCACATGTGCAGCTCAAGTACATATGCAAACTTATGTTCTGCTCTCACCACCTACGGTATCATCTTTATATGTTTTCATATTCCCTTTGACTCTGAAGTTAACAGATTTGAATTTAAACTTAAATCATTAGAATACCTTCTGCTGTAGTTTTCGAGGAGTCTCAAAAAAAAAAAAAAAGAAATTGGAGGATAGAAGTGTGAACTCACTCGCACAGACGTGGGTCAGTGTGTGTTTGTACTCTAGCGGTTTGTTTGTAGCTTTTAGCCACATTACTGTCATGGCTTTTGAAAGCAGTTTGGCTCTGACAGTCTGTTATTTTGAGTGTGTGTGTGTGTGTGTGTGTGTGTGTGTGTGTGTGTGTGTGTGTGTGTGTGTGTGTGTGTGTGTGTGTGTGTGTGTGTGTGTAGCAGTGGACGGGGTCATGACTGCGACTCCATTAGTGAAGCCAACAACACACTGCAGTGAAATCCTGTGCTCCGAGGGGTCGGACGCTGTGACAGTGACAGTGACAGCACCTTCACAGTGGAGTAACTGGCAAATTACTTCAACTTTTCTACAACCCAGACCTTCAATTATGTAGTTTGACTCCACGCCACGAGAGACGGCAAAGGATGATGGGGGAAAAAAACAAAACAAAACGTGTATGACACTGAAATCATCATTGCCATGTTGTGTGTCTGAATGTCTGTGATGTTTTGAAGGTCGTATATGTTCTTTTGTTTTCTGATTTAGGTGCTTTTGGTGAAAGACAGTAGATTTTAAAGGAAAACAAATGAACTGGATACAACTGTGGATAAAAATCAATGAGTCCTCTGCCTAAAACTGAGCCGTGATTACATTTGATGACCGAGTAGTTTCTGTGAATTGTAACAAAGGCCAGGCTTGGTGCAGAGACAAGAAAAATCAATGTTTCTGAATCATTATTGGTCTATACCAGGCAGTGTGTGTGTGTGTGTGTATGTGTGTATTCCCACATTGTTTCCACTGTTGCCACCATGAAGTTGACGTTTGGTGGTTTTGAACTGCAGTATTGGATGGTTTTTGCCATGACAGTGGCTGCACACTTTCACATGTCCCACAGGTCAGAATCTCATACAGATACCTGTACAACCATCCACAGCTGTCACTTATTTAGTGTTAAAGGGATAGTTCAACATTTTGGCAAATTGGCCCATTGCCATAATCCCTATAGTCTTAGCCGTAGGTTTGTTATTTTTAATTGTCGGTGCAAGCTATTTTCAGAACGGCGGAGCAGAGCCGTGAGCTGCTCAGAGCTACGCTACGGAGGCTAATGGGATTTTTTGGTTTCTCTCCTCAAACTCATCAAATACACAATCCAACAACTCCAAAACGCTCTCGTGGACAATTTGTGACCTGCACATTCACCACGCTATGAGATAATAACAGAACGTTACCAGTTGTTTTAGAGGCAAAGTCATGCAAAACCGCTGATGTGCGTTCCTGTCGGGGGCAGTTTTTCATCAAGCAGTCTCTGTATTTACCTCTAAAACAACTCTGTCTCGTAACGTTCTGTCATTATCTCACAGCGTGGTGAATGTGCGGGTCACAACTTGTCCACCAGAGCGTTTTGGAGTTGTTGGATTGTGTATTTGATGATGTTGTTGTTATTCATATACTGTTACATTGTGCATCTATTTCAATGTTATCACTACTATCCACATTTCCAGTAGCCTATGCTGCTGTTTTGAAGTAGAGCAGACAGTCAGTGACAGAAGTAAACAAGGGTGAAAGGTAAAAGGTGCTTCAGAGCTGTTTCCATCCGGTTCCATGGAGGCTGAAGCTGTCGGGCACTTTGAGCTTTTCCATCAGACTCTAAGAGAAGATAATTCAAGTTATCTCTCTCGCTCTCTCTTGTCAAACGTCCTTGCCTACATCGAGTGAATGTCTACTCAGTGCTAACCTTGGTTGAACCTTGAGTACAGAGCTGCTTTTTTACTCTGACTGACTCGAGCTGTTGGTTTATTCACCTGCAGTGAACTTCACCAACACTTTTTTCCGCTCTTTTTCTTTTTTTTTCTCTCACACTGTCGCCGTTAACTGCAGATGACCTGATGTGAAAGAGAAACTTTCTGTGTTTCTTGCAGCGCCCCATGGTTTCCCCACAGCGAGGCTGCCTTCAAAGAGCTCGCTAGGAGGTTTTCACTACAGTAGTGACTCATTTCCGCCGACTTTTCACTGCTGAGCCCACAAAGCACAGAGAGTGGACATAAATACTTACAACCTCAACACAAAGGCATGATTCTGAAATATCTGCATTGTTCTGTTTGATCTTGTAATTGCATTTTAATCAATATAGATTCATGATAACACATAATGCAAACAAATATGAACATGCAGTCACTCCCATATACACACATAGTGCATGATAACTATATTGAAAGCACAATCTCACTCACACCAGTAGTTGGTACTTCCTGTTTGTGTCACCACAAGGGCATAGATATAAAAATAAAATAAAAAAACGACTCACAATGTTTCCCTGGCTCAATGTCACCATTTCCCAACTCAACAGCTTAATTCTCCGTCTGTCTGTCTGTCTCTTATCTCTTGGGTCTAGTTTAGTTAGTTTTTTGTTTCTTTCACTGAAAAAAGAAAAGAAAAACAGTTTAATGCAAAAAAAATAATGCAACTCCCGAATGAAAGGGGGCAGAAAGAAGCAAACTTATGTAGTTTATTCATTTTTTTCCCTGAAATCTTTTACAAATTGAATAATGTAGGTATCAAAACGAAAGAAATAGAATAAAATAGGCTACATTACATAACGGCTGCAGACCAGCTGTCTTTGTTCTAGTATCAGAAGTGACAGTTTTGTGAATTACAACAAATGTATCAAAGCCCAAAAGTGACCATACAAATTGTTTTTTTTCTTTTTTTTCTTTTGCAGTGTCATACTTGATTTTCATCTTTATATAATTCAAACAGCAACTTTTTATGTCAAATCTTCTCAAAAGTTTTTGTGTATTATTTTGTTCCTCAGCCTGAACAATAACCGAATAAAAAAATAACAAATAAAAAACTCAACAGCAGTGAAAGTCTGTGAGGTGTGAGGTGTTACGACCTTTACGTTCAGGTCCTGCTGTAATCACACAGCTCTAATCGGCAAAAACTCACTTTAGATAAGCACGACCAGTTGTAACAATACAAAACGTGGCTGTCATGTAGTCGATGATGATGACTCACTGTTACTATTTAGAGCAAATGTTGTATTTATCATTTGACATGAACATTTCTAATCCATCACAAACACTGTAAACAGGGATTATAAAGCTTTATCCTGTTCATAAAGATCGGCTTTATGACAAACACTCCCACTCCAGTTCCAGGAAGCGAATGATTAAGGAATTGTTTCTGAAAAGGTTATGAATCTGAATGATGTTTGTTGAGCGGCTCAGCTTAAATATCATTTGACTCCACCACCACCACCTCCCTTCCCCTCCCTGTGCATCTAAACCCAATTTCATGTGTGTGTGTGTGTAGAGATTTTATAGACTAATTAAAGCCGTGTTGGGCATATGGTGCCGTGTGGACTCAAAGTACACAAAGCTGTTTTTCCATGGAAAGTTCCATTAGTTTTTTAATCCTAAAAAGAAAGGGTTACTTACATCGATGAAGCCACTTGTGTCCTCGGCTCATTCTGGTGGTCTGTTTTCCTCCTGTCGGGAGAGAATGTGTCTATAGATAGAAAATAGTTTGATAATTTGGGATCAAATTTAAAAAGCCGCTGTGTTTGAAATGTTGTCTGTCTCATCCTAAAACCTCTCCATCCTCCTCTCTTCCTCCCCAGTTGTGTGCAGAGTGATCAACGGGACTGACAGACAATGGGGAAGCAGAACAGCAAGCTCCGTCCTGAGGTGATGCAGGACCTGCTTGAGAGCACCGACTTCACCGAGCATGAGATCCAGGAGTGGTACAAGGGCTTCCTGAGGGACTGCCCCAGCGGGAACCTCTCCATGGAGGAGTTCAAGAAGATCTACGGGAACTTCTTCCCTTACGGGGACGCTTCCAAGTTCGCCGAGCACGTCTTCCGCACGTTCGACGCCAACGGCGACGGGACAATAGACTTCCGGGAGTTTATCATCGCGCTGAGCGTGACGTCGCGCGGGAAGCTGGAGCAGAAACTGAAATGGGCCTTCAGCATGTACGACCTCGACGGAAACGGGTACATCAGTAAAGCGGAGATGCTGGAGATCGTGCAGGTGAGTGCGCAGTGCGAGCAGGTGGATTTATGATGTCATCGTGCACCACACACATTGATCAGACTGGACTAACAACCTGTAAAAGAGAAAAAGAAAAAGCAAAACAAGAAAATTCAACAGTGTCTGTCGTCATGGCAGTATGGTAAGCAGATTTAACATTTAAAAGCTAATTTTGACTATCCGGAATTAACATTGTAGATATCAACAACGTCTTTCTGACTTGTCGTAATTACATTTTGAATAGTTGGATTTTTCATTCAAGATATCTGCAATTCAGTTTTGCAGAGTCAAAAAGAACATTTCAGATATCCGCAATTATATTCTTCCTATCCACAATTGTCATTTCAGATATCCACAACTACGTCCTTCCTAGGACAAATGACGTCACTTTTGCCATTCATGTGTATGGGGTTTGTCATTACAGATGTCTCCAATTCAGTTGCAGATATCCACTATGTGAATTATGGATATCTGTAACTGAATTATGGCTATTCCTAATTCCAGTTTGAGATATCTACAATTTGATTCTGACTAGTCATAATTCCAGTTCAAGATATCTACAACGTCATCTCGCCTAGTCAAAACTTATAAGATATCTGAAAAGGCACATGTACATATCTTTAACTGAGGTGAATTAAAGATATCGATATTGAACTGGAATTATGACTAGTCAGAATCAAATTGTAGATATCTCAAACTGGAATTAGTACTAGTCGTAATTCAGTTACAGATATCTGTAATTCACATAGCGGATATCTGCAACTGAATTGGAGATATCTGTAATGACAAACCCCATACACATGAATGGCAAAAGTGACGTCATTTGTCCTAGGAAGATCGTAGTTGTGGATATCTGAAATGTTCTTTTTGACTCGGCAAAACTGAATTGCAGATATCTGCAACACATACTGTACCCAGTCCGGCTTTTAAATGTTAAATCGGCTCTGTTTCCTATGAGCTTGTCGGTCCTGAATTAATGAACCAGTGAACCAGGTGACACACACTCGCACACGCACACACATTAATGGTAACATTAGCCAGGGCAGTGATTATTACATCATTGTATTGAGAGTGTTTCCAGTGTATCCATAACACACTCGTTGTGACAGCGCTGGCATTTTAAAACGAGGCCAAGAGGACGTACAGGTCTGCTGAGCGTCCAAACTTAACACACGATCTCTGAGAGCGATGTCATTCATCTACTACCAGTTTGAAATGTTAGTGTGCTTAAAAGTTGTATTTTAGATCATCGTATAGTTCTTCGAATTGGAAAAGTTCCCCATCCTGCCTTTGAAATGAGTTCTGGAAACAGTCAGGTTTCTTAAAAGTGGCTTTTAGTCTTATCAAGAAAGTAAAAAATTATAGACTTTCCATCTGCTCTGCGTCTTTTTACAGGAGCAAATGGAACCAAAGCTTAGTCGTCTAATCCATGTCTGCATTTCAGAGAGCTGATTCACTTTGGGTCGTTTTGTCATCAGAGGAAAAGTAGATCTTTGTATTTTTTTTTTAAAGATCGTGGTGTATTATTATACCAGACATACATGTGGTGCAACAGTGACGTCTGTTTTCTCATCTTTAAAACAACACGGATTGTCAAAAACGCAGGTGGCATTTCCTGTGCATGCTCCTTACGTAAACACACAATTACATGCTCATGCACATTACAGTAAACTGTAGTTAAACGTGTGTATGTGTGTGTGTGTGTGTGCGTTCACTTTGAATTTCTATAACAGCAGCTGGCTTCTTCCTTCTTCTTTTTTTTCTTCAAATGCCTCCTAATCTCACTCAGCTCCCGTTTTGGAGACCACTCATCTTGTCTTTTAAAAGCTGGGAGTCCGTTTACAAACAGGAAGTCTTTGTGATTTGAGTCAGGAAAGGAAGATGAATGGGCCGAAGAAAAGAGCTGCGTGTAACCGTGGAGAGGCGCAGGCAGCACATGGACGAAATACATTAAACCAGACAGTGTTTTCAGAGAGGAAGCAGAAAGGTATACAGTCGTCTGCTGGAGAGTGTGCTCATGAATCTTTCACTTCACAGCGCTTCAGGAGATTTTTCTCTCTAGTGTTGTTGAGCTGTTTCTGTCAGGTTGATGTGAATGACAAACGGTTAGTCAGCCTCTGCTGCTGTTGTTGTTTTCTGTTGTTGTTTTTTTTTGTTTAGCCACATTTGGTTCATTGTTACTTGAGCACATAGTTGGCTGCTGAAGTGGCACAGCACATTCCTGGTGCCCGACTCTGACAGCAGGATCCAAGAGAAGAGGAATGCTGCAGTCTCACCACAAAGTGACATTCGGCCATCAGTGTAACCGTGTGTGTGTGTGTGTGTGTGTGTGTGTGTGTGTGTAGAGACAGCATACATACAGATTCAGGGGCGAGCTGTAGAGAGAGAGAGGTTAGCTAACAATGTTACAGTGGCGATCCTTTTCTACAGTATGTTGTTTCTTTGCTTCGACTTTCATTTTTATATTTTTAAACCACCTGTGTGCTGTTGCCATAACAACACAGTGATGCTCAGGCTTTATTATTGACGATGTTAAGTGGACGGGGATTCGACTCAAACCTCTGTCTTAAGAGAGAAAAGGATAAATCTAGGCTGCTTGAGTTCAGCAGACATTAACTGTGAACATCACTTTGATCTAGTATTGTCTTATTGATTTGAAATAGCTGTTTAATCAGATGTGATCAACATTAGCATTCATTGAAATCAGGTTTGTGTTCAGTTTATTGTCATTCAACATGTTAAAATCATGAATATGTTACTCAGCAGTTTACAGGATAAATAGCATTAAAAGATATACCCTATAATAATAATCAAGAATAAATTAGATTAGATCAGTGTATTTGCACATTATATATGAATATAGATAGATATTAGAATAATAAAAAGTTCATACATTGTGCAGGACAGGTTGGACGCGAAAAATGGCCTATAAAGAAAGATAAACAACAATGGTCGTCTTCACAGTGTCAGGATTCAGTAATAATACAGAAATTGAAAATTTGTAATTTGCATGCAAAATGAAAGACACAGATTTAGAGATTTAAAAAAGTTTGACAAATCTTTGCTAATTAATGATCTTTTCAGATGTTTTTTGAACAATGACAGATGTTCCTCTGTATTTTAAAATGTATTGATTGAGGGAAGTCAGACAGTATGGAAGATGAAAGTCCTTTGAATCTCTTGTATGATACGAGAAAGCGTCTGAATCAATAATTCAGATAATATAAAATAATAAACAGAAATAGACACAAGCAGCAAATGCTGGTCCTTGTTGAATATCATAGATGATGTCATTTGCATCATGTCACCACAGAGCTTTGATTTTTATTCCATACATATCTGAGTCACTGGTGGTGCAGGTACAGAAGCTGCAGAAGCTACTGGAGTTAATTAAGCCAAATGCCCGTGAGTCATTTCCAAGTTAAGTCACTGTGCCAACCGTACGAAAAAAATATCAACTTATAAAAGCCCCACACTTATCACACGTATGTATGTATGGTGGCTTCGAGATCAAGTTCCCTACGTCAAGACAGCAGTGATTCAGACTCCAGGCTGCCATTTTCCTCTGCATCCTCCTCACAACACCAACCCTCTGCCTACTTTACACTAAGAGCTGCTGGTGCCGTTCCCAAGGACGACAGAACAGGAAGTGGTGTTTGTCTGCAGCTGAAGCCAGTAAGGATGAGAAAAAAGAGTTCAGAAATAGCTGCTGGTGCAGGATTGTGTGTGTGTGCATGTTAACTTTGCACATCACATGTATGTGCTTTATAACTTCAGAGACGATGTGCACTTGCACCGCGTGCGTAGACAGAAATGTAATTGCAGATGCAGGAGCTCTGCTGTTTAACTCATCATTAGATTAGATGATGCCATTCCTCATTGTAAAGTACAGATTTAGAAAGAAAAAAAGCCCCAGGCCCATCGCAGTTTCTTTCTCTTTATTCAAAACACACAGAGGCATTTACACACGGTATTCGTTTATCCTCATGTCTGTCTCTTATTCCCTCTCTGCATTTGGCTGGCTCACTGTGTTAGTTCAAAGCCGCCCACCTCCGCAAAAATAGAGAGAGCACGGGCTTAAGAGAAAAGTTTTCAGGTAGCGCTGACTTGTGCAAGTAGCCGCACAAGAGCTCACCGTGTTTGAATAAAGTCTGCAGCTTTAGTGAGATCACAGTTCAGCGGTATCAGAGGGCAGATTGTCAGATGGTTCTCATAAAGCCAAATCCAACCATTTTCTGCTACTTTACACAGGTCTGGCGGGGTTTTGATGGCCCAGACAGCCAAGATAATAATCCATCCAGCCTCAGCGTTGATACAGATGTAGCTCCGGTTCTGTCCAAGATGAAGGAAGTGAAAGTCAAATTATAACTTTCCACTTCTCGTCATGCCGCTTTTAGCCCGCTGTGATTACTTTTAGCCGGGGCCTCGGTCGTCTTTCACTCTGTCCACCACCACCGCCACATTGGTTCGTATCGATTTTCTCGGGGGCAGGAATTCATTGTGGTGTGGCTCTGCTGCTGTTCGGCTGAATCAAAAACTGTCAGTCATTTCCAACCAGGAGCTCTGGGATGTCACCACCACCACCAAAGTCTGGGGTTACTAGCAGTTAGAAAGCAGTCCTCGATAAAAGGTGAAATTACAAGTTTTGCAACAATAAATTCCATTTTCTGAGTGAAACCCTCAGTGGCCTGAATCAATTAAAAGTTGCATGATCTCACATCACCTTTATGCAGAACTCTAGACACAATTTGACTCTAAAATAAAACATAATGTGCACAGTGTTGCGCTCTTGATGCATAATGATATTGATGGAAACACAGGTTATAGTGGATTTTTAAAGGCCAATGTAGTATAGATAGTATAGTCTGAAGCAGGAAACAGCCGATTAATCAATCGAAAGCCGATTGTAAGCAACAAAGTTACACTGTGTGTAGTGTAGGTCCAATAACATGATGTAGCTGACTGCACAACAGGGAGGAGGCTGCACAGCTCTCTGCCACTATCAGAGTCTAACTTCTGCATTAATAATAGTTTCTAAAATATCTTATTAGCACCGATTAATCAGTCGCCCTCTAGTAGGTGTGTTACCACACTGCTGCAACCACTGCTGCACTATTTAAAGGGATATCGGTGCGTGTTGTTTTGAGATCCGCGGGGCAGAGACGTGAGCTGCTCAGTGAACACAGTGTCATCAAATACACAATCCAACAACTCCCAAAACGCTCTGGTGGAGAAGTTGTGACCTGCACATTCACCACACTATGAAATAATAACGTAACATTACGAGATGGAGTTGTTTTAGAGGCAAATGTAGCCGGAACTACTTTCCAGACACGGCTGCTGGGCGGAGTGATTTCAAAAGTACAAGTAGTTGAGAGTATTTGCTTCATGTGTCGTAATGTTACATAGCGTGGTGAATGGGCAGGTCACAACTTGTCCACCAGAGTGTTTTGGAGTTGTTGGATTGTGTATTTGATGAGGGACCGTTCACTGTACCTCCATTGTGTTCACTGAGCAGCTCACGTCTCTGCCCCGCCGATCTCAAAACAACATGCACCGATAATTAAAAGTGATGAACCTAGTCCTATGACTTTAGGGATTATGGCGATAGGAGAATTTGCCAAAATGTTGACCTATTCTTTTAAGTAGAAACCCTCCTAATCTCCTATGTCCAGCTTGTGTTGTTGTTGTTGTCGTCGTCGTTCATTACAGCAATCACGTTAAATCCTCCCTTGGCAGCAGGGAGTCCAGTTGTGGAGTGTGTTCCCTGTGTAAGGGATGCATCGCCCGTCATCACACCTGTGTTATTGTTGTGGCCCGACGCTCTCCGGTGCTTTTACCTAAAGAGCCCTCTCCTCCCACTGCCGTCTCCATGTTCTCTATTCACACTCACCTCCATTTACTGTAGTGTAACCGGGAGCCGGCTGATGCTCTCCTGCAGAGAGCGTGTGTGTGTGTGTGTGTGTGTGTGTGTAAAGTCTGGTGATGCTCATAATTAGCCCGAGCTGCAGTGGGAGTATACACTTGAACGACATGGATCTCAGTCAGCCCGCCCCGACTCTTCTTCCTCCTATTCAGATAATGACAAAATGTGTGAACGCAGGGAGAAAGATTAAAAAAAAAGGAGAAAAAAAAGCCAAACTGTCTGTCTCATCCACTCGTCAATCGTTGAAATCTAACCTCTGTGTATCTTTCATCTGAAACAACTGAGTTAGCAGCAGAGCAGACGAGCGCAGAGGGAAGTTCATCATCGTGGTTTCGATCCACAGTCTCGCCCGGTGGAAAAAAAGGCGAGAGCGTTGATACCGGCGCTGATTTAATGAGACTCAACAGAATAGTGGGAGCAAGATGAAGAGATCACTGCTCAGTGAGATAAAAGCACCATGGGAAATGTGTTCGTCTTTGGTGTGAGAGTGAGGGCCAGACAATTAGATGACCCCCTCCTTGCCCTCTCTCTCTGTCTCCCTTTCTTTTTCTGTCTCTGCCTTCACTACATCTGTCCTCTTTCTGTATTATCTGATGTGGCTCAGGTGTAGAGAGGAGGTAATGATGTGATGAAGTGGTCAGGTGTCGGTTTCAGAGCTGGAAAATACATGAATGGGAGGAAAGAAAATGATGTTTTCATTGTTAGATTTGTGAGAATGAAAGAGCTTAGTCACTCCGCCTGATATGACGTGTCCACTATCTAAGGATTTAGTGTGTTAAAGGATATTAAATCAGTCTTTCTGACTTTTTTTGCCTCTATTTGGAGCCATGGATCCTTCTGAAGTTGTAAATCTTAAATCAAAAGTACATTTTTATTCCTTTTTTTAAAGATTGAATCGTCTCCTAAAGCAATGATGCATGACTTTTTTTTACCACAGCCACAGAAACCACCAGGACAGCAGGTCGACATGTATGTGCGCTTGAGTCTTTAAATAAACTCCATTGTGTGTGTGTGTGTGTGTGTGTGTGTGTGTGTGTGTGTGTGTGTGTGTGTGTGTGTGTGTGTGTGTGTGTGTGTGTGTGTGTGTGTGTGTGTGTGTGTGTGTGTGTGTGGCAGAGAGGAAACCAGCCCAGTGCATTGGCATGGCCGCCAATGGTGTGCGTTTATTTGTTTTTGGACGACAATAGAGCAGAAAAAAGACATGGCAGACTTGGGATACATACAAATGTCCCAAAATCACGAGATTTTCAATCAATGAACCATTGTTTTTTTATGGATTTGAGGCATTTATTATATGAAATTATAGAATAAAATGAGACAAACACTTCCTGTGTGTCTGAGAGCGACATCCTGTAAGCTGCAGATTGTTTAGCTTCTTATTTGTTGCTTGTATTTTGGGGGGATTTATGAATTTAATCTTATTCCAGTGCATTTCTCTAGATTAGGACAACAGTTAAATCCCCACTGGGTAGTAACATTGGCTAAATGCAAAAAAAAACTCTCTGAGGATTTCGATTAATAACTCTAAACTGAGGTAAAAGCTGATATTAACTGTGGCTGCTGCCGCTGCTGCTGCTGCTGTTTGTCTCCCAGACAGACTCTCCACTCTGACCCTGCCACCGTGTAATAGGAGGCACCGCCAGCACCTATTTAAAGCTCCCGCTGCACCGTAATCACAATCAAACTTCCTCTGTTCGCATGTCAGCTCCTATTCCCCTTCAAAGCCGCCGCCGCCATCGCCACCGCCTCCTTATTAGAAGGCAGAGAGAGTGGGTTGTGATTTCACTGTTTACTGCCAAACAGCCTGCGATGCAACAGAGAGCAGAGGAGACACAACACTGATAAATAGTCTGTGAGGGATTGTGTAGTGTGCGCATATGTTCGTCTCCTCCTCTCCCTCCCCTTCACCTAAAGCATGGAAATGAGTTGACAATACACCAGAATAAAATCCCATCTGAGCTGAATGGATGCAGGTACAGAGAGAGAGGGAGTGTGTGTGTATGTCTGAGTGTGTCTGTGTGTGTGTTGACTCACCTGTGTTTGTCTTTGTGACGGAGCAGAATGAACGTTACTTATCAGTAAAATTAAATAATAACACAAGGAAACGTTGCATAAGATCCCGTGTGTGGGCCTCCCTGCTCGCTTTTGTTATTTCACTGGTTTTTCTTCTTCAGAAATGAATGAATCATCAGGAAAGAAGGAGAACAGAAAATATTGATGTTGTGTGTGTGTGCGTCATAATGACCCAAACTGTGTTCATGAGTTAGTTCATAAGTGCCAAATTCAGATTTTTTGAAAACTGAAGGACAATAAATTCATTCAAAAAAACTTTTATTGACTAGGATAAACCCCTTGAGAGGAATCCTCTGGTTTTCAAGGGGGTCCTAACACACATTACAGACAAAAAACAGAGCAGAACAGAACAACAATCAACAATCTACAGACATATTACAACAAAGACAACATACATCAACACAAACATAAAAATAATGAGTACAGAAATTAGCACAACCTCTCAGTGGCCACAAATAGGCCATAAGCAATAAGCAAATATTAGCCTAGCAAAACTATGAGAAAGAGAGACAAATAATATAGCATTGAAATTTGAAGTTACAGTGTGTTATGTATAATAATATTGGGTATAACATCATCTGAAGCATGTACAATTTAACTCAAAACAACAAGACAAAGCATATTTAAATTCCTATTTGTTTATTAAAGTAGGTTTTTAGTGTGAATCTTAATCCCAAACTAAATATTTTAAGAATTTAGTTATTAGCTATACATATCTTTGTAAATTAAATGTGATATTGATGCAAAACATTCATCATTCTGACATGCCCATGGGGAATTTCAGTATAAATGTGTGCATAACAAAATGATGATATGTTTCAATGTCTGATCTATCATTGAATTGATGTGGATCAATGTATCTTTACACCGCTCTTTATAAGTTTTTATGTCAATTTATGTCAAACTAAAACAGGTCCAGTTTTGTCTTCAAAAGTCGATTTAGTGTCTAAAAACCCTCCAGAGTAGTGGACCAGAAGGCAAAGATGGACCAGTAGTGATGCAGTATTCAATATGTCAGTCATGTTGCCAGCTACATTTTGAGTTTGGACGCTGCAGGTGTGTCTAGTTCATGAACACACACACACACACACTGAGGGGGAAAAAAATCAGCCAACATGAGTGAAATGAAGTCAGTCATTGAGAGGTGAATTAATAGAGTTAATTGCACAGCTCTAATTACTGTAACACTGGAAAACAGATTGACCTGCCTCTGACAGATTTACTCAGTATTGTGTGAAGTTTGAATGTGATGGACATTTACTGTATATGTTGTATAATATAAAAATGTAACATATACCGTATATATTTTATGAGCTAAGTTAATTGAGTAAGTTAAGTGAACTTAGGCTGACTCCACTGTTTGGTTACATGAACAGACTGTGATAAGTCATAACGGACAGGTTTCCTCTCATTTCTCATTTTACACTTCACTTCTTCATTTGACACATTGAAGACACATTGTACCAGAGAAAACTTGCACAGCTGCTTTTCTGGGACTTTGTCAAATAGTCAGAGTAGGTAGGGAGGGAATTTAACACTAAATTTCATCACGGTTTTGTCTTGTGTTTATTCTCATTAAAATAAAAACGACTGTGGTGTAATTGGAATACACCACATGTAATTATGAATGAGTGCTTCAGACAAAACAAGTCAAATCAAGTCTGTGGAGCGTGTAAACACAGCGCACACTAATGAGTCTGCTCATGCTTCTTAAGTTTCCTCAAAAACTTGTTGTGAGTTGTTCTGAAGTGGATCAAAGCAGACAAAAAAAAGACCACACCATCAGATCAATACATCAAACTTATTGTAATTTGTTGAGTGAATAACGTCACCTGTGTCTCCTCCATGTAGGCGATCTACAAGATGGTTTCCTCGGTGATGAAGATGCCCGAGGATGAGTCGACACCTGAGAAGAGGACGGAGAAGATCTTTAGGCAGATGGACACCAACAGGGACGGTAGGTTGACCTCGTCTGACACCACTGATCCGCTGACCAAACGTTGGACTTTACTGATTTGTTAGTCACTCATCCAAAATGCGACCGTTTAACTGACTTTCTTATGAAAAAAAAACACTGAGCTACTTCTGTAAAAGAGAGTTTCCATGCCGCTCTGAGTGTGATGCTACGACCACACAGCAGCAGCTGACAAGTAGACGTAGCCGAAACCAGAGAACAGCTGTTGTCTTTAACTTTGATGGTTTCGTTACAGAACATCATAGTTATAAAAGCTGCATAGCTGCAGCTTGAAAATGTAGTTTTAATGGTTCACAGTTACATACAACCACCTCAACTTACAGATCACCAAATAACCTTTTATGTACAGTGTATGTCTTTTATAGTTGAGTGTTTTCAGCTAGAGACGCACCTTGAATTTCATCATGTTGATGCACTGTGTTAATATGATGACAGTAAAGCTTCTACTGCAGCTGTTTTATTTACAGTTGTTTTAACACATTAAAGATCTGGCCGTATTTATAACCTACAATGTGATCCAGCCCCAGTACAAGAGGTTTCGCCTCTTGATCTTGTTTAAAATTGAGTAGTTTCACTAAGATGTTGCATAAATACAGTAGAATAAACAGATGGTACAGAGAAGAGAAGATATTTGTGAGCATTTTAAAACAACCTGTTGGATACTGACTAATTAATTGACTATAATAAATTTCAGCTAAATGAGACGCAACTGTTTTTATGAACCGGACTGGTTTGATAATCACAGTCAGCCTGAAGCAGCGATTCACCAACACACAGCAGATTAACACTTGACCTGTAATTCTTGTTGTGTCATTCACAACACAACACAACGCAACACAGTGTAGTCACACACACACACACACACACACTTGTAATGCAGACACTCAGAGAGCATGTTTGTACAACAGAAACACTCCATCAGTGATCCAGAGCACAGGAGGCACAGAAACAGAGGTGGGAGGAAGAGAGAGAGAAAGATAGAGAAATGGACAATTAGGAATTAAGTGACTGGTGTGGGTAGAAGGAGGTGGAGACATAGTGAAGAGGAGGAGGAGGAGGAGGAAGAGGAAGAGGAAGAGGAGTGGAGGAGGACAGGGACAGAACAAAGACAGTACACGGTGACAGGGAGTGTGCCGACCTGGACGATGTGATGAGATGTGCTGTCTGGTTGTTTTTCTTCGTCGTCTTCTTCTTCGCAAGTAGTGAGGGAACACGGTGTCTGTGTGAGAGAGAGAGAGAGAGAGAGAGAGAGAGAGAGAGAGAGAGAGAGGCAGCTCCAGTGTTTTTATTACAGTATGGGGGTGGTTCAGGAGCAGGAGGAGCCGCCTCAACGCTGCCACCTGTTGGAGAGGAATCTGACATCATTAGGACACATTGATTTTTTTTTAAAAAGGTCTAAATTTTCACTTTCATTGAGTTGAAAAGTCACGAATCCACCCAAAACAGCTGCTCAGGTGAACATATGTGAAGCCAAAGCAAATAAAAAACATATGTAGGATAGACAATATAACCATTATGCTTCAGTCTATACCTTTTCAGTCATTACCATCTTATATTAAAGCAGAAGTAAGCGGAATGTTTGTGTTAATATAAGTCTTAAATAGTTATATCTTCCGACAGCAATCACTTACATAGAGTGTTTGGTCCGACACACGGGTCTGTCAGTCACTCTGCTCTGCTGTAAGCCGAGGAGAGAGAACAGCATGAAGGGCCGTGTGTGCAGCCAAGGGATGCGCGTGAATGTGGTGACATAGGGACGAGGGCGGGGGCTGCTAACTCCATCGGCTGACAAGAAGATAGCCAATGACCGGATCGCTTACTTCTGCTTTAATTAGCATTTGGTGTTATCTAGAATGTATTTTTAAAAAAACGGTGTATCTTATGTTGTCATATGTTGTGTGTGGTGATGATTCAATAAAAACTACTATTACTACAAACAGGAGCACATTTAAAGAAGAGCTAATGCACCATGATGCTGTCAGTGTCTGTAATTACTTCAAGATAAGAAATACTTTATTAATTCCCAAGAGGGAAATTCATTTGTCCGTCAGCTCATGTGCCATTTGCAGAAGAATAAAAAAGCCTGACAAAGGGTCTTCTATTTCTACTTTTCCACATTAAAATGACTGGAGCCGATACAGGTCTTGTTGAGATGTGTAACTCCTGTCATTACCTCAGATGTTGTAATCTATTTTCAAACCAGAAGAACCCGTCGTTGTAATCAAGGCAACAGCATGTTTGTCTTTGTTTTGTGGCATCAGATCCACCACCACCACAACAACAGATCTGAGTCATTTTTAACTGGATACGTCAACCAGATGAAGGACTTTAGTCAGAAACAAGTCGAGCGTCAGTTCACATCACATCACATCCACTAAACGTTTTTACTCAGAACAGGCTGATTCAGGGTCAGTGAGGTGACGACACCTCTGTGGATAATTCAGCTCCTGGTTAAAAAAAAAAACATCCTGAACATCTGCATCATGAGTTCTGATCAGCAGCAGCAGCTCAGTAGTTCACAGCCCCTGCAGCTCATATTTTAACACAAAGCTGCTTTATTCAGTGTTTTTGGGTTGTTTTTTTGTTTTTTTGCTGGTTTTAATCACCTGGTCTGTTTGTTTTGGAGCGGAGGGACGCCTCTGCAGATAAAAACATCCTGAAGCTTTAATAAATCCAACAGGGATGGTCTCCTATGATGCCATGCTACAACACAGTGTCACCAAACGCTGTCTTTTCTTTTTGTTGCACATATTTTTGCATTGATCTCCTAATAAAAGAATTTAAAAAAAACTTTAAATTACAAAAAGGTCACTTGACGTCTTGTTTGTGTTTCAGGCAAACTGTCTCTGGAGGAGTTCATCAAAGGAGCGAAGAGCGACCCCTCCATCGTCCGCCTGTTGCAGTGCGACCCCAGCAGCGCTGGACAGTTCTAAACCCGAGGCGTCGATTTAAACCTGTGAGTTTCTCGCTTCACGTCCCCTAAATGTTTTATTATTGTGTGCAGCAGCAGCAGGTTGAGAGAGGTGTGAGCTGCTGAACGTGCTGTGCTGGTGTTGGAGGCGCCTGCTGCAGGGAGGCTGCTGCGAGGCGGCGTGCAGTGCAGTGTGCTGCTGGATGTGGGCTGGGGCACGCACAGTGTCACCGGCTGTGTGACTATTTGTAGCTGGTGGACCGATATGAGAGACTTTGTAGGAGGTGAAACACGCACTAATACTCCTCGGTAGTTTCTTCTTCGAGCCGTTAGTGCTGGATGTTTTTGAAGCGCTGCGTTCGTGGGCACCTGTAAAGATCAAACTCGTGCTGCCTCCTCATGACGCAGTTTACTGTCAAGTCAAGTCCACATGTGATAGTTTAGTTTTGCAAACTCGGGGTTGGAGGTGAAACAAAAACAAAAACGCTGTTTGGTTCAGGAAATGCTGCAGCGATGAGGTTCAGCAATAAAAAGCAAAAGAGACGGAAACAGCAGCCGGACCGCCGCCTGTCACAGATGAAACGGTGACAGCATCTGAGGGGAGGAGGGACAGCAGGGGGTTCATTAAAGTCTCCACTGGTTTGTGATGTGGACCTTTATTAAATCTACTTCAGTTCGACTCCCTCAAATAACAAACCGTTAGCTGCAGAAGTTCTGGATATGAAATGTGACTGTCTTTGCACATTTTGTACAGATGTGAACACTGTATTATTTGTCCAGAGTGATGTAGAGCATTCAACAAAGATGGATGTCTCTTACCTGAACACACAGGAGTTAATTGAGACTGTGAGAAGACGAGAAAAATACTTTTTCAGGAATCAAAAGTTGATTATCATTGATAATTACATTGTTTAAAGAGACAGGAATCTGGACAAGAAAAAAAATACAATCTGGTGTTTATATGCGTTGTTTTTGTACTAGATAAAATAGTCAACATTTCAGTTGTTAGACCAGTTCTTCCTGAGGTAACCATCTGCTGACTGTAGCATCAGATCTCAGAGTGGTTATCAGTCCTCTCATGAATTATTCTGCACCAAGAGAATAAATATATTTATAAAAAATGTTGAACTATTCATTTGAATTTAAAACCAGTCACTCTGTTTGTTTACACTCTAAAATGTTTATTTGTGGCGTAACAAAAGAAAAGTACTTGATGATGATGGAGAGAGAGAGAGAGAGAGAGAGGTGCCATGTTTTTACATTTGAATGCAGTGGTCGACCTGTTGTGTTTCATTTTGTTCATTTCATGACATGTGTGATGATGACTAATATCCTCCACCACCATAAACACTGGGTGCTAACCTGACACTTGTGTCCCTCCCTCCATGCAGAGCTTCTTTTGGGTGACTCTAAATGCCCCTTAACTCTCCACCATGGAGCAGACTGATGATGAAGGATGACGATCTGATGACGATGAAGAGGACGGGCCTTCAATTTGCACTGAGGACTTCAAAGACGGAGCGAAAACAGGAGCCGCATTCTCCACTTTTTCCACCTCGAGCCGTTTATCAAAACTCTCCCAAACCCCCCCTCCTCCCCCCTTAAGAAAGACTTGACTTCCCACACCCACCCACCCACCCACCCATCCACTCCCACACACTGATTGTAATTAACCAGGACCTTTCCCCCATCCCCCCACTTCTCCCTCAGTTCTCCTAAAGGCATGTCAGAGTGTAAAGAAGGTCCGCAGTAGGTTGTGTATATACAGTATAAACTGGATTCTCTGTATCAGTGTCTTTGCTTGGCTCTCTGTGCCCCTCTGAGGCTGTAGCCACGGCGACACAGAGCCTCGTGTATCATAGACAAGAGTGTATGCATGAGACGACAGGAGAGAGAGATGAGAGAGATGATGATGATGATGGTGGTGGTGGTGTTGACTAACAGGACAAACTGTAGGTTGAAGGTCAGTGAATCTACGGAGAGGACCTGTGAAGTTCGTTCCTTCACTCAGAATGAAATACGTACTGCTTTTTAGTTTTTCCTCTTTTTTCTACTGTGAGAATGTGTACGCATGTTTGTGTATTTTGCAGACTTGATAGACTTTGTTTCATATTTCGTGCTGGGACGACAAGAAACATGTAATATTATGCTACTACGCATATGCAACCCTAATGAATAGTTTTGATTTTATCGTGAAGTGTCATTGATGTAAAATGAAGGATGAACTGCATCCCCCCTTTTATCCATCATCATCTGTTCCCGTGTTTTTTTAATTTTATTTTAATTTTTTTTATTATTTCTCATATCAGTTAAGAATTTGACGGAGGATTTTCGAGCCGCGGCGTCATCTTTTACGCGAAAACATAGAAAACTAGTCTTTTAAAGTTATTTGAGTAGTGTAGATATTTTCAAGTGCAACTACTATTTGTAAAAAGCGAAATTTCACACACACACACACACACACACAAATGATAATGAAAATGTGTTTGTGTATTTAAGCCGTTGCAGGATATGAAGCATGCAAACCAGTTTCCGTGGAGGATCAGAGACAAACCTCTTCACGCTCACTTTCAGATGTCTTTTAAAAACGCTGCATGTTGAATGGAGTCGTTGAAACAGTCGGGTACAGTGGTGCATAGACTAAGTAAAGTAACACATATGCATGTGACTTCTGCGCATGTGTGTGTTTTATTTGTTTTGTTTTTTTTTGTTTTTTTACTGTGTGATTATGGACAAATCGACCAAGTGGCCACATCATCCAGCCGTGTTGTTGTTGTCATCATCAGTGCTAATAGTTTGTGGAGGAACGACGACCATGCACAACAAACTATACAGTGTTTTAATAGGGATGCTGCCGGGTGTAGAGACGTCTTCTGTTCCAGTCGTATCAATCAAACACACACACACACACAGTGTAGATCCTTCCAACTGAATGGCATTTAGATGATTTATAGTGTTACGAAAAAAGACTGAGACGAGCTAAGGCGACACCAACGTAAGCGCTGGTGTCTCAATGATACAAACACTCAACAATAAATCAATCACATTTTTAATGGTTTCATCACCTCTCCCTCTTTTATTATGTTTTGTTTTGGGTTTTTTATTTTCTTTCTTTGCTCAGCTGGAACATAAAAAAATTCCTGACAGTTCAACCGGGAGCAGGAAACGCACCGGCGTCCTCCTCCTCCTCCTCCTCCTCTTCTTCCTCACCCTCCAGAGAAGCCGTTTCAGTCATTGCTTTTGTTTTGTTCCCCCAATTAGAAAAAAAAAGCTTTGAATGTTTTAATGAGTAACTGCTGTTTTTTGTAAAGAGAGAGAATTAAAAAAAGAAAAAAAAATGCAGACAAACAAACAAACAAACCGAGAATCACAACTACTGCAATGATACTGTCACAATGTGTTGCTTTTATTGTATTTTTATGATTTTCTTTTTGTTTTGTTTTTTTAAAAGCTGTGTCAGGTAAAACATTTCTGTTAATACACAAAATAGCATCTTGTGCCAAATGGAAACAAAAAAAAACAGTATTCTATAAATTTATACTGTACAAATGTTATTATCTGTTGAACAAAATGTTTGTAATTGTTGCATTTTGTAGGTTTTGTATGGTATTCTGTATTTAGTGAACTGCAGTTTTTGGAACACAGGATTCTGTTTTTTGTTTTGTTTTTTGTTTTTTTTGGTCGACTTTAAAAAGGCAAGAATTAAAATTTACATTTTATTGTGTGCGAGCAGTTACGTGGTGTCTGGTTAATTCACTAATTCACTCATTTTGTGGCTTGAATTCAGAGAAAGGGAGAAAGATGATAGATAAAGTTCAGTCTATATTCACTAATTGAAGGTATCTTGTATTGTATTTGTTTACCCAGAAAGTAAAGATCAACTTCAGCAGAAACAGTTTTTGCCATCACATAGTTTGTCCATCAGAAACAAATATTTCACTGTAAAATGTCTCATTATGCACATACGTACATTCACATATAATAAGTATCTCAAAAGCGTACCAAAGTACATTAATTTCTTTCCACAACATGTCAAGTAGCACAAACTGAAATTACCAGCAAATTAACATTTCACCACATTTGGCTCCAAATAATGTTAGAATAAGTGGAAGTCCAGATGTTTAGCACTGTTTTGAATTTTGTGTGATTTAGTTTTCCTTGATTAAAAAGATAAATAATGCCGATATGAAATCTAAATTCTGAAATTTAGATGTTAACACAATGAAATGGTGAATCAATTGAAAATGTTAAATGTAAAATCTAAATGTTTAGGAGTTTCTGATGTTAAAATGTCCATGATATCAACATGAGTAGTTAGAAATGTTTCGCTTGTCAACTACTCTGTGGAGATGCCATGTGTGTCTGAGCATACTGTAAATAGGGAGGCTGTAAGTATTTACATTTCTGTCTTTACCCGTACCTTTTTACTGCATTTGACGTCCATGGCAACAAGAGAAACAAGACTCTGCACTGCAGCGATGCTGACAGTCTTGTGCGGGTGTACTCTGAGCTATACACATATAAAATGCATGTAACCTACCACCAGGTCATGAGATTAAAATGTTTGCACCCTCAATTTTGCAGTTTGTACAATGAGCTTTTTACAGTAGGTATTTAGTGATAATGTATTTATGTATTTAAGTGGATGTTGCTCTAAAGGATTCATCCTCTGGGGATCATCACTGTTCAATAGCAGACCAGTCGTTGGTCACCTCTGTCTCCTCTAATTACTCTAAAGATCTGACTCACCCAGACAGTCTAGTCAGTTTTTTTTTCATAGCTGTAAAATGAAGACTTGGCCAGGTCATCTTAATAAAAATGAGATCAGTGTGACCTGTCACACTGATATAAAGTCAGGGTGACGCACTTTGATCCATCGTTACAAAGAGGAACGAGGAGTTAAACGGCCTCTGAAAAAAACTGAAAATCCATCCGTAGAGATAACGTTTCTGAACACAACGTGGTTTGTGCCAAAGCTGGAGTCGACAGTTCGGTTTAAACCATATGACCACATGATGCCACTTCCAGTAAGTTGATGCAGCTAATGTGAATTTTAGGAATAAACCTCACAAAGAATAGAATAGAATAGAAAAAAAACATATACGGTATACACAATAAATATATAAATAAATAGAATAAAGTGCAATTTGTAACAGGCAACAGGTGAACATGGCTATACTTCCTAATCTGTGTGTAGCTTTTGTTTGTGCTGGTTTTTGTTCCCTGGAATCATTTAGAGGTTGACACCACCCATTCCCAAAAAGGCAGTCTTGGTATTTAAGGTTGTTTACCGACAAGAGTTTATTCTACTTCCTAAGAAAAGGTTGAGTCATTGTTCGGCACTTAAAAGCAAAACGTCACTTTCATACATTCACAGATTACTTGTAAGATTTAGGCAGGTGGTTTTAGTCACAAAAAAATAAAGATAATTGATTAAATAAATAACTGAGACTACAAATTTAGGCTCAAATCAAATTATTAATGATTCAGAATGAACTCTTTAAAGGACCGCAGATATTCATCAGCCAGTCACAACAATAAAAACAGACACCTGTTGTAACATTGTCCATCCTCCCCAACGTTTCCTTTGCCAAGATATTAAAAATAAGTGTTTATAATATATAAAGCATTAGTAAATGCTTCACCACTCATAACAACTTACAAACCTTTCACAGAGGATTTCTTATCTGCAGATTGGACCTGCGATGCAGCAGTAAACTGCCAAAAGAACTGATGTTAAAATAAACAGGAGAGACGAGAGCGACTGCATATAAAACTATATTTATTGAATCATTTAAAAGACTGTACATACATCACAGTGCACAAAAGCACATGAAGAATTGAGACGTCAGTGAAACGGGTGTAAACACAGGCAGTGAGCAGGAACAGAGTTCAGCTCTGATGCTTTGCAGTAGCCTCACACAAGGATTGTGTAAATGGACCATTTGGGCTTTGTGAGTCCCTAACTGTCATAAATACGACCGACTACAGACTCTTCGGAGAGAGATAAAGCAATAAACATTTGCACAGAGGAAGCTAAACAGTTTAACGGCATCCTGGAGTCTTGCAGTCTTGTTCCATAATGGTGCCGTCGTGTAATTATAGATCCTGAGACATCAAGCATGTAATCACAGCCGTTATTTCACTGGAAGCAATTTGGAAATATTTTATAGGGAGTAAAAAACAAAAGACAATATGACTAATCATTTAAACGGACAGCCAGTAAAGATTAAAGAAAGTTCACGTGGACAGGGCTACTTTAAAGGAGAAAAATGACACACAGACATACAGAAGAAAGCAACGAGCAATTACCTTGAACTGCAGAGCAAAGATAAACTCGCTCCGAAGCGCCACTCTGACCACGTCATCTAAAAGCTTCCACCACTACAGGACATAATAGGCAGAACGGGCAGAGGCCACAGAGCAGCCAAACAGCCGCCCCTGCTGTTAATCCAATAACACCACTGTGTACTGAGCTCTCCTCTTCCTGTGAAACCACAGGGTGGAAGCTCCTCTGGCGTCATCGCAATCTCTCAAGTCTCAGTCACTTTTGTATGAGCCCATCTAAAAAAAAAAACTAAAAAAAACGAATGCACGACGGGTTCATAGTGCAAGAAACTTCCACTCCTCCGGTCTGATCAACAGGTGCTACAGACGGAGATGTGGGCCGACAACTTAGGTGGCTTTAATTTTTAAAAAACGGGGATGTCGTGTAATACTGCTCACGATATTCACAGTTTTTCTCACACACTGTGACTCTGACTGTGTGATGATGGGTCATGAATGAATGAATGAATGAATGAATGAATGAATACAGAGCTGTGGCCGCTACAGCTGTCAGATCTCTGACAGAGTCATACGCAAGGAGTCTGCGAAGGACTCGATGGCCAGGATGAAGGTGTCCTCGTTGGAGAAGTGCTGGACGACGTTGTCATCCACGTTCACCAGGACCCTGAGAAACACAACAAAGAAGGTCGATTCAGCAAATTAACACTTTCCTTGAGTCAGGGTGAAGTCCAACTCCTATCTTAACCCTCAATCTCAAAAATGTGTGCTCCCGCAAAGTGCTAGTGCTGTCCCAATTCTCAGGATGTTAAGTTGAGGGAAAAGTTTAAGGGCTGTATCTTCTTCAACATTGAGATTCTCCGACACCACCCCTGGGAGCAAAGGCTACCCAGAATGCAGTGTTTTCTTTGTTAATATATTACGGAAACCATTGTATTATCTTAGTTTAGGCCCATTTTATGGATTATTTACCTCAGTGTTGCATAACATTTATTTTTTATTTTAGGATCTTTTGTCATTGGCCGGCCAGTGCGGACAAGCCATGTTGCTATCGTTTACAAAATGGTCATTTTTCTTGCTGGTGATGTAGTTGTTAAGTTGTTAAATCAAGATACAGCCTACGTAAAATGTTTGACCGGGCTAATGTCATCACCTGTCTAACAATAGTTACAGCTGGTGTTTACCTTTCAATAAGCCGTGGTATGCAGTAACTTTCAGCTGAATATGTCTTTGGTTGTGGTATTTATACAGATTTTTTGTTTGAATATCAACGTATAACTAACTCAACTAATTTATATGCTACAAAAAAACTAATAACCCGAGTAGTAACTCACAGATAGTCCACAATCATTTCAAAAACATGGAACTGATCGACCATGGATAGAGCTGTGTTTGTGGCTTATGATTAAACTGGCAGGGTTAAAAAACAATAAACTAATGCCAAACCCCCCCACAGTCTGAAGACGTATCTGCATTTAAGGGATGTCCCATTTCTAAGTCACAAAATAGCCCTTAACGCTTGGTTTTGAGGGCTACCGAGATTAAGGGTTGAGCTTGAGAGTTAAGATAAGAACTGGAATTCACCCTTTATGTGAGTGTTTTCAGCCAGTGTGCCTTTTTATGCCTCAGCTCAAATATCTAAACATCTTCTCCATGTTTTGCACATTGATGGTTCCCAGATGATGTTCCCCAAACCTTATGGTGGCACTTATTTGTGCCAGTTAGCATGAAAACACACTAAACTAAGCTACTGAGTAATATCTGATTGACATTGCCCTGTGCATTGTGAGCATGTTCGCATATTAATGTGAGCTCAAAGCACTGTTGTTCTTAATTACAGTCTCATAAAGCATGACCGCAGACGGTGAGTGTTGTGTCTGTGCAGTCTGACTCACCCCTTCTTGCTTTTCTGGTAAACCTTGGTCATCTTGTCGGCAGGCAAAGTGTATTTCTCTGAGATCTGTGAGAAAAAACAAACAAACACTTTATTTTACACATGTTGAAGCAGCCTGAGGTCACAGCGGACTGTTACAGATTATAGATTCTCACAGTTTTCTAAGATAAATGAATCCCGTTTAGCTCAAAGTGGTTTTCCTTCTCAGTACTCACCGCCTCCATCAGAGCCTTGAGGGTTGGTGTATGCAGCATTAAGGCATCGAACACTTCATCACACTCCTTCCTCACATACAGAAGAACTAAAGCACAGGATAAACATAAACATAAAGTGCTTTACTAAGGGTGTTATACAGTGGAAATATAATGAAAAAGACAAACGTGACATTTACAAACCTCTCCTCTCGTCGTCCACTTTGACCTTCTTGGACTGAGGTGGAGGGGGATCTTCCTCAGCAGCACATGACATCCTCTTCACCAGGACACCCCTGACACACACAAACATACACACACATAAACATACACACACTCACACCATTTAGCAATAGCAATAGCTTTTTTTGCTCACCCATTTTATGTGTATGATATGATACGTTTTCTTTTGAGCGCCAGAAATATACATTTCTTCTTTTAATTCTGTCCAGTTAGAAATCATCTTGAAGAACAGGATGAGTTCACCTTTTTATGTGTGTTTATATGTAATGTAATGTACTACAGAGGCTCATGGGATTTCTTGGTTTCCCTCATCAAACTCATCAAATACACAATCCAACAACTCCAAAACGCTCTGGTGGACAAGTTGTGACCTGCACATTCACCACGCTATGAGATAATAACACAACGTTACCAGACAGAGTTGTTTTAGAGGTAAATTCATGCAAAACCGCTGATGCGCGTTCCCGTCGGGGGCAGTTTTTCGGCAAGCAGTCTCTGCATTTGCCTCGAAAACAACCAAGAAATCCCATGAGCCTCCGTAGCGTAGCTCTGAGCAGCTCGCGGCTCTGCTCCGCTGTTCTAAAAACAGCTTGCACCAACAATTAAAGCTAACGAACCTACTCCTAAAACTATAGGGATTATGGCAATGGGCCAATTTACCAAAATGTTGAACTATCCCTTTAACAAATATATGAAAAGGGTACTCAATACTCATGCAAGGAAACTACTGACACTCAATAAGGAAAATAATGTTCATTGTTTTTAAATGGTTCAACTTTCATTATGTCTACATCCTTTTACAATTTCCACATTTCAGTTCTTTTTGTTTGGTTTTTGTTTCATTTTTAACAGTATCCATCTCTCTTGAGCTCAGAGTCTGAGTGGTTGAGGATACTGGTAGGTCTGTTAACGGTTCACAGAACAAACAGTAAATCATCATCATCTCGACATAAACCAGCAAACTGAACATCCACAGGTGTTTGATGTGCTGCCATACAGTGAATCATATATTATTAACCCAAGCTACATGGTGCAAGAACATGTGTTTGGGCTTTCCATAGTGTTGCTTTAAATGAACAAAAACCCCTTGCTTTCGTTTTTGTTCCTCATCTCTTGCATCAGATGTGAAGTGGAGACCATTAATCATCCTGCAATTCACAATCTGTTTCAACATGACCCAAACACGGAGCGACTCATAATGAAACCACTTCCCGTTGTTACTCAGGTGAAAGACATGAGCTTTGTGTGATACTCACCTGTCTCTGTCGACCTCCTCTGTGTTCACGGCAAACACCTGCAAACAGAGGACAAACCAATCACAGTGAGTGACTGAATCAGGACATTTCCTCTGTGTGTGTGTGTGTGTGTGTGTGTGTGTGTGTGTGTGTGTGTGTTTTTGTGTGTGTGTCTCACCTGTCCTGCTCTCTGCAGGTTTCCAAAGTGGACGTCAGGGATGAAGAGGACCGGCTGGGAGTCCAGGTCCATCATGGTTTTGAACAGTGTGTTCTGAGCCCTCTTGATGGGAGAGCTTTGCCCCGAGCTGCCATTTTTCCCTAATGCAGAGGGAAGAGAGAGAGCATGAACCGAGCATCTGTTGCCAGGCAACCACTTCAGTGTAAGTACAGATATGATAAGGTTTGATCGCATTTTCCTGGCTTTTTAGTCTTCTGCTGTCCTTTTCTGTTCAATTTACTCTTATGATTTCCTGGAAAGTGCTTTCATAACCCCGTTTCACCAAATTTCCCATCACAATGTTTTTGTACATTATCAAAATGAACATCATCTCTTTTTTTTTTAAGCCAAGATGGAGAGAGAAAAACATTTTTTACCTTTCATCCTTTTTCTGAGATTTTTCTTCTCCTCGTCACGAAGCTTCCTCTCAGCGCCCTGCAAAAAACACACAAAGAATAAAACACTAAGAGGGTGAATTAAGAGTTTCATAACGATACGATATCACAATGATTCAATGGCCGATACAATGTTTGTCAATAACACAAAGTCTGACATGATACGATTTTGATTTGGTATAATTCAGGGATCAATATGAGAAACATGATAGAGATGCCCAAAATCAGAGAAACCTTCTGCAATAATACATATACAAGAGTGGGCCTGTTTATATGCATGCATACACACAGAATACTTATACATGCACATACATACATAACATACATACATTCATACATGCATGCCTACCTATACTCACAAATAAATAAAGTACATTCACAAGAACAGGAGGAGAACCTGTTTAGATAAACTAGTCCTTGAGAGAAAAGGAAGAGGGAAAGGTAAATCAGAAACAGGAGCAGGATGTTTGGAAGTGAATAAACAGTGAGGATTTAAAAGAGAATGATTGAGATTTACATGAAAAACCATCTTATTTTTTTAATAAAAATCGTCCTCCTGTTCATTATAAAGTGTCACATTAGGATTTACTGAACTTAGAAGGAAATTGGAAGAACATTAAACTCCTGTTTGTTTGGATTAAAGCAGGATTTGAGTGTGAACCTTGATCCTATTGGGAGTCTCAAATAAGATATCTTTAAATCTTAGTAAGAAGTTACTGTACATACAAGTCTTTGCCAGTGAAATATTAAAGCAGAAGTAAGCGATCCGGTCGTTTTGGCTAACTTCTTGTCAGCCGATGGAGTTAGCAGTCCCCGCCCTCGTCCCTACGTCACCACATTCACGCGCATCCCTTGGCTGCTTTATGCCGTTCTCTCTCCTCATTGGATAAAGGTTGTAGGATACAAGGAAAGTTTTCTCCTCGGCTTACAGCAGAGCAGAGTGACTGACAGACCCGTGTTTCAGACCAAACGCTCTATATAAGTGATTGCCGTGGGAAGATATAACTATTTAAGACTTATATTAACACAAATATTCCTCTAAAATCTGCTTTAAATAGTCGCAGATACATGCCAGGGTCATTTCAAAATAAAGCCGTGTCTTACATGATGATCATGTCTGATCAGTGTTTTCATTTCAATGCTACTGACTTGTGAATTATCGAAGAATACATCCACAGACAGAATAAACCTTTATATATTTAGAGAGAGAGAGACTTGCTCATCTCTAACCAGAGCAGGCGGCTGCCAGCCCAGCGCTCACATCCGTCCTCACCTTGTCACAGAAGACCTTGATCTGAGAGAAGGCCCTGTGGATGGGTCTGCTGCTGCAGCTGTTGTAGCTGTAGGTGTCGATCTGGATTATCAGAGGCATCCCCTTCACACCCTTCTGCGACGAGAAGTCTGTGCTCAGACAGTTCACCGAGATAAACACCTGGGGAAACAACAAGACGACGGTCAACGATGTTAAAGGCAACACACACACATACACACACACACACACACGACTGCTGCTGCTGCTGCTGCTGCTCCGCCTCTGCACACTGACGACAGAGAGGTGTGTCTGCCTAATGCATCGCTTTGATCCACTGTTATACAGGTAAAGCAATAATTGGTGAATTAAAGCAGGTAATTAAGGTATTACTCTCTTTATTTTAACAATAAAAGCCGTTATTTTCCTGTCGCCAGCTGAAGCTTGGTTAGTGTTAAAGCCTCTCTGGCTCACAGCTGATAGAGATTTTTGTTCTGTAGGTGCAGCAATGAGTGAGACGGTCACACTCATGAATCACAGCAGCAGCAGCAGCAGCAGCAGCAGCAGCAGCCGTTCAGACTCCAGACACAAAAGCCAGCCATGTCAATGTGTCAGACTCTTCTCAATGTCATTTTTCCCTGCTGTTAATTGGTGCATATTACTTACAAATAATTGTGATTTCCGTAGGTTGTGATTTCAGGGTGTCTGCTCTGTAATGTCTAAATAATGTAGCAGGGCAGAGCTGCCGCCTCACTGAGAGGCTCAATCATTCATACGCTTGCTGTTAGTATACAGCCATTTAACAATTTAAAACTATAAAAGGTGCTACAGCTGGTTTTCCTCACACATGTAATTACCTGATGGCAACATTTCCCATGGCTAGTGATGACGTGTGTTTATTGCCAAATCACCTAAACCAAGATAAACTCCCGATGAATTTTTTTTCCAGTTAAACAGGATCAACGACCTGAGCAACAGGTCGGCAGAGACGGATAACGGTAGAGATTCCTCCTGATGGCTCAACAGCCAGTTTCCCACTACACGGTATCAAAAGCATCGTGCCCGAACCTGCAGAGGTGAGGGCTGATTGCTGGAAGTGCCTGGAGCACAAATGAGCCTCCTACACACACACACACAGACACACACACACACACACACACACACCTCCCTCCACAAATCCACACCTCCACACACAGACCAAAGCCATTTAAATTTCTCCAGAAGTGGTGAACACATTGCTGTTAGCGTCTGGGCGTGTGTGTGTGTGTGTGTGTGTGTGTGTGTGTGTGTGTGTGTGTGTGGGAGGCCTGTGGTGTTTTTGCTTAGTGGATGTACGAGCATTCAAATAGCTTCCTTAAAAAAAAAAGAGAAAGTTCAGGAGGCCACTGAAAGCGGTCGTTTAGTGCCCACCGCTCGGCCATGGGCACAAACAAACAAAGCCAATACTGCTGGAAGCTGCTCGTCCCCATCAATACATTTCACACGCCATTAAAATGAGGATGATGACTGTTGCCTGGCAACAGCAGAGCCATGCTCGAACAAAAAAAAAAAAAAAAAAACCCAACATATCATTTGGAATAAAATAGTCTGATTGGAAATCTAACTACATGTTAGGAAACCAAAATGTCTCCATGGCACGACGCAGAGAGAAGAAAGAGACACATGAGCCCACATTACCTCATAACAACAACAGAGGTGTGCACTTCCAGCTCATTTCCAGGACGTTTCTGCACAGTGTGGGGGCTCATGACTACAGCCAGTGTGCCGCAGTCTGACTAATAATCATCATCTGGTTTGTATTTGGCAACAGAGCAACAAATCCAAAGAATCAAAAACAAACCACTCCCAAACCAGCTCAGCTCTCCTCTCCATGTTCCTGCTCCATCACGCTGCTGCACCTCCAGTCTCAGTTTAGTTTAGTTTATTTGAAAAAGAGACAATGCACTAATTAATAAACATTTGTAAGAAAAACAAAACAAAAAAAAACATCTAAATGCACCAGCGTTAGTTTACAAAGCTAGTTTTCATCGGTTGTCCCTCTGCCAGATTGTACAAGGCAGCCTTAAAAAGAGCAACAATGGAATAAAATATACTACCACATGGGGTAAGGCACATTCTATACACACACTAAATGTACATAAATACACATTTGGACGACGATAACGTGATGAGCATCCACGTTAAGTCATATATATCCTCTGCAAAAACCTATTCTGCTGCCTCGGCTAATGTAAGAGGTGAGAAGAGCTCGCTAGTATGTGAGTCACATCACACCACACAGCAGCTAATGTTAGCAAAAAGAGTGAAAGAAGTAACGGACCTGGAGCACGTTTGTGTTGTTTAACAGCTTTAACTGGTTGATGCTGCAACATCTGCAACAACTAAACACTATCATGGCCCCCAATACAGTGTAGGCCTACGTATACCCATGCAACAAACTACAAACCATAAACACATCAGAAATTAAATCAAGATCCAACATTATTCCCTCAAAAATTAGCAAACCATCTTGCAATGGTGGGGGAAGCAAAACTGGCCCATTCCTCCAACAAATTCTGTGCAAAATGGTTTAAAGTACGTTTGTGTTGTGTGACTGACTGACAGCTAATCTGGCAGAGCCAACAGTTTGGTGACTGAGTGAAGGTGTTGGCTAAACGGTAAATATTTACCCACAAACCCACAGAGTGGAAAACACCTCTCCTCTCCTCTCCAGGCTGTTTGGGGGGATTTCTCATGACGTTTGAGCCACAGCCACAATGTCCTGAGCCCAAAACAGCCTGAAGGGGGCTTGATGCTGTGTCAGAGAGTGTGTGTGTGTGTGTGTGTGTGTGTTTACCACAAAGGTGAAACAGAAGTAGCCTTTGTTTTGAGTTTGTCTCTATGTGTGTGTCTATGACTCCAAATAATGACCAAAAACTCAAACCATGAGATGCTCCAACTGTCACAGAGGATGAAATGTGTTGGAAGGAAGTCTGAAATATTCTCCATAAACCTCTCTAAAACCTTGAGGTGTCAGGAGTCAAGTGAGAAGCAGGTGAGTACAGACTAGTCTCTAGAAAATCTGACAAAACCAAACTCTAAACTCTGTATTGGATCAATCATTATTTGACTCAAGCAGCATCATCTCCCCACTCTTCCTTTCCATTGTGTTTTACCTTGGCTTCTTCACTGACATCCCATGTGAACGAGACGGCGTTGTAGGCGATTTCCTCCACATTTCCAACCGTGCAGAAGCTTTCCTTGTAGTCGGCTGCATGGAAAGTGAAGACGAGAAAAAACAGTTTCATCAGGGTCAGTTCGGTAAGTTGGCTAATTCAAGGCACTTTCAAAATTGCAGCACAAGCAATAGGCTAATAAAAAGCAATGTAAAATATAATGCACTACATGTACAAACCTCACTTAAGTCAAAGTCTTAACATATTTTAAGCAATTTTGTAATTTTGAATAAATCTGGTTCTGCAGAAAAATGTCCCCCATGACTAAAATATGATTATATATCACTTTAACAGATAATGCATTTAACACCTTAGTGGCAATGTACTGTTACAGGTTTTCATCATAAAGCTTGTCTGGACCACTTCAAAAATATAAACTGCTTGAGTACAACAGACTTACTTCAAATACATTAGGATAGTGTAGGTAACTAAACTACTTGTGACAAAAACTTGCATTTCTGTACGGTTCTTTAAATGATTTTTTTCTGTTTTAGACACATTATCACATGAATCTTTAAGTATCTTCTTCACAGTCTGACATCTTTTTTCAAAACAACTTTGCCAATAAATGAAAATCTACAGTAAATTTGTAAAGATTGCCATTAGGGCCTTCATCTTTACCTCCTTTAAAAAAAAACCCTGAGCCTCTGCTTCATGCCGTGGTATTGGCATGAACTTGCCACGGACAGAAAACCACCATAGTGTTTCACATTTCTGGCTCATTCCGATGACTGTGAAGCTACGTGTCGAGGCCTGTCCCTTGTTGATCGTACAGGATATGGCCTTGGTCCAGGCCCCCACCCATTTCTCCTGTTAACGTCTATGCAAATGCGGACCCATTGGCTGTCTTGTCACAAAACTCCTGTGAGAATCGAGGATTGACAGTTATTCAAATTAAGCCTGGTTCCACTTCAGGATACGGGATTCTCATAAAGGCTCCTGAGGGTTTTCCACCCGCTCACTGTCTCTTTAATTGTTCTGTTTGTGCAGCTCAAGAGACTAAGTATCTATATTCCTTTATTACATACAGTAAGTGTGCTTGCCAATTTTCTATCTAGCTCTTTCCTGGAACTGCTCTACTTATAATAAGCCGGTGCATATCTAAATCTAAATCTACTTATAATAAACCCTTTCAAGACTGTTTTGTAGCAGGTAAGACCGACTGTGGTAATCATCTCACCGATGTCCAGGACTCTCTGTTTGGCCGTGTGCTGACGGGAGTGCCAGTATTTCCAATTCTTCAGCTGCTCGTCTCTGCACTTGTCCTCTCCAAAGACGACCATGATGACACTCTGCGGGGAAACAGATCATTTATTCAGACCAAAACCTCAGAAAAATTAGATTTTTTTTTAAGGTTTCATGCCTCACCTGTACAATACTGTCTCGCTGCCGCTCAGAGCCTCCCATGGTGCACTGCTCACCCCTGGGTGGGCTCCCATTAGACCCCTGCCCCAGCGTGGGTCGACCCCCTCGCCCTTTGCCTCTGTGCTGCTGACTTAAGGATGATCTGAAGCCGCTCTTGGACAGCGTCAGGGCGTAGAACTGGCCCCGGTTCAGGTAAGCCATGGGTCCGTCCCCCTGCCGCAGTGACATGCTCGCCTCCAGACTGTAGTGGAAACCATCACTGCAAAGACATATAAACCATAGTGTGGAAACGTTTGACGACCCATCATGAAGACAGTATCTCCTCTAATACAAGAATAAAACAGCTTTTTGTATATGCAAGTAACTTATACACAAATGGCATCAACATTTTAATCAATGAAAACAAATGAAAAGAAAGGGTTGGTCTGATGGAGCATTAAAGAGGATATTATAAGGCTTTAACAAACAGATTTTATTTACTGACTTAACAGCCAAATTTGTGTTAATCCACAGTTGGAAATAGTCCCCAACAAATGCAATACCCATCTGATTTAGGGATTTAATTCGTTTTTGGTTTTTTGTCTTTAGAAAGCATAAAATATTACTAGTGATGATAACATTGTGTGAGAACACAAAACGAACGTCAAGGTTTCTGATTTCACTTACACTGTTTGGCTGTAGTGGAATTTATCAGCTCCAGAGGAAGGACTTCTGTGATAGATCTGCTAAGAGAAGACATATATATACTGTATATATACACCATGTGTTTCAAGTGGAGAAAAGCACAATATAAAATAATGTGAAGCAAAACATATATAAAAAAGACACACCTCTCCCTCCACAGCATCCTCATACGTGCTGGAGTCTGGAGTGCTTCTCTCATCATCTTTCAAGTAGCCAGAAAGAGACAAATCATAGCAGCTCGGCTCGTAAACCATCTGTAGCCGCTCTCTGGGTTCCTCTAGACAGGAACCTCCACAGGACGACATTCCCATGGACATCTGCTGCTCTGTCTTGACCACAGCGAGGGCTGCTCCACCTCTACCTCTACCATCACCTCCTCTGGTGTCTCCTGCGAGGCTGGTGGGTCCATACTTGTAGCCCTGATGCTCTGTGTTGGTGGCGGTGCTGCAGCTGCTGTTGTTTAGAGAGAGGTTGACGGGCATGCAGCGCAAAGCCTGAAGGTGCTGGTCTAGCATTTCCAAGTGCCCACAGTTGTTATTGGCTCCAAGAGCAGAGAGGTCTGTGGGTTTGAGAGCGCTGGATGCACGCCCCCTCTCTCTTACCTGACCAGAGTTACACAATAAGCACACAAACAAATATGAGATCTGAGACAAATCAGAACATGCTGCGTACTGGAAACTGATTTTGTAATGTAAAGTATAAAGCGCTCCACTCCACACCTTGTAGTAGTCATACAAGAGTCCCAGAGCTGCTGCACTGTCCTCGTCTCCGTTGATGCTCATCATGGCCTTGGTGGCGGCGGTCAGCGGGTTCTCCAGGTAGTTCCTCCACGCCTCATCCTCGCTGTTGAACGACCGGCCTGAAGGCGCCACCGACACTTCATTGGGTATCACCACCAGGAGCCTTTTACTGCTCAGGGTCAAACGGGACAATGGAGAAGAAGAAGAGACAAAAGAGCCATGTTTGTTGGTGCAAAGTCAATGTGTCATTAACAGAAGTCACGGCTGCCAAGCCACTAAGTCTGCCTCAGGCTGTTTCTCACCAAGCTAATAGCCAGGGCCATGTGAGGTGTGTTTATCTAAAGTTCATCGAGGAACAACAGCTCAACAGTATATGCACATCCAAGTCAGAAGAGAGATATAAAAAAAAAATTAAGAGTTAACTTTTTTAATGTGTCATTTTGTAAAGACACATCTGACAGGAAGAGACATTGTGTGTATATTGCATTTCTTAATATTCACAGATGAGTCAGATCTTTAGCACATTACTGTAATATCATATTCATATAATAAGTCATGTCTGTGTCTGTGATGCATTTAGAGAAATTTATCTTGCAAAAAAAAAATCACATATCATATTAATGTTTCAAAAATATATAGAATGTATGTATTTTTTATTATAGGCAAATGTTCTGTTGCATTTATAAAACCAAGAGACAAACAAAAGACAGTAAAAATATATAATAACTTGTGAAAACTAAAGTAAAACAATTTTAATTCGCCGTAATATGGATGGTTTTCTCCTACCTGTCCAGGTCCATGCTGCCTCCAGGACTCCGCTGTTTGCTAAAGACTTGCTTGAGAAACTGGACTTTCTAGTTGGTGCAGGTAAGTTTTTGTGGGAGACTGAGAAAACTAGGCCGGCAGGAGGCGGGCTGTGTTTAACTCCTCTGTCCAAACAGCCAATGAAATCATCTGTGCCCGCGCGTAGGCTACTACTGAAATATATTAGACTGACTTTGATGTCAGGTAAAATTTTAAAGGTTTAAAGGTTTCGCATGTGCCAGGTTTGTATCCTCTTTAAGAAGTTGGCAAATTAAGAGGCAGGAGAAACAAGGAAATGGAGGTGTCTCTGCTGATTGGTTAGATGTTTCTCCCCACAGCTGGCACAGCCGACCCCCCATTGGTGATTCAGTGGGTAGAAAGGCGTTTCCAGTGATGAGGCAGGGGAGCGCACATGCCGGTGTGTAAATCCACTTTATGCGCCAAGAAGTGATTGCAGAGTACGCGCACCTTGTTAAAGCTGCATCGGCCGGTTTTCTGTGAGTCGGCTTCAGTCGCTTTTATCTACATCCAACAGTTATGATGTGCAAAGACATCTAAGAGAAAAAGAAGAAAGAAAGAAAGAAAGAAAAAAAAAGGTAAAAGTAGGCTATGTGTGAGTCAAACTGCAGCTGTTTCTGAACAAGTTGTTCACACAGTTGTGGCCATACAGGTTTTTTTTAATCTTTATGAGAATCTGTGTTATTTTTGTTGTTAAGGTGATAATATACTGGCAGCTCAGTCTTTTTAAAGGGATAGTTCAACATTTTGGCAAATCGGCCCATTGCCATGATCTCTATAGTCTAAGGGGTAGGTTTGTTATTTTTAATTGTCGGTGCAAACTGTTTTTAGAACGGCGGAGCAGAGTCGCGAGCTGCTCAGAGCTACACTACGGAGGCTCATGGGATTTCTTGGTTTCCCTCATCAAACTCATCAAATACACAATCCAACAACTCCAAAACGCTCTCGTGAACAAGTTGTGACCTGCACATTCACCACGCTATGAGATTCTAATGGACCGTTACAAGACGGAGTTGTTTTTGAGGCAAATGCAGAGACTGCTTGCCGAAAAACTGCCCCCGACGGGAATGCACATCAGCGGTTTTGCATGAAATTACCTCTAAAACAACTATGTCTTATAACGGTCCATTAGAATCTCATAGCGTGGTAAATGTGCAGGTTACAACTTGTTCACGAGGGCGTTTTGGAGTTGTTGGATTGTGTATTTGATGAGTTTGATGAGGGAAACATGGGCCAATTTGCCAAAATGTTGAACTATTCCTTTAAGCCCAAGAGTTCATACAGCCAGGCTATGAGGCTTGTCTTCCCCAGACTCCTGCTCAGTACGTCTTCTTGTACTGTTCCCAGCTCCAACCTGCAGCTCAGTCCTCTGGGACCGGCTGTCTCCACAGATCTCCAATCAATTTTCTAGCCTCCATAGGGCACGTCCCACTTATTGTATATCGGCCTCCAGAGCAGTTTTCTGGCCCCTGCCTCCAGAGTGGTCTGGCATACCTCACCAGCCTCCATGTCATAGCCTACCTTAGAGGCGCTTCTTCTGTCTGTCTGGTCATCTTCCAGCTTTTCTTTCCATCCTCTGCTGATGCCCTTCTCAGAGGCCACCAAGGAGATCCCAAAAGTATGTCATTTCATCAATTAGTGTATGAATCCTTGGGTTATTTTTGCTTTGAATGCCAAATTCCAACCAATTCAACCTTGAGTCAAAGTTAATGTTTGTGCCAGATGTAATGAAATGTCTTAATTGCATTTCCAAGAACATGGGGGTCACAGTGACCTTGGTTTTTGACCTCTGAAAATCCAATCCAATCAGTATTTCTGAGTCCAAGTGAATGTTGGTGCCAAAATCTCAATACATTCCCCAAAGGGTGTTACTGAGATATCGCTTTCACAAGAATAGGACAGACATATGAACAGATGGACGGGCAACCCAAAAACATACTGCCTATGGCCCTGACTATTGCCAGCACAGACGCTTAAAAATAGACATCTGTGTTAAAGAGAGCAGGATGTAAGCTGCATGTTGTTGCTGTTATAGGCTGTAATTTGAGGTGTAGTTGTTGTGGGTGGTCAGTCTGGCACCTTTTCTAGATGTACATTTAAATATACCATAAATAACAACCTGGCCTTAAATATTGCAATGGGATTCAGTTATGGTGTAATGCATCCTTTTAATCGATGATTTCATTTTTGAATTTCATGTTTACATATTTTGACCATCTGCGGCTGTTAGTCATTAGAGTTTGCTATGCCATGGCCACTCCACACTAATTATGTAACCCCCCGCAGTCAAAATGTCCTGGACATGTCACTGTGTGGGATATAGATCACTGTAATTTTACATTTTGCTTCTTTCTTTTTTTTTTTGCATTAATGCCATTTGAACAAAACAAGTTGGAAATCGTACAAAAAGAAGTGGAAAAACAAACACAACAGGAATCGAGAGGTTTGTTTGATCCCTGAGGGGTTTATTAGCTATATGGGTGTCGTGTCCCTTCAGCGAATACAGAGACATTCATTCTTATGTCTAAACTTGCAAAGCACTAGTAGTACTGCCTCACCCTCTGCCACACCTCTCTTCCCACTAAGGCGCCAAAATACCAGTTACACCCAGCGTCGTGAGCTGACACAGAAATAGAGCTCTTAACCATGTCTCACAACAACGCACTCCTTGACTCCTCCACTCTCCTTATTCTTTTTTTTAACAATCAGATTTTATTTTATTTTCTGAATTTACAACAATACAAACAAAGCTCAACTAAGCATACATCATCAAGTAGTGGTCTGAGCTAGGGGAGAAAGTGAATAATCAAAATTCAAATAAAGTAGAATATGAAAAGAAAAGAATAAAAACAAGTTTAAAGGGAAAAAAACGCTCAGTCGCGTACTTTCTAAGCCAGTGTTTCCCCTCTGGATAGTTTCACTTAGATCCTTAGGCAAGTAATCCATTAGAGGCCGCCATATACCTATCCTTAAAAGTGTCATCATTTCCTTTTAATTTGGCACTTAGTCTTTCCATAGGAAAAACTCTACACTCTCCTTATTCTGATCCAATCAGCATTTATAGTTTTATTTAACTTAGGGCAATTAAACTCCTGCAAAATGATATTTTTTTTCTAACAAGTCTACCACTGATGTGTTCCAGCTGTTATCAGTAAAAACTACATTGTCTACAGAAAAAGCTGAAACATGTTCCTCCTATGTGATGTTAGAAACACATGGATCCAACCCAAAGATGCTTCCACTGCTTTGGTGATTTCTTTACATTTTCCTTGTGTGTCCACATGGGGGCAGCGCCACATAGAGGGACAGAGTTGTGTTGCGTTGTAATGGTGGCTGGTGGTGACTGTTGGTGATTGGACTGATCATGTTGAGGCTGCTCCACAGTACTACTGGCCGCCTATCATGTTTCTATCATGTTGCTGTTGTAAAAGTATACGGGGTTGCCCCAAGTACTATTTTGACAGCTTAAATAATAGATACTAATGCACAACAGTACAAAAATAAACAAATGCAGATGATTCAATATGGATCATGCACATGTCATTGAATGATCTGATAGGCATTACTATGAAAATGATAATAAATGTGTTAAAAAAAAAAATTTAAAAAGTGAGAATGACTTTCTTCTGATAAGAATGACCTAGACTTTTGTCAAAAAATAAATAAATAATTATTTGCACATAATACAGTTTTACAAAGAAATTTGGTTCAAAACAGAACATTGAGTACATAATACAATAAATGCTCTGGCATCAATAACATGTTACATGAGAGACATTAGCATATTGGGTGAATTCTGAGTATAATAAGTTTGATGACTGAATAGAAAATGAACAGGACCAAAGTATCACAGACTGACAAAGTGGCATTTTCTTTCAGCAGAGATCATTTTCAGCTTTCAGTGGATGGGGCCGGTCATTTACACAGATCAGATTTAGCAGCGGCTCTCAGAGGTTTGTCATCAAGCCACACAATGGAAAGTCACATCATGTGTTTAAAGAGGGGCATAGAAGTGCAGTTTAGTTTGGTCCCTGCTCATACAGGTATTAAAGGTAATGAGCAAGCAGATAAATTCGCAATGGGCTCCTACAGCAAAGTAGCTTATGGTAGGGGGAGAGACAAGACCATTAATTATAGCAGTAATAATGAACGCACGGAAGAGGGAATCAGTTACAGACGATAAAGGAAGACATTATTATATAAAATGGCAGTTTAAAGGAAGATATAAAAACAGAGAGTAGGAAATCATAACATGATTAAGGTTTTCAATACATGTCATAGTAATTAGATAAACATTTGCTCTTGTGCCCTCTCACAAAAGACATCCATGCAAAAAAAAGGACATGACTCCACAGAGCTGCAGCTCTCTCTTCAACAACACTGATAAAAAGATTTTAGTTATGTTACAAACTTGTCCTACAATGCTGGAAAACCAGATGGGAGATAGGAGAAGGGTATAATAAGTGTACCATATTTTTTTTTGTTGTGTGTGTGTGTTTATAGGTTTCTTTGTATATTGTTTGGACCCAAATATCATGATTTTTAATTACTGGTAGGGTATTTATTATTGTTATTATTATTAATAATAATAATCTTTATTGCAGACACAACAAGCGGTCCATATCAACAACAACAAACATGATAAAACAGATTTAAGAAGGAGAGAGAGAAAAAGACAGACACAGAGAATCAACTCTCCACATAATTCATAAGCAGGCTATCCCACCAGTGTTTTCTAAGCCTGGATGAATACCTGGCAGCTCCTATCAGGGCTAGTCAAAGCCCCAATAATGCTGTTCCCGAGTCATCCAGGCGGCACATAAAACGATACATTAAATTTCTTAGAAGTGCTTCACAATTGGGTACATTTAAATTAACAAAGAGTTGGCTCGCACTGTGCCACCTGGCCTGGGCACCTGAAGCAACAACCTCAGTCCATCATTGTAGGCCACTATGAGCCGCCGCATACTGCTTTTCCTATACCAGAGGTGAGCTATAGGTGTACAGAAAGATCTAAACAGGGAACATTTAACATCAACATTGACATTTGTGTCAATAAAATTAACTAACAAACTAGAACTAACTAACTAACATGATTCAATGGAGGAGACAAAGCAGGCAATTGAGTGTAAAGCTCTTGAGCACAGGATCCCCAGGGAAACCAGAGAGGGTGACATGTTGTATAATGTATAATACATTGCAGGATTAGGAGGAGATAGGCTGCGATTGTTTTATTAGGCCGATCAGTGGATGACCTAATGCCTGCTACACGCTCTGGACAGTAGGTGGCGGTGTGCGGTGTTAGATAGTGACACAGAGGAGGAAGAAGAAGAAGCAACCGGAAGGTCCAGAGGAGTTAACGGAGTGTTTCAGGAGTTTCATTTTGGTGGCTCTGTCCTGTAATACATTTGTTTTTTTTTCACTGGTAAGGCATACACATGAATTACGACTCTCTGTATCCATCAATTGTGAGAATGGCTGTTTCCTATATTGTCTCCCTCCATACTTTTCCAACTAACTAACTTTAGCCTAGCGTCAACGATAGCAACCGGCTAACAACAGAAAGAAAGGCGCTCATAATAAGTAGAAAAACGTGTTATGATCTTTTTTTTTACAACGTTAAATATATCAAAAGATGCAGTTTATATGTGACTCGTCTGTCACACTTGCCCCTTTTCAACTGTGGCACTTAAAGCAAAGTTAACCCTCCTCGGCTACTAGCTAACGGTGCTAACAGGCTCAGATGATGCTGTTTGGTGTCCGCGTGAGAGCGATGCATGGCGGACACTGACCTCACATTACCCGCGGTGTTCACGGTTGTAAGAAAACACTACTGTCAGTGCTGATCGCTGCTCTTTAACATTTTGGCAAATTCTCCTATCACCATAATCCCTATAGTCATAGCAGTAGGTTGACTAGGTTCATTACCTTTAATTATCGGTGCAATGGAGGTGAACGGTACAGGTCCCCTTGTCCCTCATCAAACTCATCCAATACACAATCAGACAACTCCAAAACGCTCTCATGGACAAGTTGTCACCTGCACGTTTACCATGCTATGAAGTAATCATGTATAATTATGTAACATTACGACACATAAAGCAAATACTTGGACCTACGTGCACTTTTGAAATCACTGAATGTAGTTCAGGCTGCATTTACATCGAAAACAACTCGGTCTCGTAATGTTACATTATTATTTCATAGTGTGGTGAATGTGCAGGTCACAACTTGTCCACCAGAGTGTTGTGGAGTTTTTGGATTGTGTAATTGATGAGTTTGATGAGGGACAGGGGACCTGTACCGTTCACCTCCATTGTGTTCACCGAGCAGCTCATGTCTCTGCCTCGCAGATCTCAAAACAACATGCACCGACAATTAAAGGTAGTGAACCTGAGGAGATTATGGCAATTTGCAAATTTGACAACATGTTGACTATCCCGTACAAAAGCTACAAGCAAGGAGAGGTGACCGCTACTTACTTCCCTCACGATACAACATTATAGTGTTTGCTGCAACAATACAATTTTTATTCAGTTGGATTGGATGATATCTGCTGATTAAACAATCATTTCCATTCATAAAAGGTAACATTTGAATGAGAAACAATCAAGTTTTTAAAATTAACCTCCCGTTAAGTGTATAGTCATAGTGCCACATTCTGAATTCCAAAGCTTTACTATTTTCCCATTTTATGAAAGAAAGTTGAAAGAACATTAAGTTTCTATCTGTTTATGTTAAAGCAGGGTTTAAAAGTGTGACTCTAAATCCTATTTTGAGTTCAACAACTTCACTACACACATGTCTCTGCAAAAGAAATATGAAATTGCAGCAGATACTCATCACTCAGACATAACAGTGGAATTTCAAAATAAAGGCGCTGATCGACCCTTGCCTCAGATAGTGAAACTGCTTTGTATTTCCAAAAAGTTCAGTCCCTTGGTGCTTTTACATGTTTCTTGGAAGTCATTCTTTGCAAACTAAGAGTGTGATTCTCTTTTCTCAGTTTATGGCTCATCGCCTTCATCGTGGTGTTTTGCTTATCAAACTCCTGTATAATTTCTTCAGGTCTAGCGTCAGATATGGCCCGTGGGCACCAGAAGTTCCAGTCCCAGCAGAAGAATGCCAAAAAGCAGGCAGACATCAAGAAGAGCAAAGGCCATGACCAGAAGGCAGCAGCAAAGGCTGCTTTAGTATACACGTGCGCTGTGTGTCGGGTATGTGCCTGGGCATAAAACAGAATTATCATAAAATTAACATTTTCTTAAACCATTTGGTATCATTTAAGGTGGAGCTTGGTAAGGCAAAGGAGACATAGGACTCCCTGTACAGAGCAATATTGATGTGTACTCACTAGACAACTACTTTCATTTGCTCCAATAATTTACCAGTTTACCTGGTGTGTATTTATGTTACAAAAAGTGGATCTCAAGATAGAAGCTGCAGTTAATGGATGCTTTTCTATTGAACTGCATCATGATAGCCAGGACTCTCGTACTTTTTTGAGTTGTGAATGTGTTTCTAGAAAGCTGGCACTCTGTCAACCGAGCTTACATAACAGAGTGCTGTTGCAGCTTCGCTTTTCCTTAAGAGTTAAAGATTAATTGAAATCTTTGAAACTGACATTGACTATAAGACACTGTGGATAGCTGACCCACACCTATGTCTTTGCCATCTTTGGGGAACTGTAATCAAATCACATGCTCTTATGCAAAGCCGTTTTTTTTTAATAAAAAGCCTGACAAGGAGCCCTTGTCCAAGTTTTGTAACTGTCTGAAGGCCATGAGCTCTTCAGCGTTTGTCCACATACACCTCGCAGGTATGAAAATTGGCAAAACTACACGTGCTCCATGAGCCGTTTTCTATGCATTCCTTATATTATATTATTACTTTCACCACTGTCTGTGTTTGCAGCTAAACTGCACTGATCATCTCTGCTCTGGGAATCGTGAAGTTGTAAACAATGGCTGGGAGGGATAAACCAACTCAGGCGTTAGTGTCTCACTTCAACCATGAAAGATGGCTATCTGTGTTCCCTGTAATTGCAGTATTTTATTTCCTTGAGTCCGTTGAGTAATCTCTGTCCTAGTGATTCCTAACCGCCACAGAAGGTAGCTGCTGACAGATTATTAACAACCTGCCACTTTTCACATGATGGACAGTTTTGATCTTGTTTTGAAAAATATAGGCCTTTACATTGCTGTTGATGTCATGATTTTGTAAGTGTATTAATGCCTTATACCCCTTACAAAAACTAATGCACCTAATGTGCCTCTCCTTTTATGAATTGCCAGTTTAAATGTATATTTTCTAATTCCCTGTGTTTGTCTTCTCCATATTTTCTCAGACACAAATGCCTGATCCGAAGACCTTTAAGCAGCACTTTGAAAGCAAACATCCCAAGTCCCCGATGCCCCCGGAGTTGGCCGATGTGGAGGCATAACAGGTTTATCTGTATTTCAGTAAGACACTCTGGGCTGATTCAGGACAGGCTTCTACATTTTACTGTTTTAGATAAAATATCTCCAATATAAATTCAATTATTCTTCATGCCGCTGAATTGACTAATTAATGCAGGGACGGTATTTAGCTGCATGCTCATTATCATGTGTCCAGATTGGATTTTTTTTTGCGAGAAATTAAATCCAGGATGACTACTAAAGGTAGACACACATCAGCCAGTATCCTCTTTTGACTTGTGCCAAACAAATGTATATGTTCATCTTATGTATGCAATATTGTTATCTGATCATTTATGTTTACAATACCAGCTTGTCAATGGGCTCTTCCACCATTACAACATCTCAGGGCTCCCACTCTTCCAGGATCAGCTTAAGGAAATATGAATTGGCAGCAGCTCAGCGGAATGAAGTTTCAATACTTGGATGATAATTGGAAGTCATCTGCAATCTAATCCAGTCCACTGTGAAAGCCCATGAAGGATTTCTGATTCAAACTACCGGTAACTGGTTGTGCATAACAGTTGGGTTCATAATAATAGTTTGTTCAGAAAGACTTCAGATTTCATTGTATTTTTGGAAAGACACTCAATCAAAACCACTTATATTGTGTTCCTTTTGAATAGATTCAGATTTGCTTCCAGTATGCACTGATTTTGTTTTACCTTCCCTAGATCATAAAAAAAAAGAAAAGAAATTCAAGACAACTCTGTAGTTTTTGTCGATACAAACTAGAATATATTAAACACATTGTGCAACACGGGTACTGAAATTGCACATTTCCTTTGCCCCTCAGATTTCCATGAAATGTATGTAGTTCATGTCCATCGTGTAGTTTTCCCATAAGCAGCAGAGTTGTATAAGTTAACCACAGAGGGCACTGCAAGTCTTTTCCAAGCAAACTCTTCCATGACACAATGTCCTCAGCTCCTCTTCACAGAGCAGTGTGTGCTGACTGCTTAAATCATTTCATTATCCTGAGTGAAGTACAGTGGAGATAAAAGTTTGCACTGGGTGTTGTAAATGATAACACTAATGGGCTTCTATACCCCCCAGTTTGTCACTGTAATAGTTATGTGGCCTATTTATGTGCAGCACTGAAGTATTTGATCATAATTTTTGCTCATCACTGTTGTATTTCGCAGTATAACCTGTCTGACAGTCGGCATCTGTGGAGACGATCCCAAGTGCAGTCTTGTGCGCTTAAGTGTTATCCCTGTCATTACGGTGCAAAAAAAGTATTTAGGCTCTGAAACCTGCGTTAAAAGTCTGAGCTACATTACACTGTAAGTTAGCTTTGGGTCGTATTTTTATATTGGTTTCTTTTCATAGCATGCTAACAGAGATTTAATTTATAGAAATAAACTATTTTCAATACATTTAGACCTATTGGTCGTTAACCACTGACATGTTATCACTGTGCTAAAGTCTGGACAGAAAACCAGCCATGTTTTTACTTTTGTAATAATCATAACTTTGTCCACGCAATGTAATGTATAGCCTTTTAATAAAGGTTTAACTTTTATATTAACCATCAATAAGCTGTGTGGGTGTTTTTTCTCGTTTTTTTCCCTAAAACATACAACTGTACAGGCCCATACTTACTTGAAACTTATCTTAAACAGTAAAAAGCGCAATGTTTAATGTTATACCATCATAATGCTCTATGAAATTACATCGAACACAAGCTGCTGTGCCATTGAGGTGAAAGTTGATCATTATAATAATCTCGGATGTTTCATTAAATGATCTTAACCCCATAAATTTAAAATCTTAATCTGAGTTTCATAATCACGACATGTTGTACCTTGAGGATAGTTGCTCATCCACTTAGTTGAGTTCAAAACTAATTAAATAGGAATTAGATATGTAGCATGAATGTAATAATGAATCACCGTTACAAGATGTTACAAGAACAGACAAACACTAAGAACATTGGTTCCTCATTAGTCACATCCTTGATCATCTACTGATGCCCACATCTGGTTGGTTGGCATTAGAGTGTGTTGCAAGAGGCTTGTAATCCCATACAACACATAATTAGGGTGGATAATATTTAAAAGAAAATATCACACCTATTGAATCTAGAAATCTCTTTAGAGAGTGTGTGCACTTTATATTTCCTGCAATAGTGGTTATTTATGTTTGCCTGTCTCATCCAATCCCAGATCTGGAGTAACGGGCGATGAAATGAACACCCATCAAAGCTCATTCAAGTGGTTTAGTCAGTTTAATTCATTGAAAAGTACACATGTTATAATGAGATATAAATTATATTTAGGATTATTTATAATATTAAACTCATTGGTATACCTATTTGTAGCCTATATAGTGCCTGCATTACAGAAATAATTAAACACTTAAAGCCCGAAACTACAGATCCAGTTTTTAAAGCTAAGGTCAGCTAAGGTTAAGCTTTAGTGTCCCCCAGGGGCAATTTGGTTTGGAGCCAGAAAAACAAGTGATTGAATGAAACTATCAGTCAGCCACACACTAGACATTTAAGTTAGAACAGTTTCAAGATTTGCATATAAAGAGAAAAAAGAGAGGGAGTGTTTGAAAGACTGAAATAACACTGAGGACGAGTTTTGACCTTTACACCTGAATCCCCTGTAGGATAGTCCAATCAGAGGACACGTGGTCACGTTACAGTAGCTTCATATCCAGGTATATCCATTCACGCGCATGAAGGAAGTTGAACTTCCATATATGGTAAGCATTAGGGGTTTGGACTCTCCTTCGCCCACGGCAGTGCACGATGCAAATCATAGTGGGCGTGGCCTGCGTGGTATGCGTGGGCGTGGTTTGAAGGGTCTCCTGCAGAGCGCTTCATCTCCGCCTCAGGTGAAGGTTACTTCATCTTCAAAATGGACGACGGTAATACCTGTTACTCTGGTGGGTTTGCATAGATCTACATAATGTTTACCATTGTTTTATACAGCATTAAACTCACATGCTACAAATACATGAATTATAACTATAGACTGTATATAAAAAAAGAGTATAACATTAATTTGCAAATGTTGTCATTATTTTTTTTTTTACATTTACTTTTTTTTTTTTTTAGGCCTACATTATTAATGTAACAGAACTGAGGTTATAAAACATTCCCTGCAGGTTACCAGGTATGTTAAGATATGCAAAACAAAGTTTCAATTCAGAGCAGTTGAAAAGGGACAAACACGTTTTCAGTGTTATCTTATACTGATCACTTTATCTGTTTTTGTTTGTTTGTTTGAAGGTTAGTTTCCATGTTAGAAGGATGACACATCTCAAGGTGGTTTCCTTTGTCCACATTAAGTGTCTATTTTGCACGAAATGATGATAATGGTTAAAATAAAACTTCTAGTCTCTAATGTGAGTCAAGAGTCAAAAACACAAGGTCTTTCAGTGATTTGATTGTTGCAAAATACAGAAACTGGGTGACTCCTGCAGACCCATGTGTCACCACTGAAAATGGTCACACATGGAGTATCAGTTGAAATTTGGTTGTAATTTGGATTTGGAGTGTGCGTGTGTGTTCATGTAAAAAATGTATACAAACTGGTTATACATGTTTCTTTTTATGTGAAATCTGCAACCTTTCCGGACCACACCTCACACAATGAGAAGAGACTTCACTCTCTCTCTCACTCTCTCTTTTTTTGACTGCCACTGCCACTTTTCTACAGCCAGTACTCTCTCATCTGCCCTTAAATAGGTTACAAGCTCAAAATCTCGACCCTGGGGAAAATGTGACGAGGCAAAAATAGCTTCACTCTCTCCCCTTGGAAACCAACCAGAATGCAGAAATAGTAATTTCTATTAGGCAAGAGATGGTGTAGTTCTGTGTCCTGTGTTCTAGTTTATGATGCCCACAGCATCCACTGCAAGTATAGGGGAAACTGGGGACAGTCGCATTGCTTTGGCATTTTCTCTCATTTATTATATATATAGGCTAGTCCAACAAACCAAAGTTTAAATTTTTTTTGCCAATACCCACAGCAATTAAAGATACATGTATATAATAGGCCTACAGTTGATTTAAAAAAAACATGGGCCTAATTAAAGATATTTAGGGTATTTGATAGATAAAAATTAGATGTTCAAACTGACCATAATCCTGTAGATTATTTGAATAGGCTCTGGTAAGAGAATAAAAAACACTTTTAAGATTATCGTATCAATAATCAATAGAGTATCCACTTTTAAAAAACACCTTGATTGGTGCTTATCCTCCTTTGGTTACAGCATGGATGTATTATATTATAATAGATTAGGTTGCAGACGCCGGTATAAAGCGGGACACTACAACTCCCAGAAAGCCATTCGCGTGGTTGCCTAGGTAACGTTTGACGTCACCGCCAACCCCTGCTCCCTCCGGGCCGTGCCTTGGACTGGTGTGATTGGAGGGAAACCCCGTGGACTGCATTCACTCGCTGCGAGAATCAGCTGTAGCTTGGTACGCCGACATCACTGCTATCTGCCACTACTCAGGTATGATAAGACTTACGGTTTTTAAAATTGTACTTTTGCATTTAAAGTAGTCATTATCATGTTTTCTAACTAACCCGTTGAATATATCGGGAAATGTACGCGCGGTTTTTCCCCCTGAAATGACTGCGGGGCTACAGGTAGCGGCGACAGTTATCAGACCGACCAGCGAACAATGACTACTAGCTTAGCTACAGTTTGGGATATGTCTAATGTCTGGTCTCAAAATGGGACACAAGACAGGGAAGGCGTGTCAGGTCCAAGGTTGTTGCCTCAATATTCTCTATCATCGGCGAGAAACGTAAAAATCTTTCGAGTTGGGTTATTGTAACTTCCTAAATGTGCATGTCATCTAATGTAAATGAGTGAAGGTGACGGATGACGGGTAACGTATTGCAATGCATCAACGGTTGCAATAGCTTTTAGATATATATAAATATATCCGGTTGGTCTAGGAAACGTGATTACAGATTTAATTTAGTGTTAACAGCATATACAAAAAAAATGCATTAGCAAACCATCAAAGGAGGCAAATAGTCTTAACAGCATCAGCTATCAGCCGAGATGCACACCTTTTTTTTCTGGTCTTTTTTTAGGCTTCGCGTCGCGCTAACCAGCTAAGCTCATCATGTTTCGGGGGTTAAGAAGAGAAACACAAATGTTTAATAAAGATCTGCGTGTGGTTGCACATTGTTAGCATTACAGTAGTGGTATAGTATGTAAATCGGTCTAACGTAAATCGGTCTAGCCCGTTTTTATAACAGGGTTGGGAACGCTTCGGCTTCAGGAAATAGTCACCGCCCGTCGTACTGGAAATGGAAATGGGGTCACGAGGGGCCTAAACTAGAAGCCGCCGTCGGTTGATTTTCACACATTAGCACATCGTGTTTGTCGTCTGAGTGAGCTTTTTTTGGTCGGGAAATATAATATAATGAAGCCGATAATTTATTTCCTGGTCCGTGTTGGCTAAGCTAAGCTAAACGTATCGGGATTTGTCACAGCGAGCCAAAGTGTAGACGTAATTTTTTTTTTTTTTTTTTTTTTTTTTTACTCCGCACTTTTCCGCTTGTTGGGCGAGTCACAGGTAGAGAGGGATGGGTGTGGTGTGAGCGTTTTTACGGGAGACCGAGAGAGGGAGGGGAGGGGGGAGAGTCGCTCTGCCCTGCAGGCAAGATCAGTTTATGTTGTACCATTTTAATAATATATCTTAAATTATTTTGGCGGGTAGAAATCACGCCCAACATAATAGGTACTAGTAAGTAAGTACGTGTTAACTTCTTGTTTGCATTGCAAGTTACTGATGTCCCCCGCCCTGACACTAGTCATGTTACATCATGTTCATGCTTCTCGGTGTTGAGATGTTACAGTTCCTACAGATTGATAAATATTTTTCTGTCCTGTTTTTTTTATATATATATAATGGAAAATGTAAATCAATGGTAGCTATTCATCCTGTATTTCTATTAATAGATACAATTGAATGACACGTGAGGTAATACTTTTCAAGGCAACCAAACTGTTTCTGTAAATGTTTGCTATTTTATGATTTGTGACAGTGTTTTTTAATTAATTTATTCTTACTTAACTTGATATAGGGTGTGATCTGTGTCAGAAATAGCCATCTTTATCTATTTCAGGTCAGATTTAGAACATGTCACAGTGCATGGACTGCATGGAAAAAATGTGATTGATTCTGTGAAAGCCTCCTGGCTATTTGAGATGGGTCAAACGGATGTAGGTTATTGATTTAATGATAATTCCTGTGTATTGGTATAAGTGCTAAAAAGTAATGTACCAGCGTACATAGGCTGGGATTTCTCGTTGAGGTGAAATGTGTCACAGAAAGAATTACAGCATAAATGATTCATCGTGTGTGGTGTTACAGACATGTATCGGCATACAAATTTTCATGATATTAGGTAACATGGTTATTTGGTGTAGATCCACCCAGCAAAAACCACACTGTCGTTTCTATATATACATTCTTTCCCCACCAAATGAAATGGGGGAAAAATCACACTGAAATTGTAAATCCTATCTCAGTATCTATAAAAAATAATTTTACTATCATATTTTTTCATATCATTTAACCTGTAGCGTAGCCATATAGCAGCATATCCTTTTTTTTTCTTCCACAAATCACAGTACTTTAAGGCCTTGCAGGCACTTCATTTGAATGAAACAACATCTCTGCGAATAAAGATGCAATTCAGACAATATTTTCTAGTTTCTTTAGCTTAAACATGTGATTGGTACACTCTGGGCTGCAGTCAGATAAACCAATTTGGTTGGTGTAGTGTGGTAACCTCTGCACTGAGAACAGACCCACATCTATTCATGCATACTGATTAGAGACAGCAAAGATGATTTCTCTTTTCCTCATAGTTGAGACATTCATTTGACTCATTATTTTCACATGTTTTCCTCTACACATTTAGTAATTGGTACTTCTCTAAATAGGTACTGTCCAAAAAAAGTACCCTTGATGCTCGTGTAATTGACCTCAGCTGTTGTCCTCTCCTCTCTGCTGTTCTTCCTCCAGCGAGCAGTCATGAGCGAGGCACCCCAGAAAGAACTGGTGCAGAAGGCCAAGCTGGCCGAGCAGGCTGAGCGCTATGATGACATGGCTGCCGCAATGAAGGCTGTCACCGAGGACAGCGATCAGCTCTCGAACGAGGAGCGTAACCTGCTCTCGGTCGCCTACAAGAATGTGGTGGGTGCCCGCCGCTCCTCGTGGCGCGTGGTGTCCAGCATCGAGCAGAAGGCCGAGGGCAGCGAGAGGAAGCAGACCATGGCCAAAGAGTACCGGGAAAAGATTGAGAAAGAGCTGAAAGATATCTGCCAAGATGTGCTGGTGAGATTGCTAACATTTCATAAGACAACATTACTGGCTTTACCTGTTAGAGGAGTGTCTTATTTTTTTTCTTTTCTTATTTATTTAGACATAGTTGTTGGTAACGTAAAATATCTTTCTAGCTTTGTCAAGGCAAGCAAAAAGTATGATCTCAAAGAAGAAAAGGGTTTTCTGTTCAGCTCTCTTAGGAAGGTGACACGTGCACTGTCAGTCTTTCTCCTTGGGGGGGATTTGACCAAAAAAGGAAGTGTGTCCTGTTTTTCACTCTCTCTCTCTCTCTCTCACTCTCTATACTTATCTCTCTATCTCTTCCATGTGTAACCTTAGTGATGACAAGTAGCAGGGTTTTGTCAAAACAAAATTGTCATCCCAAATAAAGCATGTCTCTACACACAATAAGCAGTGTTGGATTACAGTCAGCTAGTCAGAGTGTTTGCTGATTAATATTAGTTCAGTACTACAAATAATATGTTTCTACATTATTGGCTATGCAATTGTCTCGACTTTTAAATAGGCACGATCTATTGGTGATTGTTTTGATGATCACTGATATCGTTGTCCATCAGCACAGTTCTGCAGTGGGAAATGAACACTTTTCCTCGTACGCAAATTGAATCTAATCAGTGTGATCACCGTTTTTTGGGCATGTCTAACTGATGAGAGGCAAAAGCAAAAAGCCATTCAGAGAATTTACCACAGGCAAAGTACTTTGTGCAGTAAATCTTCCGTTGACATTTAGATAATGTCAAGAAACAATGGATGACTAAGGAGTTGAACTCCAGTCATACCTCTTGTCAGCAGTTCATGTTGTTAGATGTGCCATTTCTGTCAACCAGACGCAGTAGACCCTGTAGTGCCACACCTAGACGGCTTCATTTCTGTGCTTGGCTCCAGCTTAACTTTCCAGCTTTAATTATGTCATTAGTGATGATCTGTAGCTTTTTTTGTGGGATTCTTCTGCACATGTGCCACAGCAATGGAATAAAAATGTTAAAAGTGGGATGAGAGTACATAAGTTTTTACAGTGTATTCTTGCTAACTTGATTCATCATTTCATAGCCTGAGTAACTCATCTCCTTTAAGAAATGGAGGTAAAAATGTATGAAGCCTGTCATGTAGGCCTGACTTTCTCATTACACGCATCCATGTAATGGCGCTCACTACAACCCCACCAGGAACTATGACCTCGATACTGAAACATAAATGATTTGACACCTGTGGCTTCTCTTTCTCTGGCATTGTGCTGGATTTCCAGCATGGGGCCCCTTTTTTAAGACAAAAAAAATAGATGATATGCTTGCATATTTTTTTAAGACGGTCACACGGCCAGAATATGTCTGTATGTGCACAGCACCAGTGAAAAGTCTGGACACACCAAACTCTTTGCCTGTTCCTGTATCTATCAAGCTATCAGGAACCTGTATTAAACATTTTTTTTTACACTTAATAATTCATGTGACAGCACCGCCCTGAAAAAGCACTTAAATAATAGGTTGTTTATTTTCATATCATGGGTGCGATCTTTTTGGATAATTTGGCAGCGGTTTGACAACAGAAGGCCTGTTATGCAGCACACAGTGTGGACAAATGGAGGAAAGAGCCTTGAAAAGTTAAAAAGATAGTCGTATTGGATGTTCTTGGTGGCTTTAAAAAGATCGCCTGGCTATTCCTTGAGTCTGTTTGTTGGTGTTCACTTTACTGTTCTGCTTTATTTAGCAGTCAGTTGTAGTAATATACCATTATCATCCATTGACTCTTAGTTTGCCTTGGCAGTAGTTGCACTAATGTAGATTTAGTGTATGTCTGTATGCAGGAAAATAAAATAACTGCTATGTTAAGATGGACAACTTTTACACAGACTGGGTTTTGAGTGGGGATCTTTGCTGTGGCAGTTTGCGGATGGGGCAATTTGACAATATGTCAACCTAGAAGCATTTTTTACCCTCAAAGTCTACATAAAATTAGAGTGCAATGCAGTCCTGTACATTATAGGATTGAACGCCTCTGTCCACACATGACCAAATAACTTGTTTTATAATTCAAGTGAAGCAGCTAACAATGTTACATTACTTCTACATTTGTCATCATGTTTTTACAATTGGCACCTTTTCTCATGTCTAACTGAAGTTTAATCATCAGAGACGATTCTCACTTTACCTATCAGTTTCCACTGCAGCTACCTTCAAATGGTGAATAATGATCTATAATCAATAAACCTGGGCTACAGTGCTGAATAAGTGTGGCCCTGTTGGTTGGAATAACAAGCTTGGAAGAGATTGGACTTTACACAGTTAATTTGACATATGTTAGATAGATACCTCAGATTTCAAGGCTTTCTTGGCACAGCTCCAGTTGCCCAAACACTAGTACCTATTTTCCACAGATTTTGTTTTGTTTTGTTTTACTGGTGCATTAGTTTTTGTAGCTTAAGTACTGTAACCATCTGTAGGACCTCCTATATACCCTGTTCTTCTCTCAGCCTGTGTATTATCTGCCCGATGACTCACAGGGACCTAATCCTATAATGACAGCAGCTGAGCACCAGCATTCTGGCTCACTGATCTCCACTTCAGCTGGATGGCCTTATGGGGACCAAAAGAGAGAGAGAGAGAGAGGGCAGAGAAAGCGGGTGTAAGACAGGATTACAGCTGCGGTATACTTGAAGCAAATTAGTTTGTAGAAGGTGTTATACCCCCACCACATCTGAAGACCTTTTTTTAAATTCCTGTTTTTGAATGATCAACTCTCAAAAGCAGGTGTCAGAGCCAGAGATGGAAAGACATGATAGTAAATCAAGTGGGGATGATGATGATGGCACATACCTGTGAATAGTTTCATGTCTGCGTCATCACAAGTGTTTCAAAAAAAAAAAAAAAATCCCACAAGTCATTGTGTGAGCTAATGCTAACATTGGTGTGTTGTGGTTGTTGCCCCATGCTGCTTGTGCACATAAGATGGTATGCACAAGCAGCATGGGGCAAGCATTTTGCAACACACACACCCATGATGGTCACTTTGACTAACATAAATTGGATTTGCAGGGTGTGCCTCGGAGCAATAAACACAACTCTGTTGTCTGTTCCTCAGAGCTCAGGCTTTTACATCTTTGTTTACCCTTTCTGTGAACCTCTCTCTCTCTCTCTCTAATCCTTGAATGCAAAAAAAGATATGGAGGAAAGATAGAATAAAATGTTAATAATAAAAAGTTTAATTTACTGACGTCCCTGCCACAGTATTACTTTGATTTGTAGCTATGCCCTTGCAAGTGGCCCAGTTCTGCACTGAGATCCCAACGGGCTTTCCTGAACCCTCACATTAGTTGAAGAGTGTCCTATAAATGTAGGCTCTTGCATCAGCCATGTTTATTCCATAAAATCAGGGATAATGTACATTGCAATGTGATGAATAGGAACATATAGAGGTGTTTGTAGGTCTTTATCTATATTATAAGTAATCACATTATGGATCTGTACTGTGATCTTGTATTAAATTATTTTCTTTCTTTTTTTAACCGAAACAGTCTAAAACTTAAATTCATACACCAATCCGTAGTTTTAGGAATGAACAGGCTCTATAAATGTAAAGGCAGGTGTGAGCTGGGTTTCTTAATAACCAATTTAATGTGAGATCTTGCTTCTTTGCTTTCTTTTAAAGCTGTAGGACAGTTATATTTTTCATGACTGATGAAGTGATGAAATCTGCACTGAAAATTAAGCACTAATTCAGATTTTTTTCTTTGAAGACGATGTTTAATCCTCTTGTTTAATATGTCCCTCTTTACAGTTAGTGTGCTATGGTACAGTCCGGCTGCTTAGCACCATAACTTCCCTGCCAGCTAGTATTCAGATTAGCAACAGGGAGAGGCTATCAAGCAGTGCATGCCTGTGATGTAAAGAGCCAAGCTGGGCTCTGAGTGACCTACTTCCTCAGCAAAAGCTCATCAGGAGTTCAGCAGCCTGGCTCTCTGCTCTCTTTTTTCCACCCCCACCATCTTTCACCCGTACTGCCATCCTCCCTCTCCTCCACCCTTTTTCACACTCCTCTCTTCTGTCCAGCCTGTTCCTTTCTCCTCCTCCTCCCCCCCCCTGTACTTTCATGTTTCGCCCACCATCCGTCCACACATATCCACCCCCCCCTTCAGTGCTCTCTGAAGCATCTGTGATGGTGCTCAGGCTAAGTCTGAGGCTCAAGCCCTGAGGCGATTGGACGTAGTCAGCTCGTCTCTACCCTCATTTGGGCCTGATGGGGAAACAATGCTTTGAAATGTTGGCTATGATGTTTATTTGAATCCGTTGGAAACATTTACCACTGCTCTTATGTGTTTAGGTGCAAAATAAGCATCTGAGCAATTCTTTTATCCTCCTTGTTGGATTGTTTTTGCTAATTTCAAGGTCGGCCTGCTAGCATTAGTTGTAAACATTACAGATGACACATTAGATTGAATATCTTAGAAAGTATGTTCTCTCTCTCCTAATGGTCTATTTTCTTTTTCTCCTACAGACTCTCTTGGACAAGTATCTGATTCCCAAAGCCACTGCAGCAGAGAGCAAAGTCTTCTATTTGAAAATGAAAGGAGATTACTACCGCTACTTGGCTGAGGTGGCTACAGGGGAAGAGAAGACAAGTAAGCTCTATGTTTAGTCCATCTTTATGTCCTGTGTGTGTGTGTGTCTGTACATTTCTCTGGCCTGACAGCTGGAGTGTAAAAACTGATATCTGCAACTCCTAGCGCAGCCAAATAAGACGCATTAAACACGATCCTATTAAATGAACACTTAAGTATTAGGATAAGCTTTATGTCACTGGCTTCTCAATGATTACGCAGTATATACGCCTCTGGCAGTAACACATGAAGGATGAATGTACTTGAATAGTCACATTTTCATTATGTCGCCGTTGACTGTTAATTGTTAACTGGTCTGTCAGTTTATGTAATAGCAAAGTGCCTGTAGCAATGTAAAAGGTGAACTTTGAGCAAAGATCTTCCTGTCAGTTTAACCAACAATGAATGTCTAAATCCATTTTTAATTTTGTGTGTATGTTAATTTTGTGGCCCTACCTTGTGCAAAGTCAGATTAGTTGTAGTGGTTTGATTGGATCTATTGACTCGACTGGTACGCAGCAGTTTTTGCCTTTTTGCTACTAGCCAGGCCGAGACCTCTGCAGTTCTGTAATGACAAACCTGACAGTTAGATTCATGAGAAGCACTTGCAGAAAATGGAGAACGGAAACTTCCTTTGAACAGGAAGATACCTTTTGAACAGAATCAGATTCAGAGTGGGTAGCCATCTGTCTTAACCAGCTGGAGAGATGAGACTGGATGGGGGGTGGGAGAAGAAAGACCAAGAACAACTGTATATATACTGTTGTATTTAATATTTCATGCTTGGTTTTATGTAACCTGTGAGAAGCATTTTAGAAGTGGTAGTGATCATATCAGACTGCAAGAAAGAAAAAGTGTTTGTTTTTTTATTAATCATCAGCTGCTTCTTTTAATCAGACCTGAATTAGGCTTAACACTAAAGCTCTTCACCATTTCACAAGAACTCCTCTTTTTCTTTTTTCTTTTTTTTGATCCACTTTCACTACACACCCCTTTGGCTACTTGTGTGTGTGTGGGTGTGTGTAAGTGAGTGAGAGTTTCATGCACGCCCTCACACCTGCACGCTATTGTCTTTTACTTGCCTACGTAGCACAGATTTCACAGGTGATAACTTGAATCTCCACTCTCACTAGGGAAGGAGTCAGTGAAAGATTAGAGGACCTCATGAAAATGGACTCATTATTCTTTCTTTCTTTTTCTTTTTTTTTCGACATTTTCCACACCTTGTCAGTCAGTTTAGCTTTTTAGACTGAAATAAATGAGATCTTAAAACCACAGCAGCTTAAGATCCTGTTGAAACATCCTCCATTAATTTTTTTTCATTAAGCTTGTTGAGGTGGTATTCAACACACATCCAGCAAATATAACCTGTAAGTCCACTATTGTGTCCTCTGAGCCTTTTAATTGACCTTTTGATCCTTTGTCACTATGGAGATCAGTTTCCCACAACATAATCCAACTCTTAGCCACTGTAAGTGAGTTACACCCGGTCTTGTTTCATATGGATGTTTATTTAACAGTTGTGTGGTTAATCTGACAACAAGTTACCTCCGCCGGTGCAGCAGCAGCAATGCCACAGTGAGGTGTGGCCCATGTTCAGTATTAGTCATCATTTATTCTTGTCCTGCTGTGGTGTGTTGGAAAAATCATTAGATGCTTTTGTAAACTGTCTTCATCTTTTTCTTTTTCTTTTTTTAAACACTGTTTCATATTCAACACAACATTTAAAGTGGGATTCATTGCAGGACTCACTAATGATTGTATTGGTTTTTAATAGGTAGACGATATAAACTTGAATCTTTTTATTCCTTTCTCTTCTTTTCAACATTATATGCATGGTATAATGTATGATTTTCACTGTCTCGTCCTCTTTGTTTCCCCTCAGCCATCATTAAAGACTCAGAGGGTGCCTACCAGCAAGCCTTTGATATCAGCAAAGAAGACATGCAGCCCACACACCCAATCCGTCTTGGTCTTGCCCTCAATTTCTCAGTTTTCTTCTATGAGATCCTCAACTCACCTGAGCAGGCCTGCCAACTGGCCAAATCCGTAAGTTCATGGTGCAACGTTTCATATCCAAATAACGCCAATGTATTAATAGCTTGTCTTATTGCCGTTTAAAAATGCATGTTTTGAATTCCCGCAGGCTTTTGATGATGCCATCGCAGAGCTCGACACACTGAGTGAAGACTCATACAAAGACAGTACACTAATCATGCAGCTACTGAGAGACAACTTGACAGTAAGTTTCATTTCAGCGCAGTTATTTATTTATACGATGACAATAACCTGACTCTCCTTTCAAATGAAAAGAGAATGTCTATTAACGGATGTTGCCCTCTTCTTACCCTCTTTCCTTTCTCCAGCTGTGGACCTCTGATAACCAGGTGGAGGGCGAGGATATAGAGGAGCCCAGAGATTGAGCCAGACCCCCATAGGCACCCCTGTCTGCCTGCCATCGTCCCAGCTTGTCTTCATCATGATCATCAACACTGAGACCACCTCACTATCAGCATTGTCATCCAACTCTCTCCATCTTTTTTCTATTTAGGTGTCTCAACACTCATCTCTCTCCTCTATCGGTTTACGGTTTCCTCTTTTGTAGTAACTAGTGGGGGAAAAGGGGCCGGGGGAGTTGAGTATGTTTTAAATTGTTCGGTGGGAGGGTCCATGTGGAAGGGTAAAGTATATTTCGGGTTTGTTGCCTGTCTGCTGACTTTTTTTTCTTTTTTTTTCCTTGTGTGGGAGCAATAGGGGTGTTGTATTTCTAAGGTGGTGGGTGAGAGGGCAAGTTCTCAACTCATGACACATGCAGCAGGTTGAGTTTTTACAGTCGGACAACAGGTTATACTGTACGTGTATTCTATTCATAATAATGGTCTTATTCTGGACCAGCACCGGGTTTTTTTGTTTTGTTTTTGTTTTTGATGACAAAATCTGTCCCATCACAGAATCAGGAATTGGCTTCTCACACCTGAGCAGACAGCCGCAGTTAACCTGTACTAGACCAGAGGAGTGACAGCAGAGGAGGGCGGTGTAGGGAGCTGAGGGGAGGCTGGAAAGGGAAGGCGAGGTTTTGTTGGATCACAAAGGTTACATTCCGTTTACTGTCAGTCGCTCAACTTTCTACTCTATTATTTTGTTCTGTTTTCGGGTGACCTGCTTTTGTATTTCTATGTATCACTTATGAGGTATAGAAAATTTTGAAGAACAAAAGAGCACACAAGCTTGTTATTGTTGCTGTTTTGTAATGAGCACAGCAGTAAGAAAAAAGAAAAAAAAAGAAGAAAAAAAAATCCCACATGCTAATCTAGTTGCTGCTTTTTCAAAATTTAAGATTTTTATGTTTTCGTCTTTTACTCTCCTCTTTTCTTTCAATACTTGCCTAAACTGCATGTTGGTAAGACGTAGTTTGTGGAGATGTGAGGAAGGTTTTTGTCTGGCTCGCTAGCTTTGTTCATGTCTTTGTAATTTTCATACTAAACACCCAAGCCTAACTGTTATTTGGGGGGAAATGTGTAATTTCATGTAAGTGGAATTAAAAAAAAATAAGAAAAAGTATCGTCTTGTCTGTTTTTAGGTGATGGAGCCAAATCGTCCAACAGCCCTGGAGTGTTTTTTTTATTTTTTGGTTGTACCATTTCCAGTCATCTATAATTCATAAGAGATTTAATCTCTTTGCAGTGGTAATATATCCTGAAAAACCAGTGGGGCTTTTTTTAATTAACGGGTGGTGGTAAATCATGCAACCTTTTAAACCCTTAGCTCTATTTTCTGTGATGTGCTCTACAAGAATAAGTGAGTCACACTGAGGTGGAGGCCGACAGTCCTCCCTCTTTTTCTTTTCTTTTTTTTAATACACCACCAGCTTGAGTCAGTGTCTCCAATGCAAATACTCTGCTGTTGTCAATGAGGCCTTTTGTTCCTCTGTAACACATCCTCCTTGACCTACACACCATACAGACTGCTGCTTCTTCTTCTTCCTAGCAGAATAATCAAAAGATTTCTTTGTACCCAGGAAAATATAAAACCCTTGAATCTACTGAACTCCACAAGACTGCAGACAGACATGCAAAGTCTCATTCACATCCACGAGGCTAAGCTAATCAGAAAGAGCGCACACAGCAGAAGCCTGAAGAGGGACTAAAAAAAAAGGGGGGGGGGGGGGGCAATTTCACAGGGCGCATGCAAGCTAGCATGACCTTTATGTCTTCTTGTTCCACAAGCAAGAAGCCAGTCGGTTTGCTTCATTGCCACTGTTTGAACAGCTCAGGGAGAGAGAGAGAAGCTAAAAACTTTCCATGTACAGACTGACTGAGCCCTCTGGGTGTGTCCGCTCAACCGCCACGGACAGAGAGGAGGAGGAGGAGGAGGAGGAGGCGCTGTGAGCCTGTCACGGAGGAATGTGGAGCCGCAGTGCCATCTCATCTCCTAACCCAACCCAGAAAACACAGCCATGACAGGGACACGCTGACTGACACCTCAAGAGAGCAGCTGTAACGTTACAGATGTTATTATCACAAGTATGTTACACACAGAGCGTCTATGACAGATGACAACGAGCACGTCCTCTTCCTCTGACTGCACTGCACTGCACTACAAGTCCCAGCAGCCTTTGCGTCTCATCCAGCCAGCCACCGCTATGTAGTTAGTCATCATTACCCAATAATACACTGTGACTTAATCTTTTTAGCGACAGACTTGTGTACGGTATGTGTAGTGGTGTAGTGTTGCTCCCTGCTGCCCCCTGCTGGTAGGCTCTCGCGCTACGCCACGCCGCGCCTCGCGCCCCGCCCACCTGCTGAGAGCTGCAGGATCTGAGCGGGACCAAAACACATGGAGGGAAATGATGGTAACTGACCCTGGATCTATTATAATACATCCATGTAACTGACCTGTCTGACATTTTGATCACTTCCACTTTCCACAGGGGTAACCTGATGATCCGTTTTACACAATAGATTACGTAGGAATTTTAGATTTAGTTTTTATTTTATTATTATCATTTATCTTTTATCTATTTATCTTTTTGTATGACATTTCATTGTAGGTGGAGGCATCTAATAAGCTCTTTGAGTTTTCGCCTCTTCCAGCATTGTAAATTATCAAATTGTTCCTTTTACTTGTGTATTTTTAACTGTGCAAAAATAAATCCAAATCTAAACCTCGGTTTAAGATAACCTGATGGTTTTACTCAATAGAATACGTAGGAATAACGCTTGATGCAATCACCCCAGTCCTGCAGTGTGCTGTAGTAGGCATAAATAAACTAATAGGCAGGGCTCCAGACTGGCCCTTAATGGGGGCATTTTGCTGCTCAAATTTGAGACAGTGCAAGTACATTTTTCATCTATTGGCAAATGTGCAACCAGTAAATTGGCTGTTTTTTTTTTCTTTTCTAACACTCAAATCTGTCAGGTGGCAGGCCATGGTGTGTGAGGAGGATCATAAATGAAAAAGAAGGGTGAATCTTTGTTTTGCAAGTCGATTTATGCCCCTAAATTTTCTGTTTGTACTTTCAAAAAACATCATCACTTTTGGCAACATGTGCACTGAAAATATTGACATAATGTGAAGTTGTTATCACTGTAATATCTGGTTACTGGTCTAGATATCTGCTGGTGCATGGCATGAAGTCCATAACAGAGAAAACCTTTCCTCGTTGAGCCCCAGTGGTTAGCTGAGCAGGTTTTGACAGCTGCCATGGAAAACTAAAAAGATTTCAACCAAGAAGATGGACGACAGTATTTCTTGCTCAAGGACAGGCCTCAACATCTTGGGCGACTTTCACAACACACAAACTGTAAACAATATCACAATCACACATTCAAATCAACAACTGAGAACTCAGACTCAGACATTAGACTGTATTAGAGTGCATTTCCATATGATGTTGTTTTTTGCCAACTGACTGACAGATGGTTATGTTGTCAGTGTGTTAGACACAGGAGGGAGCTGAGGAAATCAATGCTCTCTGCTTACATCTGAAATACAGTAGTAAAGAAAATAGAAAATAAGTGTGTGGTAATGTTGATATGTTTGTGTAACACCACAGAAAAAGATACATGGAAACACTGTAGAGAAGTGTAAATACATGTAGGTTCATCTTGAAACAAGAGCTTGGGTTTTGCCTGAAAGTGATGGCTGTGACGGATGAGGTCCAGGACAAATCCACATACACACTACTAAAAGAATGTGGCCCTGTGCAGCCTAGTGTGTCTGTGTGTGTGCACCTTCCATTATCTTTTCATCTGTTTTCAAACTTGCTGAGGGAAACTGCTGACAGGCTGAAGGCCGCAAGTTCACAGGGGATTTCAGCAGGCAGTCCACATTCCTGTTCAGCCACCATGTCACAGAGGGACCAAGCTCATGGTGGGTAGGTACTAGGCACTTACCACCAACTCGACTGTGAACCGTTCTCCCCAAATGTCATTGCCTACCAAAACAAACAAACCCATGGCCAGGTGTGAACAGTGTCTACTTCCTGTTGTCTACATGGGAAAAGGTATTACTAAGACAGGATTCACATGTGACCAGTCATACTGGTAAGAGCAGCCAACCCGAAGCCAGTAGATTGACCTTGTGGTATTTATTTATTTTTTATTTTGAAAAAGCAACAAGGAAACGAATAAGGCAAAAATAAATCAATGTAAGTTCAATAATAAGCATGTTCAGTCATTTTCACATTATTTTTGCAAAATGAAAATGCTATAATTAAACTTTTATATTTGTTTATTAATTTTTATATTAAAATGTGTGTTTATTCTTTGTATATCTCACCACACATGTACAGATTTTTATTATCTATAGTTTTTTTCCCTGATTATCATTTTATGACAGATGATAAGTTGAAAAAAACTAAAAACGAGTTCACACGACAGTAGATACCATAGTTCACTTCGATGGTCGCCGACACATTCCTTATCTTTCATAAAAAGAAAAATAGAGCTGAGTTACTGATACTTTATTTGACTAAGGATGTATTATAAGAGCTAATTACTAAATAACTTTTTTAAATTAAATGAAATATCGCGAGATGTATGACGTCAACTTCAGCGGTGAACGCGCCGCGCAGTAGTTTCGACTGGAATCGGGAAACAACCTCTACCGACCTTCCTTTCATTCCCGTAATCCGTCTGCGTAGGGTGTGCTCCGGAGCTAGTCTCGGCACACATTTTATTATTATGAAACAAACCAAAAGCTAGAGCGCACACGCAGACATATTTTTATAAGAAAAACAAAAAAAAAATCGGTGAAGCAGGATTTCATTTGCCAAACCCCACGCAACGCGAAGAAGAAGAAGACGCTGCCTTCGAAAAAAGAACGAAAGAACGGAACGAGAGGAACGTTAGCACGTTGATCAGTTAGCGTCATTGTTGAAAAGCCGCGTGTGATTAACGTTTAGTCAGTTACATTGTTAAACCAACAAATTTCTCCCCTGTCGAAGGGTTTTGTCATTCCAGTTATCATTGTTAACGAGAGCAAATCTGCGCCGTTTCACCACCCGGCAGTTCCGCTTAGTAGCTGTGAAGAGCCACATCGGGTAGTAGGCCACGCGCCGACATTTTGCTAATCAAGCTAACTACGTAGCCCACGTTGCTAACGGTAGGATACCCAGTAACTAGTGGCTACGCTCTCAATTTTCGTGGAGATATCGAAGAGACCAAGACAAATAACCATTCCACTTTTGACGGCCGGCATTGGGAGACGGTTGTTAATCAAGTACATAGTTAGTATAACCCCTTAAAATCGTCGGATTGCCGGTGAACACGCGTCGTCAGACATGAATCCCAGCGCGCCTAGCTACCCTATGGCCTCCCTATATGTGGGGGACCTGCATCCTGACGTGACCGAGGCCATGCTGTACGAGAAATTCAGCCCGGCCGGGCCCATCCTCTCCATCAGAGTATGCAGAGACATGATCACCCGTCGATCCCTCGGATATGCCTATGTCAACTTCCAACAGCCAGCTGACGGTAGGTTTGATTTTTATCACGTGTATTTGAGTGTGTGCGTTGCTTTTAAAAATGGATGTGTTATCATCATCACCACCACCACCCATGCTACTACTCCATTTTGGACCGTGCATGGTGAACCACGGCGTGTGTGTGTGTTGCCACTTATAAAATGTCCTGAATATGTCTTATGTGTCATGAGTCATGTTGTCATTTTTAATATTGCAGCTCCAGACTAAAAATTTTTTTATTACTAGGAGCACAGTGGCCTCCTAACTTAAAATTTTAGGAGCACAAGCAGAAAATGTAGGGGAGCACACTGTAAACCGATTGGCAAAGCAAATATTAACATTTCCTCTTCATTTATGAACCCCATAACTCCTTGGCCTGTCACCTGTAATGACAGACATCAGATTGTTTAAGTATAAAAAAAAGAAAGAAAAAAAAGAAGCAGATTTATTGGTTGCACATGGGCCAAGTCCCACATTTTATGAGGAAAATGCCCCCATTTAGAGGCAGTCTGGAGCCCTGCATTGTATGGTACAGGAGATCCTTTATACTTACAGCCATCAGGCTTTTAATACTTTAAATTCTTCTAATAGATGAGCTGCCTGACCGATAATTTTCTCTCTTGGGATGAATTAAGTTATTCCTAGGTAGATTATTGCATTGTATGAAATCCAAACCAGAGGTGAACACATCCTCAATATTTTTGTTGTCTCCTTTCAGCTGAAAGAGCCCTGGACACCATGAATTTCGATGTAATCAAAGGCAGACCCCTCCGCATCATGTGGTCTCAGCGTGACCCCTCACTGAGGAAGAGTGGAGTGGGAAACATCTTCATCAAGAACCTGGACAAGTCCATCGATAACAAGGCTCTCTACGACACCTTCTCTGCGTTCGGAAACATCCTTTCCTGCAAGGTAAGGCTCCACAGCGTGTCTGCATCTGCTCTTGAGTGCTTAACAGACCACTACTTTGCATGAGTAAAGATAACAGCAGGTTGAATCAGATTGTGTGTGTTTGTTCTGATATGCATGATGTTTAGGATTGTTTTTTTGACGTGCTCAAATCTCCCCCTTTCCAAGGTGGTTTGTGATGAAAATGGCTCAAAGGGTTACGGCTTTGTACACTTTGAGACCCACGAGGCTGCAGAGCGGGCCATTGAGAAAATGAACGGCATGTTGCTCAATGACAGAAAAGTGTAAGTGCTGCTACAATCACAATCAAATAAATCGGTGTTGAGGCGTGTCTTGAGTTTGTTTAACATGTGTTTTGCATCTCATACGTGTTTGTGTTTTGTATTTATTTGCATCTTGTCTTCAAACTCACCCGTCAATCATACCACACAGACCTTTTGGTGTTCGTACATCCCTGTGAGATAGGCCAGGTTTCAGAGATCTTCCAGCTTTTAGAGTAGACTTTCTTCCATTCCTTGTGGATGTGTTTGAGAAATCCTGACCAGAATGATTTTGTTTTTGTGAAATAAGTGTATTTTGCACAGAGTAGAAAGAGTTTTCCTTGTGATACTGTGCTCTGGGAAATACAGCTTGAAGCAGTCAAGTGTAGTCACAAGAGCCCCAGATGTTACGTTGTTCATCCAGCCCCTATTGCCACTGTTGTTCCCCTCTACAATATCCCAAAATGCTCTATAATGTTACCAAAGCTCACATTAACACCACAAAGTCTGCTCATCCATTGTATTCAACTTAAAATGTGTTATTTAAATAATATTTTTGGTATCCGTCTGTGGTTAAGTGGTGCTGCAGATGTAAAAAGCCAAGTATTTCCCCCACTGTAGATGGTGATAGTCTGGACGAGAAAAATAAAGAAACACGTAGCAGTGGTGCCCCTGAATAGCTCTGAGTGGTTTATAACGGCCGTCTGTTGATGATTCAGCAAGTTACCTTAGTGGTATGGCATGGTAGTCAGGAAAATGACTTCAGAGTGTTGAGTTCTGCCTCTACTTGTTTATTTTTTTCCCCCCTCACTAAATTTTTCATATCTTCTGACCAACAGATTTGTTGGACGCTTTAAATCTCGCAAGGAGAGGGAGGCTGAGCTCGGAGCACGCGCCAGAGAGTTTACCAACGTTTACATCAAGAACTTCGGGGAGGACATGGACGACGAGAAACTGAAGGAGTTATTTGGTAAATATGGTAAGATTATGATGAGATGCTAAGGGCGACATGATTAAACTATCATGTTGACGATGTAATCAGGAACTCGTGCATTGATGAGCTGTGTCTTGCAGGACCTGCACTCAGTATCCGGGTTATGACTGATGAGAGCGGCAAATCCAAGGGCTTTGGCTTTGTTAGCTTTGAGCGCCACGAAGACGCACAGAAGGTGAGGATCAATTCCATGTTTGTTTGAGGACACGGCCTCCTTCATTTATATTCAATCTTGAGAATATTAAACATCCACCTACTTGGCACTAAATGGTCTCGAATCAATATCAGCTGGGCTTGTTTCAGTGTATTTCTGCTTTTGCCTCTGCAGGCCGTAGACGAAATGAATGGCAAAGAGCTGAACGGCAGGCAAGTGTACGTGGGCCGCGCACAGAAGAAAGGAGAGCGCCAGAACGAGCTCAAGCGCAAATTTGAACAGATGAAACAAGATCGCATGACCAGATACCAGGTTTGTGCTTCGTACTGCCATCCGAAACCACTCAACTAGACTGACTCCAGATATATAGACACAAGATGAAGAATTGATATGACTTGTTCATGACTTTACATTCTGACTGTTAATTTTCATCTGCTAGGGTGTGAATCTGTACGTGAAAAACCTGGATGACGGTCTTGATGATGAGCGCCTGCGTAAAGAGTTCTCTCCATTTGGAACCATCACAAGTGCTAAGGTAAATTCAACACTTGATTGATCACAAATCGATTATGTATTTGTACGGTCATAAATCAGGCTGCTGGAAGGAATGCTAAATCAGTTTCTCCTCCGATAGGTGATGATGGAGGGCGGCCGCAGCAAGGGCTTTGGCTTTGTGTGCTTCTCTTCCCCCGAGGAGGCCACTAAGGCCGTGACAGAGATGAATGGACGTATTGTTGCCACAAAGCCACTGTACGTGGCCCTGGCCCAGCGCAAGGAGGAGCGCCAGGCCCATCTCACAAACCAGTACATGCAGAGGATGGCCACCGTCCGCGCGGTGCCCAACCCTGTCCTCAACCCGTACCAGCCTGCCCCACCCTCAGGCTACTTCATGGCGGCTATACCTCAGGTGAGCCATTTACATTTGTCACATAATATTTCAATATCAGACAATATTTTGGTTCTGGTGAAGTGGATCATAAGATTCATAATGCTTTAGGTCCGAGGCAGTAAAATCTTCCATCCTCCTCAGGCCCAGAACCGTGCCGCGTACTACTCCACCAACCAGCTGGCCCAGCTTCGCCCAGGACCCCGCTGGGCCACTCAAGGAGTGCGCCCTCAACGTAAGTGCCCATATTTTTTCTCATCTTTTTAACCAGTAATTTTGCACATTCTGTATGAAGTTGTTGCTGCCTCTTTAGTACTGTGTGACATTTCTGGTTGCCTCCGTGACAGTGGCAGAGACCGTTTAGCGCTGCAAACCTAAATCCTGAACTCTGCTGCTGATCATACTAGTTCTCACACTTACCGTACCTCATGTCCCTGTCACTCCTCGTACACGAGGAGCTGCACCCTGTTGGCCAAAGAATGCTGCAGAGCGTGCTGGGGAGCTTCAATGTTGCCAGATTTATCCATGATTTGTTTTGCATTTTTATTTTAATACGCTCCAGAACATTTATTTCTGCTACCGTCAGGATATAACATGGATTAGAGTTGGAATTCGTTTTGTTTTTTCTGTAGAGTAAGTGCTAACACAGCATCACCATTTCACTGTAGATCAAGAAAATGATTCATAATTTATCAGTTAAATATAGCTTCATGTATTCAAAGTATTTTACTTCCTCTTAATGCATAATGGTGCGATCTGCTCTCAAGGCCCAATAAAGTTGAAATATTCATTACCTTTTAAGATCGGCACCAGGTATATTTTGAGGGAAAATAATTGCTTCTCAAAATTACATTAAGTGATGCTCTAAGTCACTTGATGTTCTCCCTTTTTTTAAAATGTAGAACTACTAATAAACGGCTCCTGAATTGTTTTCTCTCCCTCCAGACTTCCAGAACATGCCCAGTGCTATGCGCCCGTCAGCTCCCAGGCCTCAGACCTTCAACACCATCCGCCCCACCGCCACCGCCAACACCCAGGTTCCACGGATGATGGCTTCCCAGCGTATGCGTGAGTATTTTTTTTTTAGTTTTTCAGTAAATAACAATCAGCTATATTTTGTCCCTGTGTTAATTTGCACTTGATTTTTTTTGGTAACGTGCCCTTTTTTCCCCCCTTCCTCGCCTCAGCCACCCAGGCACTCAGCCAGCGCCCTGCCAGTGCTTCAGCCACCGCTGCCCCAGTGCGTGCCATGCCCCAGTACAAATATGCTGCCGGTGTGCGCAACCCCCAGCAGCACATGGCCTCCCAGCCACAGGTCCCCATGCAGCAGGTGAGACCTCCATCCACTTTCACTTTCTCAGTTTGAGGGAATTATCACAGGATGGTAAAGGAATGCGTTACTTTTGATCTCCAAAGTAATGACCAGCAGAGTCTAGAGCCACAGCCACAGTTCAACCATGAACCTCAGAACACCTGACTTTTAATTCACCTTCTTAAAACAAAAGTGAATCCAAAACCATACCATGTCATGACAATTTTATTTAATTATATTGATGTTTTTGGAACTAGACCAAGGATATATTTACATAGCACTAGCCGTGAGTGACGCTGTGGATAAATTGACTATGTACACAAATAGTTGTTCGTCACAGTTTTTTTTTTAAAACATTTGGTTTGAACTTGTTCCTCAACTCAAATCTTTTTTTCCTTCTTCAGCCTGCTGTCCATGTCCAAGGACAGGAGCCCCTGACTGCCTCCATGCTGGCTGCCGCCCCCCCTCAGGAACAGAAGCAGATGCTGGGTTAGTACTCTACATGTCTAGAAATCTTTTGGGAAACCAATACATAGTTTATTCAACATACTGGGTCCTTTTTTTTAACCGTGCATTGAACATTGGTGGTATATTAAATGGTTGTTGACTTTTTTTTTTTCCTCAGGTGAGCGTCTGTTCCCCCTGATCCAGAACATGCACCCCAGCCTGGCAGGCAAGATCACCGGTATGCTGCTGGAGATCGACAACTCGGAGCTTCTTCACATGCTTGAGTCACCTGAGTCGCTGCGCTCAAAGGTCAGTTAATGACTAATCTGTTAGCGCTGGTTTATCTCTGTGCACACCTGACTCAGAGACTGTCAATGACCAGGGCAACATCCAGATCCCCTTTTCACAAGCTGCTTCCCCTGTCATTAAGGATTTTATTAAGGATGACACGTGTTTGCTCTTTATGCAGTGATAATAACTTGAGGTGGTTTGTTGTTTCAGGTGGATGAGGCCGTTGCTGTGCTTCAGGCCCACCAGGCGAAGGAGGCTGCTCAAAAGTCCACCACCCCTGCTGGTGTTCCCAGCGTCTAAGGTAGGTTTGTGTGTGTGTGAGAATGTTTTTATTCTCACGATATGAGTAATAGATAACACAGATAATAAAAGATATCATAGGTTAATGAACTACAGAGTAAGCTTCAATATGTTTTTGTGTTTTGTCTTCCAGATTGAGCGTTTGAAACCTGCTTCACCGATGGAAAAAGAGAAAAAAAAATATTAAACATTGAAAAACCTAAAACTCTGAAAACATCGCAAAATGATAAATTATTTCTTAAAAAAAGAAAAACAATTGACTCTGCCAGGTCTAGGGATGGTTTGACTAGACCTTGATCATAAACAAAAATTTGTTGAAAAAAAAATAGCAAAATAGATAAAAATCGAAATTATACATTTGAATGCATTCCTATGTTTTATGTCATTTTACTGTGTCAGTGCTCAGAGTATCAGCCATGTTCAGGAAAGGTGGTAGCTGAGCTTTTGAAAGGTGATTTGTATCGTAAACTACTGGCTGTAATAAATTCTCATTCAAAATACTTGCCTCTCTGTGTCGGTGCTGTGATGCCATGAACTTGACTCATTAACACCAATGTGATTTTTATATGTATTTTTAAAAAACATAAGATATTTAATTTGTTGTTCATATCTAATATCACACAATGAGCCTCTGGGCTGCTACACATGATACCGTGTTCATTGAACAGGTCTTCCACCAGGTGTCAGTATCAGTCGGTGACAGCTAATCCCTCTGATCAGAGCACAGGGAATCTTCTACAGTGTTTTCACAATGTTTTGAAACCATGGGTGAAGTTGTGTTGAAAAAAGAGGCTGCACATCTTGAAGGAATAAAGAAACTGATGTTTTTATTTGTGGGATACAACATGCTGTCAACACACATCAGTCTCTTGCCCATCCTGGATTTTGTTACACAAAAGTTGAAACCTGAGCTTGTGCAGTGTCTTCTCCTGAAACCCAAGAATACCATTGTGAAAGAGTGGCATTAATGTGTGAAACAGACCCTGCTACATGTGTATTCTTAAAAAGCAGAAAAAGAGGAAATGGGTTGGATGTGTAAATCAGTTTAAGTTGCACTATGTCTATTACACTTTCTATTCTCATCACAGACTATTGTATCATAGGACAGAAATGACGTGCAGCATCACAATGCACACTGACACAAATAGGACTCAAGATTGGCCCTTGTTGAGTGAGCACATTTTAAAACATGAAACGGTGCACATCTGACCCAAAACTACTCTCCACAGGGATTTCACAGGATAATCCAGATTTGACTCTTGTTTGTTCACATCCGTTTATGCTTCACAGAGGACAGATTCTGAGTAAATATCTTTCATCTCCCCACTTTCATAGATTCGTCTGAAACGTCAATACTGTTTGTGCCTTCTGTTATGAGATGAGCCACTGTGCTGGTTCTCATGCTTTTTTTTTATTTAATTGTGTAAGGGAAGCAACATAACCAGATGAAACTGGTAAAGCAAGATTGTTATTGATGGTAAATCTACAATGGAAAAGCCCAGACCATGCAGGATGTGATCAAATTGCCAGTGCCAACAGTCTACATATAGATGGCTATGATAACAATAATGAGAATAATTTGATTCATTTGAACTGGATCTCTGAATACAATCAGAAAAACTGCTTTATAATACAAAATAAAAAATGAGGACGAACAAAGATAAACAGATTAAACAGTTGAACAGAGTTCAGTGGAACACAAACCACTGGCACTGAGCTACAGAGATGTGGAAAGGGTGATGTGTTGAGATGAGTCATTCATTCTCCATGTGTGGAACAGTACAGATAGTGCCTCGGTGCTTGACCCAGGCTGTGAGGTGGTTCTGGTGGCTCTGCTTTGCTGTTGAGAGGGCATTTGACTGGTGTGGTTTAGATCCACTTGTTTCCTTAGAGAAAAAGGTCACTGCAAATCATGCAAAGTTGTTCTGAGTGATCATCCCCATCCCATCAGGAAACATTTTCATCCCAATGGGAGTGGGTCTCTCTTTAAGGATGACAATGGCCTCATCCACACAGGGCATGAGGGGTCTGAAAATGATGCACTGGCCAGATCTCAACATAACCAGACACTTCAAGGAGATTTTGGACCAATGTGTTAGAAGCATTTCTCACCACCAGCACCATCATAAAACCAAATGAGGGATCATCTTTTCGAGTGGGGCATGATTGTTGGTGTCAGGTAGCCTGTTTGAGTTTTTCAGAAACTTATGATCGGCTGAGAGTTTCACACACAACAGGGTTTTCCTAAAAACATTCAGTGAGCAAAAACTTGTTGATGAGAAATAAGATAAGAAAAAATGTCTTTTATCTGTCCCATGGCAGGGAAATGTAGTGTTGCAGCTGCAGGCAACAGTAAAAGGAGCATAGAGCGAAGACAATATATGTAAAACAATAAAAAAAAAAGTACAATTTTCTAAGAGAATATGTCCGTTCCAGCAGTGTGTATGACAATATATACAATGAAATGTGGTAGAACAGGAGATTGACAGCATGAACGTGCAGCTGATGGATTTTGCAGAATGCCATGCATGATGAGGATCATGTGATGCAGTGATGTCAGCATGTTAATACAGTGTTTAAAATCCAGTGCTCTTATGTATTCATATGATACAGGGAATGGTATTACTTAAACACCAGTGAGTTTATCTCTACTCTACACATTTATTATAATAAAGCGTTCTTGTTGATTGGTAATTTAACCGACTTTGATATATCACACTTATTAATACAGTTTATTAATGACATTTATCACAGTATTACATTGTGGCTTTTTATCCAGTTGGAAGTCATGACACTAGGGTTGAAGATGACTTCATGGTCATACCAGTCAAAAGTTTGGACAATGTTTTTTCTATATTTTCATTACTTTCTACATTGTAGATTCAAACTGAAGACATCAAAACTAGAAGGAACACATATGCAGTCACGTAGTAAACAAAAAGTGTTGCCATGTTTTGCTTTGGTAGCAGCTTTGCACACTCTTGACATTCAGTCATCAGCTTCATGAGGTCGTTTTCCAACAGTCTTGAAGGAGTTGACTGAGCACTTGTTGTCTGTTTTGCCTTCAGCATCCCAGTTGGGTGACAGATAACACTTTGGTTTTAATTAACACTTCTGTGGTTACAAAACTCCATATGTGTTCCCCATAGACTGTAAAAAATGGTGTTCCCTCATAGTTTTGATGTCTCCACTAAGAATATACATTGAAGAAAGTGATAAAAAATCAAGAAAAAACATTGAATGAAAAGGTGTGTCCAAACTTTTGACTGGTAGTGTATATATTTTTTTAATTTTTCTAAATAGAAATTTGTTATTATTTATTGATTTATTGATAACAGCATCAAAGTACAAGTGACGTTATTATTACACAGACAATACAAGAAATGTGTAGCCAGGGGGAGTTTTCAAATAAAGATAATAAGATAATAGCAGCTTTTTGTTGTTAGAGTCAGATATACTTTGGATATACTGTTACGTTTTATTATTATCATCAATATTATTATTAGTTTTCCAGGTGGCATATTCGCTCTGTTGTAAAAATGAAATCGAAAACCCTGAATCATTATCATTAGGCACATGCCTATGAAACTGTGGTCAAATATCAAAATCTCGCGATACTATTTGAATTTCTGAGCTAGAACGAGAGCAGCGAACAACAGAGCGAGCTTCATAGGAGCTGTTGTCGTTCGAAACGGAGCGGATAGGTGGGACCTAAAGGCAGAGGAAAATAAGTGCTAGTAGCAGTGGGGACGTAATTCACCGGACTGCAGAGGGACAACTGACTACTACACTTGAAATTGCCTTTGGAAAGCAGAACGGTTCCCTTTCTTCTTTGTTAACTGTCTCCGGAACAAGTGTCACTAGCAACAGACGGTACGTTCTCATCGTTTCTAGCTAACCCTTGCTAACCAGCTGCTAACGCTATATTCTGAATAGTTCCTATAAGGCGTGAGAGAGATCTATGAAAAAGGGGCCTTCTGGTTCAGAACTAATTATATTTTACTAACGTCATGTGTCCCATTTCCCCCCCTGTTTGGACGTGTACCAGATGGTGATAATTTGGGAGGCAACGTGAAGCGGTATTTAACACAATTAACTACGTAGCTAACCCCTAAGCTATCAGTCTAACGTTATTTAGAAGTCGAAGTCAAGTAACGGTATAGAACGTTACGGTTGCCATGGTTATAACTTTTTCTTTGTCTTGTTTTTTAAATCGTGACATGTTTGCCCCGTACATGAGTTGCTTAGACCTTTGTAGCCATTTAAAAGAAGACGTCAACGCCAAGTACTCGAGCAGTTCGTTCAACTTGGGGCAGCAGCAGGGCTGGTTTGCTAATGACTGCCATGATAGGATGAAAAAAGCAAGCAGAAAGAGAAAAAAGTTGTGATTTTAGGGTTTTTTATAACGTTATGTGTGTTACATAGTACACCAAATTAGTGTTAGTTATAGATTTGAGAAATGGCTCATCTAGGTAGCTTGTTGCCAAGTTTTTCTTTCTCTTTCTATTCTGGTAAAACATATTGTTAAACCTATTAGTGTTTATTTGAATAATCAATTCTTAAGTATTGGTTGGTCTACTCCGTGTAGTACTAACCAAAATGAGGATGGAGACCACTGCTCACAACCACACGTAATGTGAATATGCAGGAAACTAATCATATCACTTGCAAGAAGGATATGATCTGGTATCCAACAACAGCAAAACGTGGAAAATTACTATGTACCTTGGATCAACATGATCAGACTTATGACATATCCTGTGAACAGGACTCTTTGCCAGGGGACCGGTGTGTTTTCCATCAATCATTCACTGCTTAAATCTGGATTTTAAGTTAGAGCTCTTCTTATTCAGGTGAATTATTCAGACAATGTTTGGCTCAGCTACCCTTTTTTGCTTGTTAAATTCATAATCCTGGCCAAATCTTTCATTATACAACAGTGACTGTGTATGTTTACAAGTAGGGTATTGTTTAAGATTAAGAAACATCTGTTGCAGTGTTGCTGGATACTAGTATTTCTCAGCGTACACACATTACATGCTTGAGTTTCCATTAGGCCATAATTGGTCAATGTCAATTTCCAAAAGTAATTGTCAACTGTGTTATTGTAGTGAATGTATACACTGTACACAGAAGAGTAGAAATTGTGTATTTTCCCAGGCTGCCTGCCTGTGTAGTTGCCCTGCTGGTCTTGCCCCCTCTGACTGAAGTAAAGACTGAATGCTCGGCTCATATGTTTTGACACCTACTGCATTTGCCCTGTCATTGTTGTTTGCACGTGTTGGTAATGCAGTATATGAAAAATTTACAAGGAGCCACTGCAGCCACCCTCTACTCAAAAATACTAATGTTAAGAAGAGTAAAATAATTCCTTAATTTATCGCTCAAGGAGTCACCATTTCTGTACACCTCATACTTTCTGAATTGGCTATCTTGTTACTCACAATAACGTTTTCTCTATTACATAGTGTCTGTTAATATTGTAAAGGGGCAGACAAACGAAAAGAGGTCAGTATCGGCACTAAAATGCAAAACTTCTACTGTGTTTAAGTTTGGGGCGCACATTGCCTCAAATCTTTCAAGCCTATAAAACGTAGACTTTGGAAAATGCTGCTGTACCTGTTTTAGTTTGGAAACTCCTGTGTTGTATTTTAGCTTGTATGGGAAACTTTTGAGTCAGGATAAGGAACTGAACCAAATGATCTGAGTGGCGTCTGTATGCCGATCTTCTTGTCTCTTAAATCACAGCGCAGCTCCTACACACAGCAAACAGCTTCATTACAATCATCTGGTCAGAGCGTGTGTGTTTCTGTGTGTGTTTGTGTGTGTACAAGTGTGTTGGCTATATGCGGGAAACTGTGACGGGGCAAATTAAATTTCACATTAATTTAATACTGCAAATAATAATAAGTTGCTACGTTAATGGAAAAAACAAGTCAAACAATGTCTTGACATTTCCAAAGGCATGAACTTTCATGTGTGTACAATGACTAACATTACGTCCCTCTAATTGGTTGATTTTGGGAGCTCTTGAAGAAAGACTGTAATTATACTGTACACTTAACCATGAAATTATATATGATTTCATAGTTTAGGGAAAAAAAATGTTGAAAATTACTCCCCGTACTTTTTTGTCAGCACTCGCCCTATAGGTTTTTAATGGAGACCGCCACAGTCAGTTATTTGGATGAGACCATGTGTATAGTCATTTATGAGTGCTGGAGGCAGGCAGCCCTCCAGAGTCATTAGTGACGGGTGTCAGTGTCTCGAGGCCGAGCAGCATGTTTTGTAGATCTGTTCGTTCTGAGAAAGAAAGGTCATTAGCCCAACATGCCAACCTGGCCTCTGTTTTCTCACTGGGTTTATTTTTTGACAGAATGTGTGTGTGACCTCCCTCTCTTGCTCTATGGTAAACACTGAGGCAAGGCCAGCAGTGGTGGTGGCCAACACATTGCCATGCTGTCATTCAGTACATTTACATGACACAAATTATTGCCTTAATCCGACTATAACTGGACAACTGAAGTGCATGTAAACGCGTTAGTCCGACTTATATTGGAGTTCTCCAACTCCGATTAAGACACCCACATAATGCAATTGGAAATCGATTTTCTTCAGCATGTATACACCCTAATCGGACTGAAACTGGACAATGCATGTGCGCATGCTCCACAACAGTAGAGATGATACAAAGTGGAGCAGAGAAGTTGCATGAACCCGGCCAAGTAAAGAAAAAAAGTCAGCGCCGATTCAGTGCATTTCACACAGTGCGACCAGTGAGAGGGAGAGAGAGAGAAAGGAAGCCCATGGACCGTAATTTGTATCCCATTCTCAGCCCGAACCCGGCCAAGACCGGCGAGTCTGGTTGGGGACTGTAGTTGAGAATTTTATATTCAGTTTTTTACTCTGTGACAGAAAAGGCAACAGGACAGGGGGCCGTATTAACCCGCTGAAACGAAGCATATCGCCGCCTGAGGAGACGGACACCGTCAGGTATTCGATTTTCTCTGTTGCATGTAAACTGGGACAAGGACAGAAGTCCGATTAAATGCCAAAATCGAATTTTGAGCATAGCTCGATTAAGCTGTGCATGTAAACGTACTGATTGATTATGACATACACATCGGGTATGTTCAGGCACCTATATCATGGCACCTATCTTCGTAACATGTTGATGCATGTGAGATAGGTGTGTTGCTATTTTGTCAAACTGTGCTTGATCTTGTCTGACCAAAAGCTGACTTCCAAAAGGTAAGACATCCTGACTGCAAAGCAGAAGTACCTAGTAACTGAGCACAGTGAGAAAACCTGCATCAATCACAAGAAGTGATGCAGAGTGTTTCTTTTCTACAATACAATGTACAATGATTACAGTGGCAGTTTACAGTAGTGGTCTTTGTGAAGTAACAGGCAAGTTTCAGGCAGAAGTTAACAGATTTTATCAGCTGTACCTCACTAGCCTAGTTAAACGCTACCTCTATAAGTTGGTATCATGCTTCGATCTGATTTATTTGAAAAAGACAAAAAGTCAGTGTATTTTCAAATGTGTTTCACATTTACAAGGGAAAAGACTGAGGATGCGGACTGAGATACATTTTTGTCAAACCAATCTAGGTTAAAATCTAATTCAGAGCAGGAGAGAGTTGCCAGAGTTGCTCTGAAGTCTGATATAGGAAAGACGTTTCCACATAGTGGATGTGCCAGATGTGAAGTAAGTTTTTAATGATGCAACCCTACAGAACATCGTAATAATGTTTTACTACTGTTGGTTGTAAGCTTGTCAGCCAGCCGGGAAAGAAAACTGTGAAGAATACAGTGCTGCTCTGGATATTAGGTAGAATGACACATAGGTCAGAGACCCACAGCAATAAAACAAGACTCTACTTGATTTGAGTTTATTTTGGGCTTGGGTGTTTGGACAGGCGCATGAATGGTGAATGGCCATTGTTGACGAAATAAGATGATATGTGTGTTGTGGGCCAAGATGGCAAAACGTGATCCTGGAGACACTGTAGTGGGAACTACCATGCAGGAGGTTTGAGTACATCATCAGGCGTAATTCTCTCTCTGTCTTGGTGTGTGTCTCTGGAAAGATGTTGACATGGCCATAGCATCACAGTCTTTCAAGATAAAGTCCTGAGACTTTCTAGATTTTCTAGGTGTGGTTTCGGATCAAAATGAGAGCCAGGTGGGTGTGGTCTGAACAAGGGTGCTGTGTTTGTTTTGTTTTTAGTCACACATCGCTGTATCCTGATCTGAGTCATTGCATCTGGCCAATGCAATGCCTGTTAAAAATGGAGTGATGACTCGTGAACATAGCATAGTGTAATCCTTCTGTCTTACTGCACTTAACTTCACTCTATTGTCATTTTTCGCCCAAACTTAGACACGTATATCTTTTATATCTCTTCATTGTTACCCGGGGAAATGTATCGCGTAATCCCAGTTTACCAGTTCAACTTCACACCCTTTTCTCGAGCTCCTGGCTCTCAGCTGAGCAGAAATGCCAGGATGCTTACCTCATTTCCTCCCCTCTTGAGTGAAGTGAGGGAGGAAAGGAGGGAAGTCTGGGAGGAGGGGAGGGAGGGTAGCTGGAGACTGTACTGGCTTTGTTGGGGTTGGAAACTTTTCCTTTTCTTCCCCCTGTCGGCCTGCCTCGCCTCTCCTTTGTACATTAAACAGTCCCTTCCCTGTTTACACTGCTGTTGTGGTTGTTGTTTGCTCTGTTCAGTTCCTAATCCTTTTGTATCTTGAAGTGTCAGATCTAAAGCGTAAGGTTTTTCATTATTTGTCGCCTTTAGGTTTAATGTTTATCTCGTATTGTAAATAATATGCATTGTGTGTCTAAACTTTGCTCTCGGCAAAAGAGGGAGATATTCATTTTAATCACTGATAGGATCTGAATCCTCGCTGACCACGCTAGCGCAAGGTTAAACCAGGCATTTAAATAGAGCCACACCCCCCTCCCACCCCCCCTCCAGTTTTTCAGCTTGCTCCACACTTTGGTGAAAAGGAAGGCACACTGTTTGACTTCATCCCACATCAGTCAATAGCTGCTCGGCCGGCCTGTCTGCCAGGAGGCTGCTGCTGTGTCTGCCCATGATGCGGTGGAAGCCCTCACTAATGCAGCGACTGTCCCCAGCCCCATAGAAGCCCAGGAATGTGCAAAGAGGCAACATTACACAGGAGACAGGCAGGTCAGGAATGTAGCTGGAGTGATACTGACGGGCTGACTACACCGGCTCAGCTGCCGCATGTTTGGCTGTCCGCCTTTTTCTCAGTCCTAGCCTTTTTATCGGTGTCGTGCCATCTCCCTGGCCACAAACATACGTACATCTGCTGGTTCATCATTGAGTCTGTTTTGTTTTTTTGTTTGTCTAGTTGGTTGTATATCCGTACCCACAATCTATGTCCTGGTATTTGTACTTTTCCGTGCAACAACTGTGTGAAATGCGATAACTAATTTCAGATTGTACCAAGATACGACTGCCATGCCCGACTGTGGCTTGGCATTTTATTTTGTTGTGCCATGACAGGCACATTAAATGCTCGTACATCATAGGATAACATTACATCAAAAGTTGTATCATTCAAACGTTGGATAATATTTTATTGCAAATGTATGTTTTTTTTTTCAGCAGGTTTCAAAAGATATTCTGCTACAAAAAAGTTCCCTCCCCTGAAGCATACACGAAAACCATCCAGCCCAATTTAATAAATAGAAGACATAAAAGGAACATCTCATTCGTCCTTGTAGACGGGACTGCAAAACAAAAAAAGTGAACATCAGTCTCAATTACCCTCAGCTCACACAACAAAGTCTGTCCTCTGGAGTGCCATTAAACCTGTTGGTCGTTTGGGCTAATGGCAGCGTTCCTGAGCCAGACTGCACACACAGGGATCTTTGTGTTTCGATTAAATTATACTTCACACAATGTTCTACAGTGCTTTTATTTATGAGACAGTAAGTTTCTTTATGATTAACGGGATGTTATTTCTCTCTATACATGAGAATTGGTTTGCTCCTGATCTAAACCTGTTAGGAAAAGAAAATCACAAATCATACAACTAAGATGAGGATTCTGTGTCATTAGCCAAAGGGATGGCAAAGTGTGCAGATTGAATGTTTTTTAATCTATGATCAGACATTTTCACGTTTCCAAAGAATTATGTAGTGTTACAACTTGTATGTTCGCAGAAACCCCACATGCCAGAAGTACAGTCACAGGAAACGCACAGCTGGAGTTGTGTATAAGTATGAAAGCCCAGATTACCACAGTTAAACTTCAGCACAGATATCTATCTAGTCCTCTGCCTGCCAAAAATGTCCTTGTCATCAAACTAAGATATTTGTAATGATCAGTATGACAGCATTTCCAACTCACCTCCACTTCCAGCACCATTCTGCAAATCTGCAGGTCTTCTTTTATGTTAAGCATGTACAATATTCTTTAATTGACTAAAAAACACACATTTTGCCCCAAATGGTCTTCCTCAGGCAACTATAAAGAAATGACATGAAATGAGAAATGATTTCTCTGTTTGGATCCCCTGATCATCCAGCACCTGGCCTAAAACAGGATTGGATGTGCGCACAACTACTGTGTTTTCTAAGCATGTACAATAAGTCATATGAATATAATGATATGCCAACAAGTGCTAGAAGGTTTAATTTGAAGTGCTAAATCATTAATGTAGAAGGAAAACATGTTGGAGATAAGACCAGATTGTTGAGAAAAGCCACCCAGTCGTATATTCATTAACGTGACCACAGGTCACAGGTTCTTGATAAAGAGTCTTAATGGTCTTATAAAACCTCCACAAACAGAGCGCTGATAGAGACGTTGCAGTCAGTTTGCGAGGAATTTCCTTTGCCCCGGCTCGTATGTAACCCCGCAGACACACACACACACACTGCTCACTGCTTATAGAAACACAGTTCACCACCAGTGAGTCTCTGCCGGCTAACTTTAGACGCAGCAGAATCCCAGATCTAATTGTCAACCCAGAGGAATGATAGGTATTCTTCTGCACTGCTGGGTCACCCGGGGTGGTCCTCTCCTTCCCCGCTCTGACTAATGAAAGGTGCTGGTTTACCTTCGCTGGCCAAGGAGAAGACGAGACTTAGACATGAAGGCTTTGTACCCTGTGTAATTACCCTTCAGTGGAGAGTTCGTCTGAGCAGGTTTATGTTTAACCAGCATGTCAGAATCGCAGGAAAACAAGTCGGTGAGAACTTCAAAGGCCTGCGAACGTGTGTGAATGGACTGTTTTTTCCTGTGTGTAGGTATGAGCCTGTGTTTGAAGTGGAAGATGTGTCTTCTTTTTCATGTTGAGTGTAGTATACCAGTTGATTCTTTTGCAATCTTTTACAGTTGTTGAAATGTGTTTCTGTTTGACCCAATGCCACCATTTAGTGCAGTAAACTGACAGTGGCTGACCGAACACTGCTGTGATCCTCCTGATTAGAGGATTTCCCCTCCAGTATGAAAGGTTTTTTGCAGAACCTGGCATGTCACAGAACAGGGTGTAACACCAGCGATGGGCTAACCAGAGCCAGAACAACAACAACTTACCAGAAGTTGTGATTCTAATCTCTCTGTGATGCTTCTCTTTGCCCACAGTGCTGTTTTCCGTTTACAAATTGTGTCACAACCAATTGCAGTTTTTGCTTATTTTCAAATAGAGAAATGGTTTAGCAGCGCTTGCTCTTATTGATTTTATGAGCTGCTAAGAGGAAGTACAGAAATTTCATCATGCCGTCTTGCTTACAGCCGTGTCTCTGGTGACCGTGGTTCTTGTTCTGCTCAGGTGGAGCACCGGTACAAGTGGGTCTACGCCAGCTTGATGAGGCTATACAACGAATCGCCTTGTTGTTTACAACTACTTCGGGTAGAAAACCAGCACGTAATTTGAATGAGAACAATAGTAACGAACGAGAGTTTAACTATATATATCATGTTTTTCACGCAGTTATCACCGTTTAGACAAATCTGATTTGGGCAATCACATTGTCTAGAAAGCATCAGTGGCTCAGCTGACAGGGACCGCTAACGGCAATAGCAAAGCTAACATCAGGACGTCAACTGTTAAAACCCTCCCATTGTCGGACACGACATGAAACCACTCCAGTTAGCTCAATCATGTTGTAACTAAGATATCTGCTGGAAAAATTTTTTTTTCATGGACCGTTTATTGAGTCACTGAGTTATTAAAGTTAAACAGGTATCGGTTAGCCCTGCCAATTCGGGGGCCGGACCTTATAACGCCGGGGCCAAGAAGCGGGGGCATTTTCATTTCGGCGTCCAAATCCTCCGCGGCCGGCTTGCGCCCTGCAGCGCTCGTTTCGGCGTCTGATCTATTTTGTGCACGAGCCGCGAGCGATCACGTCAAGCCGGGCGGAAGTCACACAAAGAAACAGCGCGAGGGAGAGAGTCGCGCGGCAGCCACAGACTCATTTATTAATGGCAAACGCTGGATGCCCTGGTTGATAAGTTTCGTTTTTACTGAGGAGGAACTATGAAGAACTCAGCTGTGATTGAAAAGCACCTAAACCGAGTCGAGGGTTGTAACTGTGTAGTGGAAAGGGGTGCAAAGGAATGGTAGCTGGTAGTGGAAACCCTGCTTTACATTGTTCTAACATTAAAAAAAAAAAAAAAAATCATCATTCTGAAGGTGTGGCGGCTTTTATTTTGCCATGGCGGCGCGCCACGATCAATTACATGTAGAGGAAACCCTGATGTATACATGGGTAATTCAGAATGGTTCCTTTTCTTTTCCTTCATGTGAATATTTTTCCATATTCATGTAGGTGCAGATAGAGATGGGTTTTTTAGGGGAAAACCATGAATCTGTGCCACAGGAAATCTGTGTTGCGTTTAAATGTTTGAGTGTGTCGTAGTTCTCAGTGTGTGCTGAATGAGTCTTACTCTTCCCAGGCTGCAGCAGGTCAGCCGGGGTCGGTACTGGATGTGTTCCCTCTCAGGAATGCCTAATGAACTCTGTCCCCGAGGAAAAGCTCTGCTACGTTCACCAGCTCCCATCTTTCTATCTGCTTTCTCAGTTTGTTGTTCTTATGCATGCACTCCAAATACAGACAAGAAATGGTCACCGCACTCTCATCCGAGTTTTTCCGGCATTACTCATAAATGTCATAATAACCAGAAATTACTGACTCTTTCTAATTAATCTCTGTGGTCATTTTGGGGACGTGTGTAGCTGTGTAGATGCTGTAAAGTACACAGGCCAGTAGAAATGCATTCAAGTGGCTTCTCACGGCTTCTCTTTTATTTATATTATATAATATAATATGCTATATTTTTTAAGTGTTTGTCCACAGCCTACTTAAGAAATTACATTAATCTAATGAGGGGAAATATACTTCAGGAGAGCTAACAGTTCTTCACATCCTCCTGCAGCATCCTTTTTTTTCTTTTTGCTCTTCTCATGTCCCCATGTTTGTGTCTTAAGGTCTTTTCACACCAGGTTCGTTTTTTTTTTCTAATCTGTCACCCAACTGATTCCCATGCGTTTTGTTTCCCTTTCCGACGTTTGGAACAGATACTAAAAATGCAAAGTAATAAAAGTCATCAGGCGGTGAGGATGATTTTGTGGTCCTCTCACTTATCAAAAAATAAAAAGTAAATGTTGTGTCCATCCAACCCTGAGAGGACGTCAAGAGCAACGGGACCTGCTTGTAATGCAGAATTATCATTTTAAATGTGCGGCAATTTTGCACGAAAATAACGAACTTGGTGTGCAAAGGGCTTTACTCTCACTCCCTGTTGTATCATGATTTCTAGTTACCCCACCCCCACTCTCTCTTTCTGTGTTTCTGAGTGCTCATCCCCCAGTTTCCACTCGCACTGGATTGTGTTAATATATTTAAATCAGCAAACTGAATGAGAAGAGCCTTTTACTGCTGACCACGGCTCCACAGACAGACAGACAATGAGCTGATATAGGTGTTTTCATTTTGTGAGTGAGACTTATCCAGGCAGGGCCTTCAGATGAGGCAGCTGGTCTAATCTGTCAGCATCATCAGGCCTCTCGTCGTCACACACACCCGCACGCACAGCTAACCCCTCAGTAAGAATAAGCCTGGGCAGACACTCCTTAGATGATTTGGATGTGGTGGAGGCCGTGTGAGAGACAGGAAGGTCAGAATAATGAAGGACTTGCCCTTCAGTCATCTTTTTCTTTGTCAAATCAAATATTTTAGCCTTTCACACAGTTTACTGCACATTGTACCCGAATGCTGCATCCACACACAACTACGCTTTTATTCTAAATACATCTTTTTTGGTATGTTTTACCCCCTGCATGCTCTAATACAACATCAGACCTTTGGACTTATGGAAAATGCCTAATTTAGGCAAGGCAAGGCAGCCTTATTTATATAGCGCATTTCATACCAACTTAGATTTTTCAATTTAAAGAGGAACTCTGCAAGTCCGGTCGCTTTTCCTCTGTTTTGCCAACCCTCCTTTTGGCCATGTGCATATGTTAACAACGATGCCGGCGAGAAATCAATCAATAGAGTGGTACATAACGTTAGATATCGTTAATAATATGTGTATATTTGTGTATGGGGCGCGTTTGTGTCATGGTGCCACAGAGACGAGAGCTGGGGCATCGGGTCGGAGGCTCTGATCTTACAAGGTTGGTTTTCAGCCAAGAGACGCTACATGGAAGGCAGAGAGCCTCCGTTCTCCCTGGAACAAGTTACAAGTCATTTAAACATCGCAGTTGCTCCAAAGCTGTGTAATTAAGGTAAAAATGTAGCATAGTTCCTCTTTAAAGGCCTTATCAGCCTCTATTACCAGTGTTGTTGTCTTTGTTAACAGCTGTTCAGTTAAATTCTGCATTTTAACACTGTAACTGTCATTGCTGTTTCCTGTTCATACTAGTTTTTGCCAATATATTGATATATTGATTAAATGCCCAGTATATGTGATTGCTCAGGTGTAATAGTATGGATCCGATGTAGATCATTAGTGATATGGTCATCAATCGTTCACCGTACAGTGCATTCAACAGCAACACTATTGAACTGCAGCCTTGCTTGTGAATGAATGCACCACATTGTGAAGGTCAAAGCTGAAGGAGTTTACCTGACTAACGTAGTGCTGTCTGTTTCCCTTTTTACATCTCGGTGCTCGGTGGCAGTTACTATGACAAACTCTGACTTTGCTATAAGACACTTGTTCTTTAAAGCATGCTGTATTATTTATGCGTGACTGCATGGACTCCTCAGAAGTCTTAAAATGATAGTAGAGAAGATTAGCGGTAACATGTTGAGCAACATCGTGCTTGAGAACAAAATTTCTTGGAGATTAAGATGTCTTTGGTTAGGAGATAAGAGAGGAGGGAAAAAACAATCAGCTGTGTGTGTGTGCGACGTGTCTGTAAATTCAAGAGGTGTAATTTCAGGGTCCCATGTCTCCTTGCATGTGTGCAGGGAGATACGAAGGCCAACCCTTCCCCAACACATCAGGTTTCTGTTTCAGTCCTGGCTCAAAGCGAGGGGAGTCAGAGCTGTGGAACAGGGAGGGTATCACTGTCCACTGTGTGTGTGTGTGGGTGGGTGTGTGAGAGAGTGAGTGAGAGACAGAGAGAAGGGGTTGGGTTGTTAGCAGAGAGAGAGAGAAGAGCACGTGTTTCAGAGAGAGAGAGATGTGTGGTGCTGATCTTGTCAGTGTTTGGTTGCAGCTGCAGAGCTGGTATGTGCTGCATGTGATCTTTTGGTATAGTGGTTTAGATTTGCAGGGGTACTCACTGTTTTAAACTCTTAGATGGTACATGTACATGCACAGTGTGTGTCTGTGAGTGATGGAGCATGGTCTGCAGGTCACCGTCGCTCATAAATGTAGGTCATGGATGTGTGTATGGATACGTCTGTGTCCCTTTGGCATCGCCGTGTGTGTTTCCACAGCATGGTCGATCGCCAAGGTGTAACCAAAGACTCGGATAACCACATACATACACACTCAGGATACATGGACGTCCGACAGACAAGCTGGACCTCGGTAGCACCACTCTCCTAAAATAAAATAACAGACATTCTTTCTCCACCAACCCCATCACCACTCCCAGAGACACACAGCACAGATGTAAAACACAGAAATGTACGGTGCTGCTGTTGCTAAATATTAGTTACTGGATGTAAGTGGCCTTTTGCTATTGGTCCATACAGGATGTTACACAGTCGTGGGCTAAGTGCTCCAAGTTTTCCCACTGGCCTTTGCTCTTTCAACATGAATTGGCACAGTTTCAGTTACAGGAGTGTTTGCAGTGCTGTAGTGTTGCAGTGTTGGCAACTTAAGCATTTGTATTTATTGCTAGATTAAAGAGGAACCATGCAGGATTTTTAGCTTAACAATGCTACATTTTTAATTAAACAGCTTTGGAGTAATTGCAATGGTTAAATAAATGACTTGTAACTTGTTCCAGGGAGAATGGAAGCTCTCTGACTTCCACCTAGCGTCTCTGGGCTGAAAACCAACCTTGCAAGAACAGCGCAACACAAACGTGCCCCGTAACCCGTAA
>NC_140922.1:24251624-24298016 GCF_045865225.1 Trachurus japonicus | reverse complement strand
CTTAGGTACATATAAATGCAGAGACATTTACTTCATGGCTACGTATGGCGGCTGTGGCTCAAGTGGTAGAGCGGGTCGTTCACTAACCGGAAGGTCGGTGGTTCGATTCCCGGCTCCCCCTGTCTGCATGTCGAAGTGTCCTTGGGCAAGACACTGAACCCGCACCTGCCCTGTGTGTATGTGTGTGAATGATTATCTCCCAAAGCCTGTCTGCGAACAGTGCTTGTGTGAATGTGTGTGAAAGGGTGAATGCGACCATTACAGTGTAAAGCGCTTTGAGTGGTCCTAGTGACTAGAAAAGCGCTATATAAGTGCAAGTCCATTTACCATTTACGTATTGATTCATAGAGTATTTTTGTGTGCCATTCAAACATTGTCCTTTTTATGTTTTCTCATCTGATGTATCGTGGCCTCTATAGGAGGCCAGCTAGGATTACTGAGGGCCTTGCCCGACAAATGATCCTGCTGCACACAGTGAGAAGAGAGAAGATGTTTGTGTGTTTACATATGTGTGGACAGTGTTATGGTCCCCAGATCTACTGAATGTTCTCTGTTCGTCCTCCATAGTCAAACAAACAGACAGACGGACACACAAACAATGGATTTTGACATTTTTTGATACCTGATTTAGGGCTGGGCGATAAAACGATAACGATATATATCGCGATATAACTTTACTCAATAGCAATATGAAACGTGGTCGATAGAAAGTCGATAGGTTTCATTCATTCATGTTTTGAAACAGCCAATGAAAACGAGAGTTGCGCCGCGCTGAACCACTGGCTGAGCCAACCAGGTTAGATTGACACAGCACAGGAAGACTGTACACAGCACAACAACACGTGGTAATGTTTGGGCTGCTGCAGCCTGGCGTCAGCAGCGGGGCATCGCCAGTAAAAAAGAGAGAGAGAGGAGTGTTGCCTCGAAAGAAAAAATGGAGGAGAACGAGTGACCGCGAAAAGACGTGGTACGTCATGTTTACATTAACCCAGATTGATTGAACTCTAATACAGTAGGTGTAAACAACCCTAAACTTTAACCACGGAGACAGCAGGCAGTCGGAGCGGCTCGCCGTCACACATCAAAGGGAGCGCAGTCACGGCGTGGCCGCTCTGCTGCCGCTGCTGCCGCTGCTGCTGCTGCTGCTGCTGCTGCTCCTCACACCAGAGCGACACTGTTCAGCTGTGCCGACCTAAACACTGGCCACTTGCGAAGCAAGTGCTAACCGCGGCGATTTCTCTTCCTATTTCTTATACAGCCGGGTTTAGGCTGAGAATGATCGCTAATTAGACGGGCCACGTCAGGTCCGGGTTTTAATTTTCACGTCCGTTTATAACTGTAGCAGCAGCAGAGAGGTGGAGCAGCTCCTGTATGGGGAGCCTGGCTTTAGTCTGACCTAACTCCTGTCTGATGTAATGTTAAAGAACGCCTGAACAGCGGAGTGATAATGTCTGAAAGACCCAGTGCTGTTGTACTGTATATCAGCACTCATGTATGTTTCTTGTCCAATCAAATTATTTGGTTGAAACTAACTGTAGCTATATAATACCAGTTTTATTTATCTGAAACTGTTATTAGGCTACTCATTGCTTTTATATGTTAAAGCAGAAGTAAGTGATATATTTGTGTTAATATAAGTCTTAAATAGTTATATCTTCCGACAGCAATCACTTCTATAGAGTGTTTGGACCGAAACACGGGTCTGTCAGTCCCTCTGCTCTGCTGTAAGCCGAGGAGAAAACATTTATCGTATCCTACAGTTTTTATCCAATGAGGAGAGAGAACGGCATGCAGGGCTGTGTGTGCAGCCAAGGGACGCCGTGAATGTGGCGACGTAGCGACGAGGACTGTTATGGTGCGTTCAAGGAAACTCGTATTTTTCCGACCGTGAAGTGGTACCAGTTCGATCTGGTACGAGTTCACCGGTCGGAAGTTACGAGTGGCCGTTATAGTGACTTTCACAGGTAAAACAGGTCGGAAAAACACGAGTGGGTTGCCTGAAACGCTACAAAGTCGTAAGTTGTGACTTGAAGCTGTAATTTACGATTTCAAAAGCCTGCCTGGAACGCAGCATTAGCGAAAACGACCGGACCACTTACTTCTGCTTTAATCATTACATCTGAAATGTTCAATTTTTGACGAAAAATAAATATTTAAATCAGAAATAACCTTCTGATATCTTCAAATCTCACTTGTGAGTATGATGGAACATTTAGGCTTGACAAAAACAGTGACTTGAGTCCTATCGTGATATATATCGATATCGACTGATATGAAAAAAATTATCGTGATAGGATTTTTTCTCATATCGCCCAGCCCTAACCTGATTGATTGTTTTGTGATCAATGTGAATAAAAAGTGATAAATGAAATCACTCTTTTGTTGACCAAAATATAATGAAAATCATCATCTTTAACCAAAATTAAAGACATTTATTGCAAAAACGCATTGATTCTAATTGGGGTCATTTTTGATGAGGAGTGTAGGTATCGGTTGCTCATGCATCCAAGGGTTAAATCATCATATGCTTTGAATGTCCAGTACACTCTGCAGACAGAGAAGCGAAGCATCACCTTCACTTGTTTAGTACCAGAGCAGCTCAGCCACTCAGCAACTAAAGTCACCTCAGCTTTGGAATCACAACAACTACGAGGACATACCAACAGTGCCAAAAGTCACACTCCCATCCATTCAGGAGTGCATGCCACAGTTTCTTTTTGCTTAAATTTGTTCTGTATGATGTTCTGTCTAAGGTTTTGCTATTGCTCCATATCCAATTGTTAGTAGTAAGATTGAGTAGACTGGATGCAACAGTGAATAGGTACATTACAGCAAAGTGACAACAGTCCAACAGGCCCTGATGACTGTTTAGCACACTAACTTCAGCACAGGAAAAGAAGTGAAAGAGTTAAACATTAAATAAGTGTTAACATCAGTGTTGTTTACTACCGCTGGAGACAGCTGTTAATGAGCAAAGAAACAACGTTTGTTGCTGAATTTGCATAATTTCTTCTGGACTGCTAAAGAATCAGTTGTAAATACAACTATACAGTAGGTATACAGCAATAGTAAAATGTACAAATAGCTCCTTTAAATCCAAAAATCCAAACCTTCTGTTGCATGAAACAGAAGCTGACAGGGCAAAAGAGCAGCTGGGTGACTCAACAGGGCAACGGTTGAACCAAGTCATCTGCACAACTATATTATATCATTTAGAGACAAATCTATCTGTCTTCAAGATATAGCTTTACTTCATGAGATTTCAATCACATAAGAGTCTAAACAGACATTTATTTTGTGGGTCATAAGTATCTTATGAATAAACTGGCAGAATTTGGACAGAGAATATTGTGCAATGCATTTCATAAACAGGGAATCATTTTGGACAAGGCCCTGGTGTGATACACATGTGATACACTACTAGTATAACCACCCACCCTTAGTAGTAACCCTACGTATGCCACAGCCTAAGCAACAATAATGGATCCATACAAAGTCCTGGGCTAATTTTTCTGAAGCTGAACCAAATCTCAAACAACCTCTTATTGTGGAGAGTGAAAAAATAATTCACTTGTACATGGAGATTAAAAGAAAAAGATTATTATACCTAACTGATGATTTACTTATTTATGGTCTGCACATGTATTGTGAATATCAATGTAGTCTTGGCTATATTGAACATTATAGCATATATATTATATATCTTTTTTCCCCGTGTGTCCGAGGAAGGATCAGTAAGATAGGCGACAATGACACCTTTTCTTATACAAACCTGACATCTACTGGGCAACTACAGTACACAGTGATATACAATCAGAAAATATGAAAGATGAGTTAATATGCAATGCTCAGCAGCAGTTAAAACACACTTTGATTATTTATAAAACTCCTTTACACAATAGGCCGCGTCCCAGTTTATGCAACACATATTTGAGGTCATTACAGGTCACCTGATGCAAGTGTCTAAAATGTTGTAAAGAGCTCCAGAAGTTAATTTATGGTCGATGCTGTGTTGAAGCCTCAAAATGTAAATGGCTGTCCACAGAGACCTGTCATATTGCAAAAGTCTTTGTGGCTTTACCAATGCTTCAGCATGCATCAGGCATCTGATAAGTTATTCATAAAGCCCCATTACTCCTTATGCATTTTTAATTGGCCAGACATAGCCTTTATGTCATGATATGGAGGCTTGTAATGAATATTTACTGTCCAATTATTAATGGCCCTGACAATTAATAATAACCTGAAAGGATGGCACATTAAATTCCACCACACCATTCAGTCTTGGAGGGCTTGTATTATAAATTGATTACTTACATTTAAGTATCATTATGCTGAACTTGCTCTTCATTCTTTCACCTCCATTTAAGAAAATGCCTTTTTTTTTTATCTGTTATCATTTAAGCTATAGGGAAATCACTTTATTCTGCATGTGCTCTATAAAGATCGAGTGACTGTCTCTGTCTCACTCCATTTGTCCCTCACTTTGCTGAGTGACATATAGATTTTTTTCCTGGCCATATGTCCTTACCTTGACCATCGGAGATGTTCGTCACCGTTGTTTCCACCCATATTTGCTCTGCATTGTGCCGTCCCATCACGCACACAGACTCCTGGTGGATTTAAAAATGCACCCTCAGCAACTCTCAGACAATCTGTGAACAAAAAGTGAAAGCCATGCATTTGCAAATTTGATATTATGAAAAAAAAGTATCAAAAAGTGTCTGCTTGATTAAATCTTAGTTCACTTCATTTTGCAGTATGATCGTTGGTGGATTTCTGGTCCAAAATATGTTTCTATGCAATGTTTATTGACTGTAATCTACAGTGCAGACACATACACACACTTGCAGTTACATCCTACAAGAGCTGTCCTATCCCCTGTCTACTTCTAGCATTTCTTTAATCACATTTACAGCTGAAATAACCTGACGGGTGTGGTGACATCAGACAAGTGATACGATGGTGTGACCGGACAGGAGTGGAAACGTCTGCCGGCGTGTAGCGAGGACGGTGAAACACTCGCTCAAACACATTCACTTCCAAAAAGAAGTTGGTGTCACAAGGTGCATTATATGAATGAGAGAAGCTTTTATAGAGGATGCATCAGCACGTATGAAATTCTGCTCTCCTTAATTGAAGAAAGGTATTGATATCAATCCCTTTATTTCATGGAAACCATTTTTGACTGAGCTTTGGCGATTGAATTTCTAGATGGATGTCCTCTATTCTACAAGACACCTGTCTCTTATCTCCCTCTTATCTGTGAGGATCGAAGCATGCAGACTCTTGAATTACCTATCCATACAATGTCATCTGTTTGTCCCCCAAGTTGGTGAAACCTGACCTTGAAATCAGAGCCACCTAAAATAAATAAATGAAACCCTAATCAAAAATGCTACTCTCCTTTGGATGGGTGTCAAAGAGGAAGGATGATCCGTCCTGATTTGATTTTGTTTCCAAACCACATGATGCATTCGGACAATTAAAATTTCAGCAAGTCATTCGCTGATAGCCCTGTGAGTGAGTGCCGCTGGGCCAGGTCCTGGTTTTGGATTTCTTGCGGTTCTGCCGACACTCTGAGGGCAGGTTATTTATTTTGGCCCGATGCCATGTCTGAGAAAACCATGTTTCTCTGAGTGTGTGTCTGGAGTCATAGAGCAAGGTCACAAAGTGTTCAAAGAGCCAGCGAAGAGACCCAGAGAGCTGACTGTAACAGAGTACAGGCTGCTCTACACTGCTTTGTTGCCCACAGCAACTTCCACAATTAAATTTAATAATAAATTATTTCATGGTGTCTGTCTTTGTCTTCTTCAGTCCATGTTAGTCCTGTCCACTCATACATGAACATGTGTGGTACTGTAAGTGCAAGGTGGAATCTTTTGCACTGCTGTAGATGTAATTTATTGCTTCGGTTCATGATACTCTATTCATTATGTGTAAAATAGTATCACTGAATTGTAGAACTGAACGGACATTGTAAATTCAGGGATCTTTACACTTTAGAATAAAACGTTGGAAAAGTAATGATTTTTATATTTTATGTCTTTGTTCCTTCGGTAGGACAGTTTGTGTGTCTGTTTTTTTTTTCTTCTTCTTCTGAGCTTCTACTAAAAAGTAAAACTATCAATTTACCATTACATTTTTTCTTTGAGTCAAATAAAAGTTTATATCACTCAAAACAGAAATGTGGCAAACCTGAGAATATAGAGAATTTATTTATTTTTGATGTCCAAAACAATTTCACTTTTGACCTTTTCAGAAAAATGCGCTGAACAATGGACTCATGACTAAAACTGTTTTTATTCATGTTGTCCGTTTTTTTTTTTTTTTCTATTAGATTATTTAATTAAAATTAATGATTGCAGAGGGGAGTGGGTCTTAGAAAAATAACAGAAGTAAAGCATTTACTTTTTTACTTTAGCCACTGTGTATGTGACTGATTTTCCTCCTGGACATGAAATGAAAATAGCCTTGATGACCTGTAACACATGTAGTTATGTCTTCCTTTAATGGATTTTTTATGGATAAGTTTATAATTTCATATTCTGAAAAAATATGAGCTGTATTTACTTGTCACTGTTTACACCAGCTACTTCTAGTACGTGTAAACACACTGTGGATCATAATTATACCACGAGGTCACTGATTAGTTGTAATGCATCACATTCTACAGTGTATGTATTCCTCTTAGAACATACTAACATGTTATGTTTAATTTCATGGTGAAAGTAATTTATTTATATAGGGATTCCATGTGCCTTTCCCATTTATAAGAAATTTAACCATGTGGCATTAAGGCAGGAAGCTTTGCCTCATAACTGAACAAAAGCACAAACGTGTGCTGGTGTCGACGTGTGTGTTCCTCTGTCCCTGTGTGTAAATGCATATGCTCAAAAGAGGCTTGTGTGCAGCCACTTGTGGAATGTTTCGCAGCCAGTGTGGCATGGCGCTGTGGAGATAAAAGAAAATGAAACTGAATGTGATTAAGATGAAGTCATCACGAATAATCTGTTGCTGCAAAGCAACACTGCAGGGACTGGGGAGAGGGGATACTGCTGCGTTGGGCAATGGACGAGCAGATATGGGTGTGCAGCAGCCCGTGACACCCCTTTTACCCGGAGGGGTCCATCTACAGAGGAGTCCGCTGGAGTGACAGCAATGATGATGTCATCAAAATGGGCCCTTGCATGATGGGCTTGAGAACGATGCCCGGCTAGGGGGGAATTGTCGATTTAGTAAGCAGTGAAGCATAGCAACTCCACTACGGGCAGTGCATAATTCCCAGCGATGCAGGGAAAGGACATTTCTTTCAAAAAAAAAAGGAAAAGAGCGTATGGCATCACCATAAATAATGAAACACAAATGGTGTTCTATACCTCCTGGCTGGTTACACAGGGCAATTTTTTTGTTTTTCTTATTACACTCCATTGGGTTTTTTCCTCATTGAATTTTAATCTTGGAGAAACAAAGACCACTCTTCACAAACAAGTCAACAGGAAATAACTAAATGAGCACTCCTTAAGGATTAAAAACAGTCTGGGAACTTTCTTTATAGGTTTTGCGTTATTGTCTGATTGTCTAAATAGACGTTGTGACTGTTTTTTACCAAGGCCATGAGAGAAACTATATTTCTCTGAGTTCATTCCCCCAGTGCTTTTTGTTTTGCCAGGTAAAAGTGAATAGAAATCACACTATTTGTTAAGACATTTTCTTTCCTTGGTAATAAAAATACTAAAAAGTCAGACCAAACTCATTTGTGTGATAAACATATTCAGTCAAAGGGCCTAAGTTTGGTAAATAATTATTTTCTCCAAACATAAAATGAACACACAAATGCACACACCAAGAGACTGGACAGATTTACACACAGACAAGTAGCCTACACAAACAAACATTCATGCCTGCACAGCCGTACTGTTTTATATCTCAGGCTACAAATCATCACCTTTGACCACAGTAATTTCCCATAATGCAGTACACTGTATTACTCAGTATAATTTCTCAGTAAGGTCTTGATGGCATTAACGCATTACTTTATACTGACATCCAAGTGGTGACTGTGTTTCTGAAGTCACAATTCTGCCATCAAGTGGACAACCTAAGATATTACAACTATGCCGAATTATTTTCATTCAGGTGTACGCAAGAACGGCATTGTTGATGGATTTCTTATCCCTTTAATGTTTGTAGACATAATTATCGTGGAACTTTATTTTATACATTTCATTTACGCGCAGTATGGTAAGCCATAGGTGACATACCTCTTAGGGGCATCACGCTTATTTAGCGCCGTCGCCTCACAGGAAGGTCCTGGGGTTTCTCTGTGTGGAGTTTTCATGCTCTCCTCTGCCTCCTGCAAGGGTTTGCTATAGGTTCTCCATCTTCCTCCACCTGTCCAAAATACATGATTTTTTGGTTAAATGGTGACTCCAAACATGTGCTAAGTTGTCTCTATCAGCCCTGTGGTACACTAGGGGCCTGTCCAGGGTGTAATCTGCCCTCACCCAATGTTGAATGAGCAATAAACCTCTTCGTATGCCACAAGAACCTCATCTGCATGTTCATACAAACAAATGATATGATCATCCCTCCCAATTAAAGGATCTAAAAGTGACTCTCAGACTCATACAGGAGTTCTTTCATATTGCAGTTTCTGTCAACTTTACTACCTCAGTCATAGTGCCACTTGTTTTTGTACACTACTTGTTGTTTGCATTATACGTGTGTTCCTCCTTACCTGGATTGTGATCCAAGACTAATGTATTGTTGACTCATTGTAGATGTCAGCTACCTGATTCAACATTGTTGACAACTCACCAGTGACTTATATCGCTCACTCCGTGAACATGTTTCAAATGATACAACATTGAGGAATCCAGTAGATTCACAGAACAGCATCCTGTTGTTGCCTGTTTCTATCCATCATGTGTTTACTACCCCCTTGTGGTCACAGTAGGTTATTGTCTGTTGAAGTAAGATGAACTACAAACCATTGATCTGTTTGTGAGGAAAGTAAGGGGAGCATCATTTGAATGAATCTGCACAGTAACAATACAGACACAAAGTCATAAAGTATAAATAAATGTGTATGTCGATTATGTTTGTTCGCTAGGCTACTCAAGAATATCCATAAGAAAATAAAGCTATGTTAATTCTATCCATAATTTCTTTAGCCATATTATTTTTTCTCTCTCAATTTCAAAATAACAAAAAGCACCAACGACACCACACAGCCAGTTGGTGCATTGCTCTTTGGCTTTATACCAGTGGTTCCCAACCTTTTATGGCTTGTGACCCCATTTTGACATCACAAATTTCTGGCGACCCCACCACCAGCTCAGATATTTCTATAGCCTGCATTTTATTTGAACTCCATTTAAATTCTAGAAAGTGAAAGTATAAATACAGTTGTTTAGGATTGTGTGTGGTGTTTGTAATCATAATTTTAAAAAGAATAATTATTTTTATCAGTATTTTCTTCTTTTTTTTTTATCAATTACTAGACATTCCAGGCCCTACATGGGGTCCCAACCCCAAGGTTGAAAAACACTGCTATACCACGATTTATCTTTGTGTTCTTTGAAAAAAAAAATTAATTAACCTCTCCTTTGTCTCCATGCACAGCCATTTAACAAGCAAACTGAATCAGAAAAGCACTGTTGTAACTATTTTTTAGTTCAACTAGTAAGATTTTTCATGTTTTTGAGTCACGGACAACAACAATCTCCTCTGCAGTTCATCCCACTAGCATAGACAAGCTGCTAACGTCTGATGGTCTGCCCCCAGCCATCTACAGAGAAACCATGCAGCCAGTGACGGGCCGGCTATCGTGTCCAAGAAAACCACTCCAGAGTCCATCATGAAGAAGTTCTCAGTAAAATCTCCAGCTACGAAGTGAGATCTTAATATTCAGGGTGAGTTGCCAACTTATTGATCTCTGTGACGGAACGGCGCACTGTGCGAAGACACATGCTAGGCTACAAGTAACGTTAGCTACATACAGGCTACACACAAGCCTTCTCCATTCACTCTGCGTCGTTAATAAATCTCACTAACAAACTCCCTTTCCCCGCCTGCGCGACCAAAGGTGCACACCTGGTAGTCCTACTTTCTTACATTTGAACTGATTGCATTTACCTGCATTCAACTCACCTGCTGTCTGCGTGCTCAGACAAACGGAGACAAACCACTTCCTGTGAGGCCTATGGTCATCTCGCGCGTTTTTTTTGTTTGGTTCGGATTTTTTTTTCTTCTTCTTCTTTCTTTTAGGTTACGTGACTGCATCCTTATGGTTTGTTTTTTTCTGTTCCTCCTGTAAACAACCTGTAGCGTTTGTATTAGCAATTGTGAGGGAACAAGGTTGAAAAAAGTGGTGTAAAAAGTATTAGGCTCTGTGGGAGGAGCTATGACTCAGGTGTTTTCAGACAGACAGTTCTGGTTCTGGTTCTGGTTCTGGAGTCCTGGAACCAAAGTGGGAGGACACTCTGCATTAGGCTACTCTTAATTTTTTTTTTTTTTTTTTTTTTAGTTTATTAACACTAGAACCGCCGTGAGGTCATTTTGACCTCTCTCGCTTCTTAAAATGCACGTAACTCTGTTCGCGTAAAAACCCTATGTCTCCCAGTCGGTGACTTTTCCTAAAAGTGTGTTCTACATCATCTTATGCGTTTTCACGATTCTAGTATAAAAGAGAACGAAAAAAAGAGTGATTTTACCTAGAACCGCCAAGAGGTCATTTTGACCTCCATTCATTCTAATGCAAAAATGCTAAATGTACTGCATTTATATAGCCATATATATTATAAAGCCAGCCAGACACACAGTTCAAAACACTTTATGGTAATGCTTCACATTCATATACATACACATACTTTACCAAAAATAACAATAGTCGTTGCTACGCAACCAATATAGACGACTCTTTATTTTTCTATTTTCCGAACAGTGTGTGTAGCCTATATAAAAAAATTCTAAAACTGATTTTCCAATCATTGCAATCTGGGCTAAAGAATGTCCATTTAGTCACTCAGTTTGTCAGTTAGTTAGTTATTTAGTAAGTTAGTCATTTTGACCTCATCCCACTAACACAACACGAGTTCAGATATTAGAAAGTTGTCAAACAGTTAAAACAGGTGCCAAACAGATAACAAATGAACATTACTCATAAACATTGAACATAACAATGACAGTCCCTTGCTCTCATGAGAAATGGACATGAATTCAGAAATTTGTAACAATTTTGAAAATTTTTATATACACACACTGTTCGAAAAATAGAAAAATAAAGAGTCGTCTATATTGGTTGCCTAGCAACGACTATTGTTATTTTTTGTAAAGTATGTGTATGTATATGAATGTGAAGCATTACTATAAAGTGTTTTGAGTTGTGTGTCTGGCTGCTTATATAATATATATGGCTATATAAATGCAGTCAATTTACCATTTTTGCATTAGAATGAATGGAGGTCAAAATGACCTCTTGGCGGTTCTAGGAGTACATGGAATGTTGGCGGTTCTAGTGTTAATTATTTGGTCTGGTGTTCAAGTGAATCCAGCCTTGGCCATAACCTATAAGAACCTACTTAATTTTATTAACCCCCAAAGGGAATTCATACAAATTGTTCTTTCTTGTGCTTTCTAGCTTTTCTTGAAATTTCATATTTGCCCAAATCGCCACAAACGCTTTTGTTTCTTTAGCAGACCACCACTGTAAATATTTCTCTAGCTTGTAGTCACTGCCCTCTCCTTCTCCTTCCTGCTCGCCTTCACAGGCTAGAATAGGACAACTGCACTGATGATGTCATGGTTCCCAGGGGAGAATCAGGTAGCCTAGGCCTATTTCTTTGGTTCCCTCGAGAACCAACTTTTCAGGTTCTGAACCTGTTATTTTTTCAGTCTGAAAAATTGGTGTTGGGAACCGGCACAGCGCCTTGCAGGTGTGGAACCCCTAAAAGGGGGCTGCCCATGGATCCATTATATTCATGGGCCTGCCTTAGCTAGTTTGGCCAGTGGTGGTATGGAGGAATGAATTATTGAGGAACTCTGACGTTCCAATTAATTAAAATTGATGATTGTCAATTCACAGAACAGATATGTAGATATAGTTTTAAAAAAAAATTGGATAAAGATGGGGTTCAAGCCAGAAAAATCAGGGTGACTGATATGCTCCATGAAGGGTCCTCCTACTGTTTTTTAAATTCTAAAACTGTAAGAAACTTTCACCATATGAAACTTTTCACTTTCTTGTAAAATAAATCTCATCTTTGTGGTTCCCTGTTGGAAATAAAAATAAGGTTACAGCAGATGTTAGTTATCTTTCTTCTGCACCTTCCTGACAAGATGGCTTAAAGTGTGGGCTGGGGAGCCTTATTAAAATGGAAACTTCCATGGCCTATTTTTCCTCTGCTCAGTGGTGGTGCATTCTGTTATTCCTGTCACATCTGGCTACATGAGAACATGCCACATGGCACCATTTACCACCAGAAGGAATACGAGTTTAACCTGCAGAGGTCAGCAAAACACAGTGTATAAAATCTTAAGAGCAATTGTTCTTGCAGCTTTTACAGATATAGGGCCCTCCCACTCTACTGATGTACTGTACCACCATACTCACCGTAAGGATGACATAGCTAATGCTCTGTTTATCTTAACTCTAGCTTAAAATTGGGGCTAAAGTAACCCTTTCATTTTGGATACATTTTTATCATTATAACTATCATTATTTTATGTGGGAGTCCCTTTTCACAGTTAAATGATACTAACAGTGGACCAGTCTTGGCAACCTGTACTAATGCAAATTGAGACCTTGTCATATGGGGTTGATGACTATCCTTTCTCACTGGACACAAACCATGGACCTTAACTCCTTACATATTTGATAGTCAATACTCTTTATATGAAATATTTAAGGCCTACATGCAGGTCACATGAAGCAAAATACTGACTGAATTTCTGCTTTATATTCAAGTCTGAATGAGCAATGAGCAGTGAATGGAGGCTGTTGCTTTAATGCAACAGACTGTCACAGAAATGGGCTGACAAAGAGACAGTCAACCTGATTAGACCCAATTTGACTCTGAACCCGATGTTGATCAGGTAACGCTGTCCTGTCTCCATGACGATGAGCACAAGAAAGAAGAAGGTAGTTCAAGTAAGATTGGCATAATTCTGTGTGATGGTTTTGATAGAGCAGACATGTGTGGGAAGATGACACATGCCGGTGTCAGATAGCTGTATTAAGATTGGTCATAGAGAATTTAGAGAAGTTGAACATAGAGAGAAGTTGAACTAATTTTCAATAGATTGGGAGATGGTGCTTGGGTTGATCAGGGCCCAAATGTGTTCCATGCATTATCTTAAAGGTCCCCATTGCGATTTTGACAGCTAGGACTGCACAGACCAATGTTTTTAATTTAGCAGATTCCTATTTTGTTCAGTGCTTTCTGCTCCAGAGCAAGACACCAGGGCACACAGGAATAGAAATGTACACAGTTGAAAGTAAGCAAATAAAAGCAAATAATGCTTCAAAATATTCAAAGAATCAGCATTGCAAATCAGGAAAAAAATACAACGACCTTGTTTGTTGGGCCTCAAGGATACAGAAAATAGGTTTTGGAGAGACACCCCAAAACTTTACTTTTGGTTTGTTCTCACCATTTTCATACAGTAGTAGCCAATTTCATACTGATCTTTTCAAGTACAGTAAAGTAGCCACTTCCACCAAGAAAAGCTCCAAAAACCCACTTTACAACACCTGCTCACTGAATGTCAGATAGTTAGAGATGAGATGGTGAGCTTGCATGTAGCAGCAAAAGACCTAAAAGACATTCACTTGGTGAAAATAAATATGACAAGCACAAATCTTGCTGAATGTAAATAAGCAACCATTTGCTTAAAATGTCACTCATTTTAGCTTGGAAAATTATGTCATAACTGTCTCTTGTCTCAGAGTTGCAAAGAAAAATCTGTCACTGCAGGTTTGAGGAATCACAGACGTTATTAGAATTCATCCTGCGGTGGGAGACAGTCTTGAAAGTCTGCACCAAATTTCATGGCAAAGCATCTAATAGTTGTTGAGACATTTCAGGCTGTATCAAAGTGGAGGATAGGGGAACAGATGAACAGAAAAGAATTGCTGTCTCTGGAACCTGGCTAAGAGTTTGGCTGGACACTCAACAGTGAAAACAGTAGGCTACAGAGGGTGGGTGGAATATTCATTTTGAATTCTGGAGGTTGCATCCCATTATCACCAGAATTTGACATGAAATCCTGTTTTGCTCAAGGTTCACACAGCTGCATCTCTCCTCCCAGTATTAGGTGACCTTGTTTAGTCTAAATAGCTAAAATGTTCCCATAAAATAGGCCATTTTTTTCCCAGCACATCTATCTCCTCAAAACCGAGTATGATACACATCATTAGAACGGTGACTTTGACCTACAAGAGTCAACACATTGTACATCAAATCAATGGCTCATTGACTCTAGTAGCAGTAGAGAGAAATTAGGGATATGCTTCACTTTGAAACTTTAATTTCCAAGAGCGCACCTTGAAGCACAGTCATTTCAAATACAAAGTCGTTACCAAGTTCTTGTAAAATTAGGTCAAATTCACATGTGAAGAAAGAGATGGATTAATTAGAGACACTGAATGAAGATTTTTTTGTTTATTTCTTAAACCCTGTAGCCTGTGAATCCTTCCTCTAATTGCTGTAATTAACTCATGATTGCAGCTTCACATTCAATAAAGATTCAAGGAAGAAGTGTTGATGAGTGACAGAAGATAACTGAAATATTCATCATGAACCTATGAGCTTCTCTGCCGTTACTGAACTTGTCAGCCAGTCACGTAGCCTATTAACCTGGATGGTTAATCCATCCCTCATCATCACAGAGACCAGTGGCAGCCTGAACCATTGGCACAAGGCAGGATGACTCCATGTTTATAGCAAATTCTGACCAAACCATCTGCATATGGCAGCAGGAATTGAGATTCATCAGATCAGGTGCTGGTTTTCCAATCATGTACTCTCCAGTGTTTGTGAGCTTGTGCCCAGTGTAGCCTCAGTTTCCTGTTTTGAGGTGATAGGAGTCACTGAAGAGCCCACTGTGGTTTTCTGCTGCTCAGGTTTCCACGTGCTATGCATTCAGAGATGCTGTTATGCACTGCACTTTTTATAACACTCGCTTATTTGACTTTCTGTCACCCCCCTCTCAGCCTGACCTTTCTCTTTAACAAGGCGTTACCGCAGACCTGCCACTCACTTGATGTTTATAGTGCCATTCTCAGTAAACCCCAGAGACTTTTACACATCAAGATTGTAATAGTCCTTTCTTGCATTCATTGATTCTGTTTGCATTGACATCACTGACTCTCTTAGTGTTTCAGACCCTGTCGCACCCTCCTGCCCTGCTTCAATCCCAGTATTTCCACCTGTTAGTGTGGCTCCATCTCTTTTCTTTAAATGTCCACTAGAGCGCGAGCATGTAGCTGAAGCGTGCCTTTAAAACAATAACTCCACAGTGATTCTTTTCAAGGGTTTATTGAAAAATCTTTCTCTTAGTTACAAAACAAAACAAAACTGTGCAGTAAGCCGACAAAGTAACAATCACGTGTAACACGGTTAATATGCCCTCTCGTCTCCACAGTCTCAATCAAATGAAAGTACACACACACATCACATTACACGTCTCAACCAATAAGAAAATTGCAGTGATTAGGGGTGTGACGAGATCTCGTCCCACGAGATCTCGCGAGATTAAACTCGACGATATTTCTCGTCGCGTTAAAAATCTGTCTCGCGAGATGTTTTTTTTTTTTGTTTTTTTTTATGTTAAAAAATGTAAAGCAGGGTTTCCACTACTAGTACTGAAATGGCACTGGGGGGGGGGGGGGGGGGCGGGGGTCGTTGCCACTTCTTAAAAAAATCTTAGAGGAAACACTGCACATAATATTGTTTGTAGTTGAAAAAAAGAAATAAATATTTAATTTTATTTAATTTATTTTAACTTTTATCAATTTTAGTTTTAGTTTCAATTTGTGGAAGAAGAAATGTATTTAAAGCTCATGCTTACATCATGCATGGAAATAGTTACAATAAAACAAAATGCATGTGCAACTCGGTTAAATAAAAGTCTGTTGGTCCAGTCATATATTTTGTCATTGTAGTTTTCTTAAAATCTCGTCTCGTCTCGATCTCGTGAACCCAATCTCGTGTCTCGTCTCGTCTCGTGAGATGAGTGTATCGTCACACCCCTAGCAGTGATTATTAACGAACAAGCATTCTGCGATAAACCGTGGAACTGCCTATCACCTTAAAATGCATATTACCAAGTTAAACGCAACAAAATCTAAACTATTCACCACCTTGTCCACAATGTACAAATGGCTCCAACACCACCTTCCAGCAATCTGATTCTCACCCGCCCATCTATTCACATATTCCTCATATCTTATACTGTATGAACACAAGTGCTTGTGCTTTCTATTCTATGACCATCTGGCCATTTCTAGATTTTGCCTTTTCTGGGTTGTTTTGCCTACAGTATTTCCTGCTTGACCTGTGTCATATGGACCACTGCCCACTGTTTACCTTTGCCTGCCTGCCAAAACTTCATAAAGGTGAGCTCTTTTGAACTTCTACCAATGTCTCAGAAACGTTGTGATGTCACTTCTGACAGGAGATCAGCAGCTTGTGAGGAGCTCATAACCCATCTGGCGCCAGCACACTCAAAATCAATTAGGTCACATTTCCTTCCCGTTCTGATGATTGGTCTGAGAAATGACTGAACCTCTTGCCTATGTCTGCATCCTTTTATACAATGAGTTACTACCACAAAATGAATAAATTGGTAGGCTAAAGAGATTTTTGAGTGTTTGTACACTTTACTATGTTCTTATCAATATTCCGAGAGTGGATAGAGAACCCAAACTTTACCTTCCTTTAAAAAAAAACTGAGGTAATTCTTGTGCCAAAATTTAATGAAGCAATGATTTTTTTGTGTTTATCATGATAACCATGATAACACATGTCTGTTACACACTGGGCTGTGCAGAAATTCTCATATGGTGAAAAAAATGACCTCTTTGTTTGTTTAGGCTGGAGAACTTATAGTGCGGAGCGCATCCCTGGACTCCTGCCAAACAGCCGTCAGACAACCTCAGGCCTATTGATTTGAAAAAAGAAAGTGTGAGAGAAGGGGTTTTTGTCTCCTGGGGTTTCTTTGGCCTCTAAGTGATGTTTGTTGGGTCGTCATAGCATGAAATGAGATGTCACAATAAATTTTCCGATCACATCACAGCCATCACATTGTCATTTCTTTCTGCAGCCGTCCACTGCAGAGTTGTCACTGAAGCCACCACAAACAGTGAAGATGAAAGGGAGGGGTCATTACACTTGCACTGCATCACCAAGACTGAGCCAGACTCCAGGCTTCATACTTGAGATGTGAAATTAAAGGAAATTGGTAATTCTACACCACATGTGTTACATAAAGAACTTTTACTGCATTTATTTTGAAAATATAGAGAGTCAAGAATGTTTTGTGAGAGTTGCATACAAACATTAGCCTAACATTCTGCAGACTGGGTTAGATCTCTCTTCAAAATCCAAATGCTTCTTATAAAACAGTTTTGCAAACTTTTGACTATGTTGGTGAACGAACTATTGACAAGACTCCTGTTCATATGAGTTTTATAGATGATGGTTTCATCATTCATCATGGTATATTCAGGTCATTGAGAAAGTAACAACATATATTTTTACCCTGCTCTTTGAGATGCTTGGACTTTGAGTATACTACTTTTTCACTCCACTTACTACATGTCAGAGGGAATTCTATTGAACTTTCCCTACACCACTACATCTCTTTAACAGCTTCTGTTGTAAGTGTGAGTTAGTGTAAGTGTAAGTTATTTCATGCATTACTTTCACTTAATAGAGTATTTCAAGCATGTGGTATTGGTACTGTATGTTTATCTGAATACTTCTTCCACTACTGCCAGTCAACCACTTGAGTCATCACTCTGCTTTCTACAGTATCCGCCAGTCCAGAGGACAAATAGGAATTAGTCTCCATGATGGTCCACGAGGACAGGAAGAATTAAAGCTGATGAAATTTCCCTCCTCTCCTCCAAATGGATATTTGTTCTCCTGTAATAGCTCATTAGTAAATCCTACTTGAGTGGACTGATTCACAGCATTCTTCATTTCTAGAATTAGACCATCATTTCTGCTTGATTAGAGATGAAAATAAGTTTCAGTTGCAATTCAAATTTTTCTTATTACCATGAATGCCTATGATCACTTTAACCTAAAATAGCACACTGTATCTTATATTAGAGAATCAAGTTTTACTGTAGCTATTTTGATAAATTCGTACTGCTGATACCATATACATGTATACATGACAACTCCTGCTCTTGGCACCCATGTGCCCATTATTCTGTTAGTATACTGCTCTACAAAAACAATGCAAAGATGTCAAAATGTATCTCTACAACAATCCCCCATTAACCCCTTATTCATGACCGTGCGCCATGTGTTTGTTAGTTAACTAAACTGTGACTTCATACTAAGTCAGAAACTAACACCCAAACTGTGATGTAAGGCTAAAGTGAGAAGGTAGCTGCATGACACTACTATCATAGTAGTAGCTGACAGGTTAGTTATTTTTTAACTTTAAAGTTGGAAAGTAGTCATCCGGTATATAATTTCCGAAACTCCAAAGGAAAGAATGTAAAGTGTATCATTAAACAAGGTAGTTAGGCATTTGCCTCCCACAGTGTCATTATGTCAGCAGGATTACACAAAAAATGCTGCACTAATTTACACTGATCTTATTTTAGAGATGGGATACGAACTAGGGAAAGAGATCTGGATGATTTACCCTCTGAAGTCTGGTCTATGATCATATTGGTCTTGTCAGAGGTCTGTGCTCTCTGAGTGTCCTTCCAGTTTCCTCTTGGTATGAGTCCCCAATTTTCTTGTATTACCAGGGAAAGGTTGAAAAAAGGCTCAGAGATAATGCTTTTGCTCTCATGATCTGATGTTGAAATCATCCACACAAACACGAGGAACTGAATGTTGAGATAAAGGAAGCTATGCAACGCGTCATAAATCAACCAAGCAGAGGTCAGAGACATCTATCCTCAACTATCTTGTTGGCATTAAGATGTTGATTCACAGATAAGATACGATGAGATGATGTCATGAGATGTTATTATTAGCTCCCTACCTTTTCCAACAAAATCAAAGCCTCCCTTTTTTCTAGACATAGGTGGTTTCACCAGAATCAGATGGTCAACAGCAGGAGGTCCTCTCCACTCTTGCTCTCCAGGTCCATTTTGTTACATTTCTGATCTTGTGGAGTGTGTCGACAAGAAATGAACTGTGGATTTTAACATCCTATAAATCACATCTCACATCTGATAGTCTATTGACATTTTCAAACTGCTGTGAAAATCACTGTCAGTGTGCATGTGTCAGTTCCAGAGACTCCAAAAAGCGTTTATCAATGTAAAACGACAAATCTCTTTACAAATGTCTCTCAATTTATTATGGCATTTTCCTTTTGCTCAATAAATAAGTCATATTTCCAAGTTAAAGTATGTTATTTGAAAATTCAATTGATTTCTCACCATGGCCATTCTTCTGAACATCCCCTTATATTACTGTTTCATAATGAGATATACATTGAAATACAATTATTTTTGCTCTTAATTTTATTCTTAACTCCGATTGAGTTTTCAATGCCAAAGATAAGCCTTTATCAAAGATAAAGTCAAGAGATGTGTTTGAATTTCAGCGTTGTCCTACAGATATATTTTTTTCTTTCTTTTTTTGGAGATTTGAGTTTCTCTGTTTTCATGGCAAAATAACAAGTAATCAGCTTTTGTCCAATCATGGCCTCAGAAATTGGACCATGGGCAGAGTTTATCTGTGCAAACAAAAGCTGGTTCAGACCATTTAGCCCTTCAGATTAAACAGTTTCCTGTGGAGAAGCCAGCTGCAGGGACACTATTGATTTACATTGTAAGTGTTTAAATGCTAGAGTTTTGAATTCCTGACTAGAAATAGATAAGCTGAAAACTGAAATACAATATTACAGAGTAGCTAACATTAAACAGGAAACTTGATGCGAAAGTCTCGTGTGAGGACACATGCAATATGAGAAATGTTTCCATGTTGCTAGCAGCAGCTTGACGTAAAGAGTAGTATTTCACATCTACAACAACACTAATTGACCTCAATAGTCAATAGCATCCAAGTACAATTAACCCTTGATTTGTTGATTTGTTAGTTTCACAATGAAATTATATTGAATATGATTTCACAACAGGTGAATTATGACACTGATTATAATCAGTTCAGCCTAAGTGCAGATACTGAATAATTTGTGTTAAATTGTCTGTTGAACTTAGTCTGTTTGTCCCCATTTACTCAAAGATACCAAGGACACTTGAAAATAAATCAAATAAAAGCTCAGTTTGCTCTCCCAGAGTGCCTGGCTTTTCTTAGAACTAATCAACTGACAAATGACCAAAAGTACGCACTCAGTAAAACTAAAATAAGTGCATCTCTCACACTGTGTGAAGGGTCGCTAAGTCAAGAGGTCCTACAGCAGAAAATTGTTGGCTTTAATAGGAAGACAGTGGCATTATGTAAACACTGAGCCATTTCATTCCACACTATTACTTGAGTTTTCAACTGCAAAGTATCAAGATGCACATGTAGGGTGCTTGTACAGGTGGAGGACTTGTGGAAATATTCAGCAAATACTTTACATAAGGAACAGAAGCACATTTAATCAGCATAGCAATTACAAACAATGAGCCAACAATAAACCTACTTTAACAGTCTATGCACAAATTAAAGCTTCTGTCAATCGGACCAGGAGGCCAGTGCAGCACCTTTTTTCTCTCTGTATTTTAACTATGTAAACGTTTGATCCAATCAAGAATGAAACTTTCAGTCACGCACTAATATGATAAAACAGCCATGAACAAATTAAAGGCAGAGCGTGCAAAACATGGTTAGCATTGCCGATCTGAGAAATGAGGTCGTGCAGTTGCAGCAGGCTGGTTTGGCTCCTTATATAGACATCCTAATGCCATCTGGGAGTACACGATTACCTCACCTGTCAATCAGGTTAGTGAGGTCATTTGTATCCAAATGTGCATGCATCTGACCTTAGGTCCATATAAGAGTTTGTTTTTTGAAAAGTATTTGTCTGTATTAACTCTTTAGCCCCATGGATGTTAAATAAAAGACAGAACAGCAGCAGAGCAGTAACATGCTTATCCCTAGAACACTAACGTTACAAAAAGTAGCATCATCACTAACGCCGGGTATTTTTTACCCGATATAATATACCCATAAAAAAATATTTCTCACCAAAGTATATTAAAATACAACAATACATGGCAAATTGAAGTACACTTCCTTAATTTTCCACTATACAATGTTTCACAAAATGAAAAAAAGGTATCATGGTGACCCTATAAAAAAATGTCCAAAATTTGTGATTTTTTTTGTTTTTTTAACAAAAACTTCCTTTAAAAAAAAACTAATGGAGCTGGGACTTTGTCCTTCAGACCACCCATTTGTGGGACATTTGAGCCTTATTTGGTGGAGTAAAAAGAAAAAAGAAAAATTTTCAGCATCACCAGAAATGGTCGCCAGATTTAGATACATAAACACTAACGTCGGGTGAAATCCACCCGAACATGTGCCTGCTGAAAAAACTAGGGATGGGAGCAGGGTAACATGCCTACCTTCAATGACGTCAGTGAGCAGTATGAAGCTACCCAGGGACCCATGAAACTCAGACAACAGCAACATAATGAAAATTATGAAACAATAATTTCATGGGTGGAAATCACCCGACATTAGTGTTCTATATATTTATATATGCTGAGATTCCAACAAATGGTCTTTCCTAAGAAAACTGTGAGTGATTAGCTGACATAAACAACTAACCCAACACTATGCACACACACAGCGGTTGTTTTTAGCTTTGCTGACTGACTTTCAGATTCCTAAATGAAAAATGCATTTGGGAAATCAACATCTATTGATATTTAAACCACATCATAAATAATACCTGATGTCTTCTGAGAAAACAGTCTTTGTTTAATCTGTAAATGAGAAAGATGTCTGAATTTGTTCCCAACTGTTTAATTAATGTTATTTTTCTTTTCTTTTTTCATAGCTGGTCTGAGCTTTTTTTCAGGCCTTTGAAGCCAGATGAGATTTTTCACACTTCATCACAGGCTTCTTCTCCTTTATTGAATTCTGTACAAAATCTTGACACAACCATCTTTGCAGTCAGCTGTTGCACCAGCCGTTGGCACCACATGTTTAAACTAGAAAATTTCCTCTCGGGAAATTTTGAATGGGCCACGGGAGCTACTGCGGGTTGTGCCATCTCTGTCAACATGGGAATCAAACCCACGATCTTAAGGTCAAGACAGAGCTGATCAGACAGACACATGATCATCTTTCTATAAGCACTGATATGGAGGAGCTGTAACCACATTAGGTTACCTGTGTGTGTGTGTGTGTGTGTGTGTGTGTGTGTGTGTGTGTGTGTGTGTGTGTGTGTGTGTGTGTGTGTGTGTGTGTGTGTGTGTGTGTGTGTAACTGTAATCACATGAAGCTGGCTCTAGAGTCTGTGTGTGTGTGTGTGACTGACTTGACACATAGTTAGTTAGTAGCTGCATCCTGTGTCAGTCTGATTTAGCTGTGTCTGTGTTTATAAACATTTAAACGAGCGCCAGGTGGATTGTTTATGAAGTTAACGAGCCCTGGCCTGAGGATCAAAGAGGTTACCACGGCGATAGGGGCCCCCGCAGGCTGAGACAGACAGAAACGTGGAGAAAAACAGCCATTTTCTGCCTCTAAACCGGCCTCACAATTAGGCTTAGCATGACAAAACGGTAACTCCTATCAGAACAAAACACAGATCAACGTTGCTCTAAGGACTTAATGAAAATTTCGGTACGATTTGGTGTTTCTACAGTAAATATTTTGGCGACGCTGGCAGTTTTAAAACATCAGGCCGTTCTGCTCCTCTCAGAAAATATTTGTATTGGACTCAATGAGGAGCAGGGACAGACGTGGCCGCACTCAGAGGCTGATTCTGTAAGTTCTGTAAGTCTCTCTGATATTTTGAGCACATGACATGAGAGATAACAAGTTTGTCTTACAAATTCTGAAAAAATTATGTCTGTAGAGTGTAAATTGTGGCCGTGGTGGCAATTTATCCAGAAAAAATACAGAATGTTTCTTCACTCTCTCCCACTCTAACCGATGATGTCACGCACTCTGACACGAACATTCCATGCAATACACACCCATTATAAACTCATAATTTCTCCAAAAATGATCATGGTCATTGATCAGGGATTGATCAAAAACTATATGACCTATCAAAACGTGGAGTAATACGACAATACACAAGACTTGTGTCTACTGTTTAAAGTTTAAATGGAGTCTCTAGGTGAAAGTATGCCTGAGCAGTAGACTTTTGTTAAACTCCAATGATTGGTCTTTTTCGGTCTTTTTTTTTCGCCCGTCCCATTGACTTACATGCAAAATTTTTGCGCAGTTTTTCGCGACTATGTCGCGAAAAATTCGTAAACTGTTGAGAAAAGTAATAGCACAGCGATCCCGATCAGGACGCACGTTTTGATATATAATATGTCCTGCAACTCTTCGAGTTGCAGGACTAGTAGCGAACCGAAAAAGCGTCCGGAAGATGAAGGAGAACTAGAAAAAGCATTTCCAAGAATGGAAATGGTGTGACTGCTGATAGCAACTGAACGCTGTTGCAGAATTAGCAAATAGTGCAAGCAGTGATCACCATACAAATGTTTGACCAAGGTCGGAATTGAACCCACAACCTCATAGTCATTAGACTTCCACTCTGCCTCTAGGCCACGGTGCACACACAGTTGCAGAGACTGTTGTCTGTTAATGATCTGCACACTGTCAACATCAAGAAAGCTTGAGAGTCAAGCTTGAATGACTTAGAATGAAAATTTCTGTGAATTTCAGGCTGAGAGCAGCAGTTTCAACATGAAGCAAGTTATCAGAAGTCAACAGAGGACAACTGGGAAAATAATTCACTATAATTGTTGTTGAGGCAAGAATTGAACCAGCAACCTTCAGGTCTCCAGACCAGCAAGCTAACCACTAGGCTACAGACAGAGACAGTATGTGAGGGGCAAAGAAAACCTTTGATAAGAGGATCACTGGCTTCTGCTTAAAAAAAAAAGCAAGGAATCGAACCCATGACCTCATGATCAATAAACCTTTACTCTGCCACTTCGCCACAGAGAGCACAGACATAAGCATGTTTCAGACAGAGTTGTGGAGAATTCTCAGCATTGGGCTGAATGAGAGCAGAGAGCTCCCTGGCTGCATTTAAAAAATATTTAAAATTATTATCTAAGTCTCTTTGCATTTTTGACCAGAATTTTAGCCAGAAGACAAGTGTGGCTACAAAACTGGAGAAAATAATTTGTCTAGAGTTTAATTTGCAGAAAAAGTTAAATATTTTAAAAAGTATAAATAGTTAAAAAGAGAAAAGTAACGCCGATAAAGTTCAAAAAAAGCTGCACGTTTTGATATATGAATTGTTGAAATAGCACAACACCTAACACACTAACCATATGGCCACAGAGAACCTGAGTTACAATGAGCTTTATACTATGAGGAATCAAAGACTGTCCAATGACAGCTGAATAATTGGAATCAAAAGTCAAGCAATGATGTGAAATGACTGAGGCAGGAATCGAACCCGTGACCATATGATCACTAAATCTTTACTCTGCCACTCGGCTACAGAGAGCACACTGCTTTCAAGACTGTTGTCATTCATCGTAATGTGATGATGTGCTGCAAACTGGTATGAGTAATCAAGGAGATAACAAACACCTGTAACCAATTGAAGGCGGGGGAGGAGAGCAGAATTCAACATAACATAACAACAATTCTTCCCTTGGATTCGAACCAGTGACCTTAGGGTTGGCAAGCAGTTACCCTACCCCCTACACTACAGTGGAGTTGTGAAGAAGAGAGGTTGAGACTTTGATGAATGTGAGATTTTTTGTGAAAAAGTTAAATATTTGAAAAAGTATAAATAGTTAAAAAGAGAAAAGTAATGCCGATAAAGTTCAAAAAAAGCTGCACGTTTTGATATATGAATTGTTGAAATAGCACAAAGTATGAAGGACTAGAAGAAGACCGTAAAAAGGCGGAAGAAAATGGCCAAACAGAAGAACAATAGTGTGACTGCTTCAGCAGTCACACTAACTAGAAAAAGATAGCATTTCCTGCAGAAAATGCGTGTGAATGCTGAAAGCAGCTGAACGCTGTTGCTGAAGCAATGCTGAATGAGCTGAAGAAATTGTTGAATCAATGCTAAATTAGTTGACGAAACTGCTAAAGCAATGTTGAAAAGACTAATGCTAGAGTAGAGTAGAGTAGAGTAGAGAGTAGAGGAATACTTTATTCATCCCTAGGAGGGAAAAAGCTGAAACATATAACTTGTAGTGTGAGATGAATGCCTTTTTAAAGGTAAAAAGCAGTAGAAATGCTAAAGGGAGAAGAAAACATTGAAATTCTGCATGTTTAAATGTAATGGTTAAATAGTTGAAATCTGTAGCTAACCTGACAGGAAGGACAACTGATGAACCAGCACTAACATAGCTGAAGCAATGGCTGAGAATATATTTAAAAGTAGAAGATGTGAGACTTTGTATGAAATGGCTGGAAATTACTTGAATTGTCAAAGAAGAGTTTGAAAAATTCCTGAATTAGGAAAAAAGTTAATGCCTACTGAAATACATTGTAAACTGACAGCAGAAGAACATTGTTGAAGAATATAGATGGAGCATTAGCTGAGGAGTAGAACATGTAAACAGCGGGTTTAATGGTGTGAAATGGTTGAGAAGAGCCTCAGTAGTTTAGGATACGTGTAAAACAATGTGTTCAACATGACCAAAATGGGGAAATGTGTATTTTCAGTTTAAATAGCTAAAGAACAAATTGAGCAGCAACGAGTCCATTAACTACAACAGGAAGATAGAGAGGTACATACAAAACAGTCAGACAACTGTAGGAAAAGTGTGTGTGTGTGGGTGTGTGTGTGTGGCTGTGTGTGTGAGAGAGTGAGGAAGATATACAAAAGTGTGTGTGTGTGTGTGTGTGTGAGAGAGTGAGGAAGATATACAAAAGTGTGTGTGTGTGTGTGTGTGTGTGTGTGTGTGTGAGTGAGTGAGTGAGGAAGATATACAAAAAGTTCTGACCTGACAACTGTATGAAATGTGTGTGTGTTGGACGTGTGTGTCTGTTTGTGTATGGTTAGTGTGTGTCCATTTGTGTGTGTGTTTGTTGTGTGTGCATGTGTGTCTGTTTGTGTGTAATTGTGTAAATTGTGTGTGTGTTTGGTAAGTGGTTGTATGTTTGTTGTGTGTGTGTGTGTGTGTGTTTGTGTGTGTGTGGTAGTTAGTGTGTGTCCATTTGTGTGTGTGTGTGTGTGTGTGTGTGTGTGTGTGTGTGTGTGTGTGTGTGTGTGTGTGTGTGTGTGTTGGATGTGTGTGTATGGTGAGTGTTTGTCCATGTCCATTTGTGTGTGTGCGTGTGTGTGTATGGTGTGTGTGTGTAGTAGTTAGTGTGTGTCCATTTGTGTGTGTGTGTTGGATGTGTGTGTATGGTGAGTGTGTGTCCATTTGTGTGTGTGTGTGTGTGTGTGTGTCCATTTGTGTGTTGGATGTGTGTGTGTGTGTGTGTGTGTGTGTGTGGTAGTTAGTGTGTGTCCATTTGTGTGTGTGTGTGTATGACCGACAGACAGTCAGACAGAGAGAATGTGTGCGTTGCCATGGTGACGTTGCCATGGTGACGTTGCCATGGTGAGGTTGCCATGTTGAGGTTACCATGTAACTGGTGGCTGGTGGCTTTAAGGCATGGTGGCAGCTTTAACCATAGGCTTTAACTGCTCTGTGACACCCTCAAACAGATCTAATGTACGACAAATCTGTACTTAGTACGAGCAAAAGGTTTACATTTTCCGAACCATAAGACCTTGCTGAACGCATCCATGTCACTTTGGTGTTTCTAGAGTAAAAATTGTTGATTGGGTCGCAGGTTGGAAACTTTGGGACGTTTAGAAAATCAGCGCCTACTTTTGAATGGGAGTCAATGAGAGGAGAGAGGAAACTGGCTGCACTCGGAGGCTCCCAGTTTAAATTGTGTTCGTCTCTCTGGTTTTTTGAGCACATGAAGAGATCAAGGATGAGCTTGTCTACAAACATGCCCGAAATTATGTGTGTAGAGTGTAATCTGTGGCCGTGCTGGCAGGATAGAGAGAAAAATGTGAGAGGATTTTTAGACCCTCTGTCACTCTGCCAACTGCCAACGTCCGAACATTCCGTCCCATTGACTTTCATGTTAAATCTGAATTTTGTCAGAAATTTTAATGATTTTAAAACTATACATATATCTGAAACTGTTGAAGATATCAATAAGCTGAGATATAGATGAATAGTTGAAAGGTTTGTGAACAGTTTAAAAGTTGAATGAAGTCTGTAGCTGAAAGTATGCTGAAGCTATTAGAGGCTGAATGAAGCAGAAGATTTGAAGAGTTTGAAGACTGTTTCAATTCATTTCCTATGAGAGAAAAATTGCAGAAAAAGTTAAATATTTTAAAAAGTATAAATAGTATGAAAGAGAAAAATAATAGCAATATTGTCCTGAAAAAGCTGCACGTTTTGATATATGAATTGTTGAAATAGCACAAAGTATGAAGGAGCAGAAAACTGCTGAAAAAGGGAAGAAGAAGTAAGAATAATAACTAGAAAAAGATAGCATTTCCTGCAGAAAATGCGTGTGAATGCTGAAAGCAGCTGAACGCTGTTGCTGAAGCAATGCTGAATGAGCTGAAGAAATTGTTGAATCAATGCTAAATTAGTTGACGAAACTGCTAAAGCAATGTTGAAAAGACTAATGCTAGAGTAGAGTAGAGAGTAGATGAATACTTTATTCATCCCTAGGAGGGAAAAAGCTGAAACATATAACTTGTAGTGTGAGATGAATGCCTTTTTAAAGGAAAAAAGCAGTAGAAATGCTAAAGGGAGAAGAAAACATTGAAATTCTGCATGTTTAAATGTAATGGTTAAATAGTTGAAATCTGTAGCTAACCTGACAGGAAGGACAACTGATGAACCAGCACTAACATAGCTGAAGCAATGGCTGAGAATATATTTAAAAGTAGAAGATGTGAGACTTTGTATGAAATGGCTGGAAATTACTTGAATTGACCCTTTGTTGGCCTTCTGATTGGTCTGCTGTTCCACCAATCAGAGCGCTTCTCCCCATGTCACGTGTTGCGCAACATTCTAAGGTTGGACAACCCTGGAATGAAACCCTATGAAACGAGATAGGTAGACAGCAAGTTTTTCGGCAAAAACTACTTTATAATTTTTCAATATGGTTAAAATGTGCCTGGGGTTCCTGTAATAGCAACTCACGATATCTGGAACGTATTCCTGGAGTCATTTTTATCCCATTCCCCAAACCCAAGACATCAATAAACATACTTAGCCTATGTAGGCTACTGTATATACTTTAACCTTCTGTTATGTATTTAGTTGAGCTTAATAATAGGGTTTGGGGGTGGTCCACTAGGGGGAGCTGTAGGCATAGGTCAGGGTTAATTGCATAGGTTTGTTTGTTGTTGTGCAGTCCTCATGAGAAGTGAGCCTGTTTTTCCCTGGCTGTACTGAAGTGCTATTGAAGCTCATTCATTCTCCAGTCCACTCTCTGGTCGTGTTCATAGACAGAGAAGATCTAATACCTTCATAATTATCTAGCAAACGTAACATTACCGCTGCTAATGTCTTTTGAACTTTGTGAAGTTTTACGAGGAAAAACGGGAGATCGGCGGAGATTAAGCGTTAGCTTGTAGCTAACGTTAGCTAGCGTCGTTAGCTACTAGCTAGTGAGTGACCAAAACAATAGTTTTTCCCCATTTTTCGGAAAAGTCAGGTAATGCCCGTTCAATCGCTATTGAGCCACGTCTGTCCTCTATCATGGACACTATTTTTCTGATGTATAAGTTAATTCAAATTTTCCTTACAAACAATTTAAATCTGCCTAATTTTCAATGGTTTCCAATGGGAGTTAACCCTTCCGTGACCATTGTTTGTCCAACCTAGCAACAGTAACCGTGGGGGGCGGGGCCTTGACAAAGGGTCAATTGTCAAAGAAGAGTTTGAAAAATTCCTGAATTAGGAAAAAAGTTAATGCCTACTGAAATACATTGTAAACTGACAGCAGAAGAACATTGTTGAAGAATATAGATCATTAGCATTAGCTGAGGAGTAGAACATGTAAACAGCGGGTTTAATGGTGTGAAATGGTTGAGAAGAGCCTCAGTAGTTTAGGATACGTGTAAAACAATGTGTTCAACATGACCAAAATGGGGAAATGTGTATTTTCAGTTTAAATAGCTAAAGAACAAAATTAACAGCAACGAGTCCATTAACTACAACAGGAAGGTAGAGAGGTACATACAAAACAGTCAGACAACTGTAGGAAAAGTGTGTGTGTGTGTGTGTGTGTGTGTGTGTGTGTGTGTGTGTATGTGAGAGAGTGAGGAAGATATACAAAAGTGTGTGTGTGTGTGTGAGTGAGGAAGATATACAAAAAGTTCTGACCTGACAACTGTATGAAATGTGTGTGTGTTGGACATGTGTGTCTGTTTGTGTATGGTTAGTGTGTGTCCATTTGTGTGTGTGTTTGTTGTGTGTGCATGTGTGTCTGTTTGTGTGTAATTGTGTAAATTGTGTATGTGTTTGGTAAGTGGTTGTATGTTTGTTGGGTGTGTGTGTGTGTGTGTGTGTGTGTGTGTGTGTGTGTTTGTGTGTGTGTGTGGTAGTTAGTGTGTGTCCATTTGTGTGTGTGTGTTGGATGTGTATGCATGGTGAGTGTGTGTCCATTTGTGTGTGTGTGTGTGTGTGTGTGTGTGTGTGTGTGTGTGTGTGTGTGTGTGTGTGTGTGTGTTGGATGTGTGTGTATGGTGAGTGTGTGTCCATTTGTGTGTGTGTGTGTATGTGTTTGGTAAGTGGTTGTATGTTTGTTTGTTGGGTGTGTGTGTGTGTGTGTGTGTGTGTGTGTGTGTGTGTGTGTTTGTGTGTGTGTGTGTGGTAGTTAGTGTGTGTCCATTTGTGTGTGTGTGTGTTGGATGTGTGTGTATGGTGAGTGTGTGTCCATTTGTGTGTGTGTGTGTGTGTCCACTTGTGTGTGTGTGTGTGTGTGTGTGTGTGTTGGATGTGTGTGTATGGTGTGTGTGTGTGTGTGTGTGTGTGTGTGTGTAATAGTTAGTGTGTGTCCATTTGTGTGTGTGTGTTGGATGTGTATGCATGGTGAGTGTGTGTCCATTTGTGTGTGTGTGTGTGTGTGTGTGTTGGATGTGTGTGTATGGTGAGTGTGTGTCCATTTGTGTGTGTGTGTCCATTTGTGTGTGTGTGTGTGTTGGATGTGTGTGTGTGTGTGTGTGTGGTAGTTAGTGTGTGTCCATTTGTGTGTGTGTGTTTGTGTGTGTATGACCGACAGACAGTCAAACAGAGAGAATGTGTGTGCGTTGCCATGGTGACGTTGCCATGGTGAGGTTACCATGGTGAGGTTGCCATGTTGAGGTTACCATGTAACTGGTGGCTGGTGGCTTTAAGGTATGGTGGCTGCTTTAACCATAGGCTTTAACTGCTCTGTGACACCCTCAAACAGATCTAATGTACGACAAATCTGTACTTAGTACGAGCAAAAGGTTTACATTTTCCGAACCATAAGACCTTGCTGAACGCGTCCGTGTCACTTTGGTGTTTCTAGAGTAAAAATTGTTGATTGTGTCGCAGGTTGGAAACTTTGGGACGTTTAGAAAATCAGCGACTACTTTTGAATGGGAGTCAATGAGAGGAGAGAGGGAAATGGCTGCACTCGGAGGCTCCCAGTTTAAATTGTGTTTGTCTCTCTGTTTTTTTGAGCACATGAAGAGATCGAGGATGAGCTTGTCTACAAGCATGCCCGAAATTATGTGTGTAGAGTGTAATCTGTGGCCGTGCTGGCAGGATAGAGAGAAAAATGTGAGAGGATTTTTAGACCCTCTGTCACTCTACCAACTGCCAACATCCGAACATTCCGTCCATAGACTGTAAAAAGAATGGACGTAGCGTCCGTGACGTCACCCATTGGTTTTGGGGAGTCGTTTTTGTGACTCAAATATGGCGGCCTGGACAGCGCCATGTTGGATTGGCCGGCCGAGAACCCGCCCACTGGCCTCGAAGCAGCCTGTCTCCGGAGCTGCTCGGACCTGTCACTCAGCGTTTCCGCGCCCTAATTGGCCAGAGTTTTAACCTAATAACAGTAAAACGGTAGAGTTAAAAAAAAATTCACCCCCCTCAGAGTGTGTGCGGGGGTAGAAACTATCGATTGAGAAAAAAAAACGTTCTGACACCAGGCTTTTAACATGTTTACTGAGGATGTAAAATCGGCGATTTTAACATGGGGGTCTATGGGGAATGCTCCCTTCTGACACCAGCCCCCAGAGGAATCCGAGGGGATTGCAGTTTTTTGAACGCGGAAGTGAGCTTCACTTCTCAGACCCACAACTGCCCCCTTGATTCCGTCCCATTGACTTTCATGTTAAATCTGAATTTTGTCAGAAATTTTAATGATTTTAAAACTATACATATATCTGAAACTGTTGAAGATATCAATAAGCTGAGATATAGCTGAATAGTTGAAAGGTTTGTGAACAGTTTAAAAGTTGAATGAAGTCTGTAGCTGAAAGTATGCTGAAGCTATTAGAGGCTGAATGAAGCAGAAGATTTGAAGAGTTTGAAGACTGTTTCAATTCATTTCCTATGAGAGAAAAATTGCAGAAAAAGTTAAATATTTTAAAAAGTATAAATAGTATGAAAGAGAAAAATAATAGCAATATTGTCCTGAAAAAGCTGCACGTTTTGATATATGAATTGTTGAAATAGCACAAAGTATGAAGGAGCAGAAAACTGCTGAAAAAGGGTGAAAGAAGTAAGAATAATAATAAGTATAAAGATTTGAATAACAATAGTGTGAATGCTTCCAGCATTCACACTAACTAGAAAAAGATAGCATTTCCTGCAGAAAATGCGTGTGAATGCTGTAAGCAGCTGAACGCTATTGCTGAAGCAATGCTGAATAAGCTGAAGAAATCATTGAAACAAAGTTGAATTAGCTGAAGAACTGTTGAAAAAGTCTAACGTTGAAGCTGAAACATATAACTTGAAGATTAATGCCTTTTTAAGGACAAAAAGCAGTAGAAATGTAAAAAAAAAAAAAAAAAAAAGGAGAAGAAAATGTTAAAATCCTGCATGTTGAAGATGTTTAACAGTTGAAGAGTTGAAATCTGCAGCTAGCCACAGAAAGGAAAACTGATGAACCAGCAGTAACATAGCTGAAGCAACAAGTGAGATTAGATTAAATAGAAGGAACATGTAAGCAGGAAGCTGATTGACATGACGTGATGGAAAAAATCCTGAATTGTTTAGGTTTAAGTGTAATGAATGTGTGTTTAGTCTAAAAGCAGTAGAAATGTTGAAAAGGCAGAGGAATGTGTTGGAAAATCCTGCATTATTAAGTCTAACAGTTGAGGAGTCTGCAGTCAGCTGCAAAAAGCACTGCTACAGAAAACAGATAAACAAGTGCTAACATGGCTAAAGTAATAAGTGAAAATAGATTAACAAATGGAACCTGTAAGAAGGAGGTTTATTTTGTATGAAATGATTGGAAATTATTTAAATTGTTGAAGATTAGCATAAAGAAATTGAAAAGCTGAAGTCTACTCAAATATATTTAAACATGACAGCATGAATACATTGTTGGACTATTACTAATATAGATTAAACAATATCTAGGTGGTTGGAAATTATTTGAATTGTTGAAGATTGTGGTGAAAGAAAAATTAACATTTTAAGTACACTCAAATTACTCTAATAAAAATTATATGTGTGTTGGATATGTGTGTATGGTCAGTGTGTGTCCGTGTGTGTGTGTGTGTGTGTGTGTGTGTGTGTTGGATATGTGTGTATGGTCAGTGTGTGTCCATTTGTGTGTGTGACCGACAGACAGTCAAATAGAGAGAATGTGTGTGCGTTGCCATGGTGACGTTGCCATGGTGAGGTTACCATGGTGAGGTTGCCATGTTGAGGTTACCATGTAACTGTTGGCTGGTGGCTTTAAGGTATGGTGGCAGCTTTAACCATAGGCTTTAACTGCTCTGTGACACCCTCAAACAGATCTAATGTACGACAAATCTGTACTTAGTACGAGCAAAAGGTTTACATTTTCCGAACCATAAGACCTTGCTGAACGCGTCCGTGTCACTTTGGTGTTTCTAGAGTAAAAATTGTTGATTGTGTCGCAGGTTGGAAACTTTGGGACGTTTAGAAAATCAGCGCCTACTTTTGAATGGGAGTCAATGAGAGGAAGGGAGGGAACTGGCCGCACTCGGAGGCTCCCAGTTTAAATTGTGTTCGTCTCTCTGGTTTTTTGAGCACATGAAGAGATCAAGGATGAGCTTGTCTACAAGCATGCCCGAAATTATGTGTGTAGAGTGTAATCTGTGGCCGTACTGACAGGATAGAGAGAAAAATGTGAGAGGATTTTTAGACCCTCTGTCACTCTACCAACTGCCAACGTCCGAACATTCCGTCCCATTGACTTTCATGTTAAATCTGAATTTTGTCAGAAATTTTAATGATTTTAAAACTATACATATATCTGAAACTGTTGAAGATATCAATAAGCTGAGATATAGCTGAATAGTTGAAAGGTTTGTGAACAGTTTAAAAGTTGAATGAAGTCTGTAGCTGAAAGTATGCTGAAGCTATTAGAGGCTGAATGAAGCAGAAGATTTGAAGAGTTTGACGACTGTTTCAATGTATTCCTATGGGAAAAAAATTGCAGAAAAAGTTAAATATTTTAAAAAGTATAAATAGTATGAAAGAGAAAAATAATAGCATAAATGTCCTGAAAAAGCTGCACGTTTTGATATATGAATTGTTGAAATAGCACAAAGTATGAAGAAGTAGTTAAACACAGAAAAAGGGAAGAAGACTCAGAATAATAATAATAACTAGAAAAAGATAGCATTTCCTGCAGAAAATGCGTGTGAATGCTGAAAGCAGCTGAACGCTGTTGCTGAAGCAATGCTGAATGAGCTGAAGAAATTGTTGAATCAATGCTAAATTAGTTGACGAAACTGCTAAAGCAATGTTGAAAAGACTAATGCTAGAGTAGAGTAGAGAGTAGATGAATACTTTATTCATCCCTAGGAGGGAAAAAGCTGAAACATATAACTTGTAGTGTGAGATGAATGCCTTTTTAAAGGAAAAAAGCAGTAGAAATGCTAAAGGGAGAAGAAAACATTGAAATTCTGCATGTTTAAATGTAATGGTTAAATAGTTGAAATCTGTAGCTAACCTGACAGGAAGGACAACTGATGAACCAGCACTAACATAGCTGAAGCAATGGCTGAGAATATATTTAAAAGTAGAAGATGTGAGACTTTGTATGAAATGGCTGGAAATTACTTGAATTGACCCTTTGTTGGCCTTCTGATTGGTCTGCTGTTCCACCAATCAGAGCGCTTCTCCCCATGTCACGTGTTGCGCAACATTCTAAGGTTGGACAACCCTGGAATGAAACCCTATGAAACGAGATAGGTAGACAGCAAGTTTTTCGGCAAAAACTACTTTATAATTTTTCAATATGGTTAAAATGTGCCTGGGGTTCCTGCAATAGCAACTCACGATATCTGGAACGTATTCATGGAGTCATTTTTATCCCATTCCCCAAACCCAAGACATCAATAAACATACTTAGCCTATGTAGGCTACTGTATATACTTTAACCTTCTGTTATGTATTTAGTTGAGCTTAATAATAGGGTTTGGGGGTGGTCCACTAGGGGGAGCTGTAGGCATAGGTCAGGGGTTAATTGCATAGGTTTGTTTGTTGTTGTGCAGTCCTCATGAGAAGTGAGCCCGTTTTCCCTGGCTGTACTGAAGTGCTATTGAAGCTCATTCATTCTCCAGTCCACTCTCTGGTCGTGTTCATAGACAGAGAAGATCTAATACCTTCATAATTATCTAGCAAACGTAACATTACCGCTGCTAATGTCTTTTGAACTTTGTGAAGTTTTACGAGGAAAAACGGGAGATCGGCGGAGATTAAGCGTTAGCTTGTAGCTAACGTTAGCTAGCGTCGTTAGCTACTAGCTAGTGAGTGACCAAAACAATAGTTTTTCCCCATTTTTCGGAAAAGTCAGGTAATGCCCGTTCAATCGCTATTGAGCCACGTCTGTCCTCTATCATGGACACTATTTTTCTGATGTATAAGTTAATTCAAATTTTCCTTACAAACAATTTAAATCTGCCTAATTTTCAATGGTTTCCAATGGGAGTTAACCCTTCCGTGACCATTGTTTGTCCAACCTAGCAACAGTAACCGTGGGGGGCGGGGCCTTGACAAAGGGTCAATTGTCAAAGAAGAGTTTGAAAAATTCCTGAATTAGGAAAAAAGTTAATGCCTACTGAAATACATTGTAAACTGACAGCAGAAGAACATTGTTGAAGAATATAGATCATTAGCATTAGCTGAGGAGTAGAACATGTAAACAGCGGGTTTAATGGTGTGAAATGGTTGAGAAGAGCCTCAGTAGTTTAGGATACGTGTAAAACAATGTGTTCAACATGACCAAAATGGGGAAATGTGTATTTTCAGTTTAAATAGCTAAAGAACAAAATTAACAGCAACGAGTCCATTAACTACAACAGGAAGGTAGAGAGGTACATACAAAACAGTCAGACAACTGTAGGAAAAGTGTGTGTGTGTGTGTGTGTGTGTGTGTGTGTGTGTGTGTGTGTGTGTGTGTATGTGAGAGAGTGAGGAAGATATACAAAAGTGTGTGTGTGTGTGTGAGTGAGGAAGATATACAAAAAGTTCTGACCTGACAACTGTATGAAATGTGTGTGTGTTGGACGTGTGTGTCTGTTTGTGTATGGTTAGTGTGTGTCCATTTGTGTGTGTGTTTGTTGTGTGTGCATGTGTGTCTGTTTGTGTGTAATTGTGTAAATTGTGTATGTGTTTGGTAAGTGGTTGTATGTTTGTTGGGTGTGTGTGTGTGTGTGTGTGTGTGTTTGTGTGTGTGTGTGGTAGTTAGTGTGTGTCCATTTGTGTGTGTGTGTTGGATGTGTATGCATGGTGAGTGTGTGTCCATTTGTGTGTGTGTGTGTGTGTGTGTGTGTGTGTGTGTGTGTGTGTGTGTGTGTTGGATGTGTGTGTATGGTGAGTGTGTGTCCATTTGTGTGTGTGTGTGTATGTGTTTGGTAAGTGGTTGTATGTTTGTTTGTTGGGTGTGTGTGTGTGTGTGTGTGTGTGTGTGTGTGTGTTTGTGTGTGTGTGTGTGGTAGTTAGTGTGTGTCCATTTGTGTGTGTGTGTGTTGGATGTGTGTGTATGGTGAGTGTGTGTCCATTTGTGTGTGTGTGTGTGTGTCCATTTGTGTGTGTGTGTGTGTGTGTTGGATGTGTGTGTATGGTGTGTGTGTGTGTGTGTGTGTGTGTGTGTGTGTGTGTAATAGTTAGTGTGTGTCCATTTGTGTGTGTGTGTTGGATGTGTATGCATGGTGAGTGTGTGTCCATTTGTGTGTGTGTGTGTGTTGGATGTGTGTGTATGGTGAGTGTGTGTCCATTTGTGTGTGTGTGTCCATTTGTGTGTGTGTGTGTGTGTGTTGGATGTGTGTGTGTGTGTGTGTGTGTGGTAGTTAGTGTGTGTCCATTTGTGTGTGTGTGTTTGTGTGTGTATGACCGACAGACAGTCAAACAGAGAGAATGTGTGTGCGTTGCCATGGTGACGTTGCCATGGTGAGGTTACCATGGTGAGGTTGCCATGTTGAGGTTACCATGTAACTGTTGGCTGGTGGCTTTAAGGCATGGTGGCAGCTTTAACCATAGGCTTTAACTGCTCTGTGACACCCTCAAACAGATCTAATGTACGACAAATCTGTACTTAGTACGAGCAAAAGGTTTACATTTTCCGAACCATAAGACCTTGCTGAACGCGTCCGTGTCACTTTGGTGTTTCTAGAGTAAAAATTGTTGATTGTGTCGCAGGTTGGAAACTTTGGGACGTTTAGAAAATCAGCGACTACTTTTGAATGGGAGTCAATGAGAGGAGAGAGGGAAATGGCTGCACTCGGAGGCTCCCAGTTTAAATTGTGTTTGTCTCTCTGGTTTTTTGAGCACATGAAGAGATCGAGGATGAGCTTGTCTACAAGCATGCCCGAAATTATGTGTGTAGAGTGTAATCTGTGGCCGTGCTGGCAGGATAGAGAGAAAAATGTGAGAGGATTTTTAGACCCTCTGTCACTCTACCAACTGCCAACGTCCGAACATTCCGTCCCATTGACTTTCATGTTAAATCTGAATTTTGTCAGAAATTTTAATGATTTTAAAACTATACATATATCTGAAACTGTTGAAGATATCAATAAGCTGAGATATAGCTGAATAGTTGAAAGGTTTGTGAACAGTTTAAAAGTTGAATGAAGTCTGTAGCTGAAAGTATGCTGAAGCTATTAGAGGCTGAATGAAGCAGAAGATTTGAAGAGTTTGAAGACTGTTTCAATTCATTTCCTATGAGAGAAAAATTGCAGAAAAAGTTAAATATTTTAAAAAGTATAAATAGTATGAAAGAGAAAAATAATAGCAATATTGTCCTGAAAAAGCTGCACGTTTTGATATATGAATTGTTGAAATAGCACAAAGTATGAAGGAGCAGAAAACTGCTGAAAAAGGGTGAAAGAAGTAAGAATAACTAGAAAAAGAAAGCATTTCCTGCAGAAAATGCGTGTGAATGCTGTAAGCAGCTGAACGCTATTGCTGAAGCAATGCTGAATAAGCTGAAGAAATCATTGAAACAAAGTTGAATTAGCTGAAGAACTGTTGAAAAAGTCTAACGTTGAAACTGAAACATATAACTTGAAGATTAATGCCTTTTTAAGGACAAAAAGCAGTAGAAATGTAAAAAAAAAAAAAAAAAAGGAGAAGAAAATGTTAAAATCCTGCATGTTGAAGATGTTAAACAGTTGAAGAGTTGAAATCTGCAGCTAGCCACAGAAAGGAAAACTGATGAACCAGCAGTAACATAGCTGAAGCAACAAGTGAGAATAGATTAAAAAGAAGGAACATGTAAGCAGGAAGCTGATTGACATGACGTGATGGAAAAAATCCTGAATTGTTTAGGTTTAAGTGTAATAAATGTGTGTTTAGTCTAAAAGCAGTAGAAATGTTGAAAAGGCAGAGGAATGTGTTGGAAAATCCTGCATTATTAAGTCTAACAGTTGAGGAGTCTGCAGTCAGCTGCAAAAAGCACTGCTACAGAAAACAGATAAACAAGTGCTAACATGGCTAAAGCAATAAGTGAAAATAGATTAACAAATGGAACCTGTAAGAAGGAGGTTTATTTTGTATGAAATGATTGGAAATTATTTAAATTGTTGAAGATTAGCATAAAGAAATTGAAAAGCTGAAGTCTACTCAAATATATTTAAACATGACAGCATGAATACATTGTTGGACTATTACTAATATAGATTAAACAATATCTAGGTGGTTGGAAATTATTTGAATTGTTGAAGATTGTGGTGAAAGAAAAATTAACATTTTAAGTACACTCAAATTACTCTAATAAAAATTATATGTGTGTTGGATATGTGTGTATGGTCAGTGTGTGTCCGTGTGTGTGTGTGTGTGTGTGTGTGTGTGTGTGTGTGTGTTGGATATGTGTGTATGGTCAGTGTGTGTCCATTTGTGTGTGTGACCGACAGACAGTCAAATAGAGAGAATGTGTGTGCGTTGCCATGGTGACGTTGCCATGGTGAGGTTACCATGGTGAGGTTGCCATGTTGAGGTTACCATGTAACTGTTGGCTGGTGGCTTTAAGGTATGGTGGCAGCTTTAACCATAGGCTTTAACTGCTCTGTGACACCCTCAAACAGATCTAATGTACGACAAATCTGTACTTAGTACGAGCAAAAGGTTTACATTTTCCGAACCATAAGACCTTGCTGAACGCGTCCATGTCACTTTGGTGTTTCTAGAGTAAAAATTGTTGATTGGGTCGCAGGTTGGAAACTTTGGGACGTTTAGAAAATCAGCGCCAACTTTTGAATGGGAGTCAATGAGAGGAGAGAGGGAAGTGGCTGCACTCGGAGGCTCCCAGTTTAAATTGTGTTTGTCTCTCTGGTTTTTTGAGCACATGAAGAGATCGAGGATGAGCTTGTCTACAAGCATGCCCGAAATTATGTGTGTAGAGTGTAATCTGTGGCCGTGCGGACAGGATAGAGAGAAAAATGTGAGAGGATTTTTAGACCCTCTGTCACTCTGCCAACTGCCAACGTCCGAACATTCCGTCCCATTGACTTTCATGTTAAATCTGAATTTTGTCAGAAATTTTAATGATTTTAAAACTATACATATATCTGAAACTGTTGAAGATATCAATAAGCTGAGATATAGCTGAATAGTTGAAAGGTTTGTGAACAGTTTAAAAGTTGAATGAAGTCTGTAGCTGAAAGTATGCTGAAGCTATTAGAGGCTGAATGAAGCAGAAGATTTGAAGAGTTTGAAGACTGTTTCAATTCATTTCCTATGAGAGAAAAATTGCAGAAAAAGTTAAATATTTTAAAAAGTATAAATAGTATGAAAGAGAAAAATAATAGCAATATTGTCCTGAAAAAGCTGCACGTTTTGATATATGAATTGTTGAAATAGCACAAAGTATGAAGGAGCAGAAAACTGCTGAAAAAGGGTGAAAGAAGTAAGAATAATAATAATAATAAGTATAAAGATTTGAATAACAATAGTGTGAATGCTTCCAGCATTCACACTAATAACTAGAAAAAGATAGCATTTCCTGCAGAAAATGCGTGTGAATGCTGAAAGCAGCTGAACACTGTTGCTGAAGCAATGCTGAATGAGCTGAAGAAATTGTTGAATCAATGCTAAATTAGTTGACGAAACTGCTAAAACAATGTTGAAAAGACTAATGCTAGAGTAGAGTAGAGTAGAGAGTAGAGGAATACTTTATTCATCCCTAGGAGGGAAAAAGCTGAAACATATAACTTGTAGTGTGAGATGAATGCCTTTTTAAAGGTAAAAAGCAGTAGAAATGCTAAAGGGAGAAGAAAACATTGAAATTCTGCATGTTTAAATGTAATGGTTAAATAGTTGAAATCTGCAGCTAACCTGACAGGAAGGACAACTGATGAACCAGCACTAACATAGCCGAAGCAATGGCTGAGAATATATTTAAAAGTAGAAGATGTGAGACTTTGTATGAAATGGCTGGAAATTACTTGAATTGTCAAAGAAGAGTTTGAAAAATTCCTGAATTAGGAAAAAAGTTAATGCCTACTGAAATACATTGTAAACTGACAGCAGAAGAACATTGTTGAAGAATATAGATCATTAGCATTAGCTGAGGAGTAGAACATGTAAACAGCGGGTTTAATGGTGTGAAATGGTTGAGAAGAGCCTCAGTAGTTTAGGATACGTGTAAAACAATGTGTTCAACATGACCAAAATGGGGAAATGTGTATTTTCAGTTTAAATAGCTAAAGAACAAAATTAACAGCAACGAGTCCATTAACTACAACAGGAAGATAGAGAGGTACACAAAACAGTCAGACAACTGTAGGAAAGGTGTGTGTGTGTGTGTGTGGTGTGTGTGTGTGTGTGTGTGTGTGTGTGTGTGTGTGTGTGTGTGTGCGTGTGTCTGTGTGTGTGTGTGTGTGTGTGTGTGTGTGTGTGTGTGTGTGTGTGTGTGTGTGTGTGAGGAAGATATACATAAAGTTCTGACCTGACAACTGTATGAAATGTGTGTGTGTTGGACGTGTGTGTCTGTTTGTGTATGGTTAGTGTGTGTCCATTTGTGTGTGTGTTTGTTGTGTGTGCATGTTTGTCTGTTTGTGTGTAATTGTGTAAATTGTGTATGTGTTTGGTAAGTGGTTGTATGTTTGGTGTGTGTGTGTGTGTGTGTGTGTGTGTGTGTGTGTGTGTGTTTGTGTGTGTGTGGTAGTTAGTGTGTGTCCATTTGTGTGTGTGTGTGTGTGTGTTGGATGTGTGTGTATGGTGAGTGTGTGTCCATTTGTGTGTGTGTGTCCATTTGTGTGTGTGCGTGTGTGTGTATGGTGTGTGTGTGTGTGTGTGTGTGTGTGTTTGTGTGTGTGTGTGTGTAGTAGTAGTTAGTGTGTGTCCATTTGTGTGTGTGTGTTGGATGTGTATGCATGGTGAGTGTGTGTCCATTTGTGTGTGTGTTGGATGTGTGTGTATGGTGAGTGTGTGTCCATTTGTGTGTGTGTGTGTGTGTGTGTGTGTGTGTCCATTTGTGTGTGTGTGTGTGTGTGTGTGTGTTGGATGTGTGTGTGTGTGTGTGTGGTAGTTAGTGTGTGTCCATTTGTGTGTGTGTGTGTGTGTGTGTGTGTGTGTGTCCATTTGTGTGTGTGTGTGTGTGTTGGATGTGTGTGTGTGTGTGGTAGTTAGTGTGTGTCCATTTGTGTGTGTGTGTGTGTGTGTATGACCGACAGACAGTCAGACAGAGAGAATGTGTGTGCGTTGCCATGGTGACGTTGCCATGGTGACGTTGCCATGGTGAGGTTACCATGGTGAGGTTGCCATGTTGAGGTTACCATGTAACTGTTGGCTGGTGGCTTTAAGGCATGGTGGCAGCTTTAACCATAGGCTTTAACTGCTCTGTGACACCCTCAAACAGATCTAATGTACGACAAATCTGTACTTAGTACGAGCAAAAGGTTTACATTTTCCGAACCATAAGACCTTGCTGAACGCGTCCGTGTCACTTTGGTGTTTCTAGAGTAAAAATTGTTGATTGTGTCGCAGGTTGGAAACTTTGGGACGTTTAGAAAATCAGCGCCTACTTTTGAATGGGAGTCAATGAGAGGAAGGGAGGGAAGTGGCCGCACTCGGAGGCTCCCAGTTCAAATTGTGTTCGTCTCTCTGGTTTTTTTGAGCACATGAAGAGATCAAGGATGAGCTTGTCTACAAGCATGCCCGAAATTATGTGTGTAGAGTGTAATCTGTGGCCGTACTGACAGGATAGAGAGAAAAATGTGAGAGGATTTTTAGACCCTCTGTCACTCTGCCAACTGCCAACGTCCGAACATTCCGTCCCATTGACTTTCATGTTAAATCTGAATTTTGTCAGAAATTTTAATGATTTTAAAACTATACATATATCTGAAACTGTTGAAGATATCAATAAGCTGAGATATAGCTGAATAGTTGAAAGGTTTGTGAACAGTTTAAAAGTTGAATGAAGTCTGTAGCTGAAAGTATGCTGAAGCTATTAGAGGCTGAATGAAGCAGAAGATTTGAAGAGTTTGAAGACTGTTTCAATGTATTTCCTATGAGAGAAAAATTGCACAAAAAGTTAAATATTTTAAAAAGTATAAATAGTATGAAAGAGAAAAATAATAGCAATATTGTCCTGAAAAAGCTGCACGTTTTGATATATGAATTGTTGAAATAGCACAAAGTATGAAGGAGCAGAAAACTGCTGAAAAAGGGTGAAAGAAGTAAGAATAATAACTAGAAAAAGAAAGCATTTCCTGCAGAAAATGCGTGTGAATGCTGAAAGCAGCTGAACGCTATTGCTGAAGCAATGCTGAATGAGCTGAAGAAATTGTCGAATCAATGCTAAATTAGTTGACAAAACTGCTAAAGCAATGTTGAAAAGACTAATGCTAGAGTAGAGTAGAGTAGAGAGTAGAGGAATACTTTATTCATCCCTAGGAGGGAAAAAGCTGAAACATATAACTTGTAGTGTGAGATGAATGCCTTTTTAAAGGTAAAAAGCAGTAGAAATGCTAAAGGGAGAAGAAAACATTGAAATTCTGCATGTTTAAATTTAATGGTTAAATAGTTGAAATCTGCAGCTAACCTGACAGGAAGGACAACTGATGAACCAGCACTAACATAGCCGAAGCAATGGCTGAGAATATATTTAAAAGTAGAAGATGTGAGACTTTGTATGAAATGGCTGGAAATTACTTGAATTGTCAAAGAAGAGTTTGAAAAATTCCTGAATTAGGAAAAAAGTTAATGCCTACTGAAATACATTGTAAACTGACAGCAGAAGAACATTGTTGAAGAATATAGATGGAGCATTAGCTGAGGAGTAGAACATGTAAACAGCGGGTTTAATGGTGTGAAATGGTTGAGAAGAGCCTCAGTAGTTTAGGATACGTGTAAAACAATGTGTTCAACATGACCAAAATGGAGAAATGTGTATTTTCAGTTTAAATAGCTAAAGAACAAAATTAACAGCAACGAGTCCATTAACTACAACAGGAAGATAGAGAGGTACATACAAAACAGTCAGACAACTGTAGGAAAAGTGTGTGTGTGTGTGTGTGTGTGTGTGTGTGTGTGTGAGAGAGTGAGGAAGATATACAAAAGTGTGTGTGTGTGTGTGTGTGTGTGTGTGTGTGTGTGTGTGTGTGTGTGTGTGTGTGTGTGTGTGTGTGTGTGTGTGTGTGTGTGTGTGTGAGTGAGGAAGATATACAAAAAGTTCTGACCTGGCAACTGTATGAAATGTGTGTGTGTTGGACGTGTGTGTCTGTTTGTGTATGGTTAGTGTGTGTCCATTTGTGTGTGTGTTTGTTGTGTGTGCATGTGTGTCTGTTTGTGTGTAATTGTGTAAATTGTGTATGTGTTTGGTAAGTGGTTGTATGTTTGTTGGGTGTGTTTGTGTGTGTGTGTGGTAGTTAGTGTGTGTCCATTTGTGTGTGTGTGTGTGTGTGTGTGTTGGATGTGTGTGTATGGTGTGTGTGTGTGTGTGTGTGTGTGTAGTAGTTAGTGTGTGTCCATTTGTGTGTGTGTGTTGGATGTGTATGCATGGTGAGTGTGTGTCCATTTGTGTGTGTGTGTATGTGTTGGATGTGTGTGTGTGTGGTAGTTAGTGTGTGTCCATTTGTGTGTGTGTGTGTGTGTGTGTGTGTGTGTGTGTGTGTGTGTGTGTGTATGACCGACAGACAGTCAGACAGAGAGAATGTGTGTGCGTTGCCATGGTGACGTTGCCATGGTGAGGTTGCCATGTTGAGGTTACCATGTAACTGGTGGCTGGTGGCTTTAAGGTATGGTGGCAGCTTTAACCATAGGCTTTAACTGCTCTGTGACACCCTCAAACAGATCTAATGTACGACAAATCTGTACTTAGTACGAGCAAAAGGTTTACATTTTCCGAACCATAAGACCTTGCTGAACGCGTCCATGTCACTTTGGTGTTTCTAGAGTAAAAATTGTTGATTGTGTCGCAGGTTGGAAACTTTGGGACGTTTAGAAAATCAGCGCCTACTTTTGAATGGGAGTCAATGAGAGGAGAGAGGAAACTGGCTGCACTCGGAGGCTCCCAGTTTAAATTGTGTTCGTCTCTCTGGTTTTTTGAGCACATGAAGAGATCAAGGATGAGCTTGTCTACAAACATGCCCGAAATTATGTGTGTAGAGTGTAATCTGTGGCCGTGCTGGCAGGATAGAGAGAAAAATGTGAGAGGATTTTTAGACCCTCTGTCACTCTACCAACTGCCAACGTCCGAACATTCCGTCCCATTGACTTTCATGTTAAATCTGAATTTTGTCAGAAATTTTAATGATTTTAAAACTATACATATATCTGAAACTGTTGAAGATATCAATAAGCTGAGATATAGCTGAATAGTTGAAAGGTTTGTGAACAGTTTAAAAGTTGAATGAAGTCTGTAGCTGAAAGTATGCTGAAGCTATTAGAGGCTGAATGAAGCAGAAGATTTGAAGAGTTTGAAGACTGTTTCAATTCATTTCCTATGAGAGAAAAATTGCAGAAAAAGTTAAATATTTTAAAAAGTATAAATAGTATGAAAGAGAAAAATAATAGCAATATTGTCCTGAAAAAGCTGCACGTTTTGATATATGAATTGTTGAAATAGCACAAAGTATGAAGGAGCAGAAAACTGCTGAAAAAGGGTGAAAGAAGTAAGAATAATAATAACTAGAAAAAAATAGCATTTCCTGCAGAAAATGCGTGTGAATGCTGAAAGCAGCTGAACGCTGTTGCTGAAGCAATGCTGAATGAGCTGAAGAAATTGTTGAATCAATGCTAAATTAGTTGACGAAACTGCTAAAGCAATGTTGAAAAGACTAATGCTAGAGTAGAGTAGAGTAGAGTAGAGTAGAGTAGAGTAGAGTAGAGTAGAGAGTAGAGGAATACTTTATTCATCCCTAGGAGGGAAAAAGCTGAAACATATAACTTGTAGTGTGAGATGAATGCCTTTTTAAAGGTAAAAAGCAGTAGAAATGCTAAAGGGAGAAGAAAACATTGAAATTCTGCATGTTTAAATGTAATGGTTAAATAGTTGAAATCTGTAGCTAACCTGACAGGAAGGACAACTGATGAACCAGCACTAACATAGCTGAAGCAATGGCTGAGAATATATTTAAAAGTAGAAGATGTGAGACTTTGTATGAAATGGCTGGAAATTACTTGAATTGTCAAAGAAGAGTTTGAAAAATTCCTGAATTAGGAAAAAAGTTAATGCCTACTGAAATACATTGTAAACTGACAGCAGAAGAACATTGTTGAAGAATATAGATGGAGCATTAGCTGAGGAGTAGAACATGTAAACAGCGGGTTTAATGGTGTGAAATGGTTGAGAAGAGCCTCAGTAGTTTAGGATACGTGTAAAACAATGTGTTCAACATGACCAAAATGGGGAAATGTGTATTTTCAGTTTAAATAGCTAAAGAACAAAATTAACAGCAACGAGTCCATTAACTACAACAGGAAGATAGAGAGGTACATACAAAACAGTCAGACAACTGTAGGAAAAGTGTGTGTGTGTGTGTGTGTGTGAGAGAGAGAGTGAGGAAGATATACAAAAGTGTGTGTGTGTGTGTGTGTGTGTGTGTGTGTGTGTGTGTGTGTGTGTGTGTGTGTGTGTGTGTGCGTGTGAGTGAGGAAGATATACAAAAAGTTCTGGCCTGACAACTGTATGAAATGTGTGTGTGTTGGACGTGTGTGTCTGTTTGTGTATGGTTAGTGTGTGTCCATTTGTGTGTGTGTTTGTTGTGTGTGCATGTGTGTCTGTTTGTGTGTAATTGTGTAAATTGTGTATGTGTTTGGTAAGTGGTTGTATGTTTGTTGGGTGTGTGCGTGTGTGTGTGTGTGTGTGTGTGTGGTAGTTAGTGTGTGTCCATTTGTGTGTGTGTGTGTGTGTGTGTGTGTGTTGGATG
>NC_140922.1:24241624-24246624 GCF_045865225.1 Trachurus japonicus | reverse complement strand
AGCTATTAGAGGCTGAATGAAGAAGAAGATTTGAAGAGTTTGAAGACTGTTTCAATTCATTTCCTATGGGAGAAAAATTGCACAAAAAGTTAAATATTTTAAAAAGTATAAATAGTATGAAAGAGAAAAGTCATAGCAATATTGTCCTGAGAAAGCTGCACGTTTTGATATATGAATTGTTGAAATAGCACAAAGTATGAAGGAGCAGAAAACTGCTGAAAAAGGGTGGAAGAAGTAAGAATAATAATAATAACTAGAAAAAGATAGCATTTCCTGCAGAAAATGCGTGTGAATGCTGAAAGCAGCTGAACGCTGTTGCTGAAGCAATGCTGAATGAGCTGAAGAAATTGTTGAATCAATGCTAAATTAGTTGACGAAACTGCTAAAGCAATGTTGAAAAGACTAATGCTAGAGTAGAGTAGAGTAGAGTAGAGTAGAGAGTAGAGGAATACTTTATTCATCCCTAGGAGGGAAAAAGCTGAAACACATAACTTGTAGTGTGAGATGAATGCCTTTTTAAAGGTAAAAAGCAGTAGAAATGCTAAAGGGAGAAGAAAACATTGAAATTCTGCATGTTTAAATGTAATGGTTAAATAGTTGAAATCTGTAGCTAACCTGACAGGAAGGACAACTGATGAACCAGCACTAACATAGCTGAAGCAATGGCTGAGAATATATTTAAAAGTAGAAGATGTGAGACTTTGTATGAAATGGCTGGAAATTACTTGAATTGTCAAAGAAGAGTTTGAAAAATTCCTGAATTAGGAAAAAAGTTAATGCCTACTGAAATACATTGTAAACTGACAGCAGAAGAACATTGTTGAAGAATATAGATGGAGCATTAGCTGAGGAGTAGAACATGTAAACAGCGGGTTTAATGGTGTGAAATGGTTGAGAAGAGCCTCAGTAGTTTAGGATACGTGTAAAACAATGTGTTCAACATGACCAAAATGGGGAAATGTGTATTTTCAGTTTAAATAGCTAAAGAACAAAATGAACAGCAACGAGTCCATTAACTACAACAGGAAGATAGAGAGGTACACAAAACAGTCAGACAACTGTAGGAAAAGTGTGTGTGTGTGTGTGTGTGTGTGTGTGTGTGTGTGTGTGTGTGTGTGTGTGTGTGTGTGTGTGTGTGTGTGTGTGAGAGAGAGAGTGAGGAAGATATACAAAAAGTTCTTACCTGACAACTGTATGAAATGTGTGTGTGTTGGATGTGTGTGTCTGTTTGTGTATGGTTAGTGTGTGTCCATTTGTGTGTGTTTGTTGTGTGTGCATGTGTGTCTGTTTGTGTGTAATTGTGTAAATTGTGTATGTGTTTGGTAAGTGGTTGTATGTTTGTTGGGTGTGTGTGTGCGTGTGTGTGTGTGTGTGTGTATGTGTGTGTGTGTGTGTGTGTGTGGTAGTTAGTGTGTGTCCATTTGTGTGTGTGTGTGTGTGTGTGTGTTGGATGTGTGTGTATGGTGAGTGTGTGTCCATTTGTGTGCGTGTGTGTTGGATGTGTGTGTATGGTGTGTGTGTGTGTGTGTAGTAGTTAGTGTGTGTCCATTTGTGTGTGTGTGTGTGTGTGTGTGTTGGATGTGTGTGTATGGTGAGTGTGTGTCCATTTGTGTGTGTGTGTGTGTGTGTCCATTTGTGTGTGTGTGTTGGATGTGTGTGTGTGTGTGTGTGTGTGTGTGGTAGTTAGTGTGTGTCCATTTGTGTGTGTGTGTGTATGACCGACAGACAGTCAAATAGAGAGAATGTGTGTGCGTTGCCATGGTGACGTTGCCATGGTGAGGTTACCATGGTGAGGTTGCCATGTTGAGGTTACCATGTAACTGTTGGCTGGTGGCTTTAAGGCATGGTGGCCGCTTTAACCATAGGCTTTAACTGCTCTGTGACACCCTCAAACAGATCTAATGTACGACAAATCTGTACTTAGTACGAGCAAAAGGTTTACATTTTCCGAACCATAAGACCTTGCTGAACGCGTCCATGTCACTTTGGTGTTTCTAGAGTAAAAATTGTTGATTGGGTCGCAGGTTGGAAACTTTGGGACGTTTAGAAAATCAGCGCCAACTTTTGAATGGGAGTCAATGAGAGGAGAGAGGGAATTGGCTGCACTCGGAGGCTCCCAGTTTAAATTGTGTTTGTCTCTCTGGTTTTTTGAGCACATGAAGAGATCGAGGATGAGCTTGTCTACAAGCATGCCCGAAATTATGTGTGTAGAGTGTAATCTGTGGCTGTGCTGACAGGATAGAGAGAAAAATGTGAGAGGATTTTTAGACCCTCTGTCACTCTACCAACTGCCAACGTCCGAACATTCCGTCCCATTGACTTTCATGTTAAATCTGAATTTTGTCAGAAATTTTAATGATTTTAAAACTATACATATATCTGAAACTGTTGAAGATATCAATAAGCTGAGATATAGCTGAATAGTTGAAAGGTTTGTGAACAGTTTAAAAGTTGAATGAAGTCTGTAGCTGAAAGTATGCTGAAGCTATTAGAGGCTGAATGAAGCAGAAGATTTGAAGAGTTTGAAGACTGTTTCAATTCATTTCCTATGAGAGAAAAATTGCACAAAAAGTTAAATATTTTAAAAAGTATAAATAGTATGAAAGAGAAAAATAATAGCAATATTGTCCTGAAAAAGCTGCACGTTTTGATATATGAATTGTTGAAATAGCACAAAGTATGAAGGAGCAGAAAACTGCTGAAAAAGGGAAGAAGAAGTAAGAATAATAATAATAATAAGTATAAAGATTTGAATAACAATAGTGTGAATGCTTCCAGCATTCACACTAATAATAATAATAAGTATAAAGATTTGAATAACAATAGTGTGAATGCTTCCAGCATTCACACTAATAATAATAATAATAATAAGTATAAAGATTTGAATAACAATAGTGTGAATGCTTCCAGCATTCACACTAATAATAAGAAAAAATCCACACAATAACAGTAGTGCCCGGGCTTTGCCCGGGCACTGGTCCCTGCAGCTATTTCATAGCTGTTGGGACCAGTGCCCGGGGCGATTGCCCGTGGCCCTAATAATCAGACAAGCCAAAGCCAGATCAATTCCCCAGTGTTTCTGCTACGATAACACAGCACTACATGCTCATATCAAATAGTTCCCTTGCTGCTTACATACTGTGTCTCTCCCTACCTGGTGTATGTCACGTCTTCCCAAAGGAGCACTCAAGACAAGTGCATGCTGGTTTTCCCTGATACGTTTGTTGTGCGGTTATCATCTGTCAGTTAAGATGACAAGCACACTGGAAAGAGGCAGGTCTAAAAGCTTGGTAATGTTGTATAATGTATCCTCTATCCAAAAAAGTGAGGCATAACAAATATGTTAAATATATTTCCTTCCTGCAAAACATTTGCAAAGCCAGTATCAAAAAACTGTTAAGTTAAAACAAAATCCTAATTTTTTTGCCTTTTGTTTTGTTGTACATTGTTTCACTTGTTTGTGCTTTATTGCCACAAGTAAATCATTAGAATAGTGTGGAAGTGGTGACAGTATTGTGTCTTGCATTGCCCACATAAAACAGGGAAGCACACACATTGCTGCTTTGTGGTGTTAGTGTTCAAATACTCCTTTGAGGTCTTCCTCTGACCAGACAGCACCTTCATCATCCCCACAGCATTTCCACATTCCTGCATACCCCACATCACTTTTTTTGTTTGTTAAAAGGTAATAAAATCAGCCTACTAGCACCTCTGAAACTCACAAACATGTTTTAACTGTGTGTACAAAAAGAAATTCAAATAGTTTTACAAGGGCTTGTGTGGGAAAGTATCCAGGAAGTTCCTGTTCCCAGCCAAGAAGTAGTCAGACACATGGACCCTTAAACCCAAACAGAATTTGTTACCTTGATACAGCTTATTCTGAGTCCTCTTGTTAGCTAACCTAACTGGCTGACATTACAGTTACGCATAGCGACCAAACAGGATACAGCTCCTGTGCTGTTATCTAGATAAGGTGGCTGTCAATGGTATCCCCATGCATTTAATCACTTGTTTGTGTTTTCCTACTCCCATTGTCAGCAGGATTGTCCTCCTGACATTTGAGGGTGAATGCACACATTGGATCATCGCTTAGATAACTGCGACAACAATCTTTTGGTCAATATCTATCCTACAGTACACACAAACCAGTGTGCAGGGGGCAGCATTATAGTAAAACTGTGGCTGATCCAGATGGTTAAAAGATCTACAAAGGGAACTTGACACCTCCTCACCTCTGTCCCATAATGAGGCATGACAAAAGGATACATGTGTCCTGTCAATGGTGAATGTGATCAGCTGCATCTGATAATCACAGATTGTGACCCACTGATTAAAACTGTCTTTCTTTTTTTCTGATATTTTCTGCCACTGGGTTTTATTTATTTTCATTTTGTGAGTGTGTTGTCTCCAGTATAGCAGTGTGTTCTCTTTCTGCTTGTTTTACAATGCCTGCTGAGCACATTTCTTACATTTCTTACATTTCTTACATTTCTTACATTGTGCATTATCCATACTTTATATGTGCATGGGTCTCTTCAACCCTTGGGGAATTTCGAACACTCCTTGCTTAATCTTATTTCTACTTGGATTAAACAAAGGAATGCCACAAAATGGAAAGCCTTTTCTGCTAAATATAAGTGTATAATTACTTTCTTAAAAACAATCTTGTCTCTGAGGGGGCTGTTTTGTCCATCCTTGCCTCCAATCTTAAAAGGTTTTTCATTTGTCATAATGTTTGTTTAATGTGTACTGCAAATGCTGACAGCTCTAATTGGTACTCTGTGGTTATTAGAATTAAACTCCTGGACCAAAACAAATAAGATGACAACATTTCACTCTTTGTTACATGTATTTCAGAAAATTCAAGTTGTAAGTATTCACCCCCATTAATAAGACACACCTAACTCATCAATAATTATTCAATTCGCTTTAGAAGTAGCCTAACATAATTTGAAAAATGCACACACCACACTTACCAGGTGCCTCATCAACTGCTGCTT